>NC_141163.1:47149141-47473686 GCF_053477565.2 Lygodium microphyllum | reverse complement strand
TTGTTGCCGTGACTGAGCAGCCAAGTGTTTCTTTGTGGCATGGCCGGTTGGGACACATGAGTCAAATAGGAATGAAAGTGCTTTCTTGTTTGGGTTACTTGCATTATCTTCGTTATGCTGATTTTGAGCACTGTGATCATTGTATTTATGGTAAACATGCACATATTTCTCACAAAAAGTCTCTTTCTTTGAAATCTTCTCCTCTAGAGTTAGTATATTCGGATGTATGTCAAATGCCAAGATTATCTTTAGGGGGAAATAAATATTTTGTCACCTTTGTTGATGATGCTACACGGAAAGTATGGGTTTACCCTATTCGTAGCAAGGATGAAGTGCTTGACAAGTTTAAAAAATTCTTGGCATTGGCTGAAAATCAGATAGATAATATACTTAAGTGTCTTCGCTCTGACAATGGTGGGGAATATGTGTCCAAAGCCTTTCAGGCATTTTGTGACAGCAAAGGGATAAAGAGGGAGCTCATTGCCCCTCATAATCCACCCCAAAATGGAGTTGCAGAGCGTATGAATCGGACCATACAGGATAAGGTCTGTACGATGCTGTCTCATGCTGCATTATCCCATGGTTTTTGGGCAGAGGTTGTTATGACAGCCGTTCACTTGATTAATCGGTCACCAAACATGTCTTTGGGGAGGGGAGTTTCCCAAGAAGCGTGGTCGGGCAAGCCACCTTCATATGCTCATCTGAAAGTGTTTGGCTGCGAGGCTTTTGTGCACATTCGTAAAGAAAAACGCAGCAAACTTGAGCCAAAGTCCTGTAAATGCATTTTCCTAGGATATGGTGATGAGGGTGAAAAGGGGTATAAATTGTGGGATCCCGAGAAAAGGAAAATCGTACGCAGCAATGACGTTATCTTCCGGGATATCGCATGCACAAACAACCCGAAAAAACTGAGGAGGTCCGTAGGGTTGTATTCTGGGAAGAAATACCTTTTGGACAGCAAAATGTGCCCGTTGTACAGCAGCAAATACCTGCTGTAAATGAACTTGTAAATGCAGGAAATGATCAGCCAGCTATTGCCCATGAAAATGAGCCATTACATGTACAGGAACAACCAGGACAGCAAGCTGTTAATGCTAATTTGCAGGCTGAAATGCCAGGACAGCATGCTGAAAATGGAAATTTGCAGGAACAACCAACAAACAATGACCATTGGGTTAGGAGATCATCTAGGGCTAGTAGACAACCTGACAGATTTGTTCCGGGTGCAATTAATGTGGCTGAGTATGTCATGTTGATAGACTGTTGTGAGCTGACTTGCTTCAAGGAAGCAATGGAGAGACAGGACAGCAAGAAATGGTATAAAGCCATGCTGTCAGAGACGGAATCTCTTGAAAAAAATTGCACTTGGGACTTGGTGCAGTTGCCTAAAGGGCAGAAAACCCTTCCATGCAAATGGGTTTACAAAATGAAGGTCACTTTTGGTTCCTCACCAAAGTACAAAGCAAGATTGGTTGCAAAGGGGTACAAGCAGGAGCATGGAATTGACTTTGATGAGATTTTTTCTCCTGTAGTCAAGATGACTACATTGAGAACCATTTTGGGCTTGGTTGCAGTTGAGGATATGGAGCTCATACAGATGGATATAAAGACTGCGTTTTTACATGGTGATCTGCATGAAGACATATATATGCAACTGCCTGAAGGGTTTGTTGAACAAGGGAAAGAAAAAATGGTATGTAAACTCAAAAAGAGTTTGTATGGGTTGAAACAAGCACCAAGAGAATGGTATCATAAGTTTGATACATTCATGCAGTCCCAAGGCTTTCATAGAAGTCAAGTGGATCACTGCTTGTACGCCAAGAAGGCAACAGATGGCAGTCTGATTATCTTGGTTTTGTATGTTGATGACATGCTGATTGCTGGTAGGGATACTCATGCCTTGGATTCATTGAAGCAAAGTCTTCATGGCAGCTTTGACATGAAGGATCTGGGTGATGCAAATCACATTCTTGGCATGCGAATACTCAAAGATAGATCTAAAGGCTTACTCTATCTATCTCAGCAAGAGTATATCTTCAAAGTTTTGCAGCGTTTCAATATGGAGGGGGGGAAAACAATTGGGGTTCCATTGCCTCCATATGTGAAACTCAGTACAGAGGACAGCTCTACATCTGATGATGAGAAGGCTGAAATGGCCAAGATACCATATGCTTCAGCTATTGGCAATTTGATGTATGCTATGGTTGCTACATGTCTTGACATTGCTTTTGCAGTGGGAGTGGTTACCAGATACATGGTAACCCCTGGCAAGAAGCATTGGGATGTAGTGAAAGGTATTATAAGATACCCCAATGCTTTAGCTGTTGGCAGTTTAAAGTATGCTATGGTTGCTACACGTCCTGACATTGCTTTTGCAGTGGGAGTGGTTAGCAGATACATGGCAACCCCTGGCAAGAAGCATTGGGATGTAGTGAAAGGTATTATGAGATACCTCAAAGGCACAAAGAAGTTGTGCATTTGCTTTGGAAAGCAGAAGGCATCTGTTGTTGGCTTGACGGATGCAGACTATGCTGGTCATGCAGACTGTAGGAAGTCCACTTCTGGATATGTGTTTACTTTCACAGGAGGAGCAGTTTCTTGGATCTCCAGGCTACAAAAGTGTGTTGCATTGTCTACTACAGAGGCAGAGTATGTAGCTGTCATTGAGGCATGCAAGGAGGCTTTATGGCTTTCACGTCTGGTGGGAGAGCTTGGTATCACAGAGTTACCTGTTCTCCATTGTGATAGTCAGAGTGCTATTATGCTAGCACGGAATCCTGTCTTTCATGCAAAGACAAAGCACATACAGGTGAAGTACTACTTCATTAGAGATGTACTTGACAACAATAGCATTGAGCTTGTCAAAGTGCATAGGGATGATAATCCTGCAGACCTTCTCACGAAGGGTCTTCTAGTAGAGTGGTTTGCTCATTTCCGACAGATGATGGGAGTTGGATAGATATATTTATTTCAGCTTTGTACATACTTAGACTTAGCTGATTCTTTTCTCCTCTTAAGGCACATTGCCTTTAGGTGGAAGGTTGTTGGGAATAAAGGGCCATCGTGCCTTTTATATATTCACGGGTGTGAACACACCCTTAGCACATTGTACTTTCATACATATATCTATCTAAAACCTAAAGTGGTACTCTCTTGTCATTGTACCGAAAAATGTGTTCACTTTCCACTCTGCTCACTCGCACTCTCTCTCTCTCACTGCGCGTAAGGTCTGTCTAGCTTGATCTCCGTGTCTAACCTTGCCCTACACCATCTCCCAAGTATGATCTTTTCTACACCAACCTATTGACCTCCAGAGTACAGGAGATTATTCTTTGGGAGGAGTAAGCATTGCTTGTTTTGGAGCATGAAGAGCGCCTCAAGGAGATTGGAGCTAGTGGATCTAGGTGTATGAATGCTTTTATTGTAGGTTCAGGAGGGGATAACAAGAAGGACAAGAAGGCCAAGAAGAAGAAGAAGAAGCATGTTGACCATTTGGGGTCTTCCTTGGGCTCTAACATAAATTCAGAGAAGTCTAAATGCCCATATTGTGGGAAAGGCACTTCTCACCTTTGTTCGGGAGCGAAGGATGGTGCTATAACAGCTAAGCCCTCCTCTACTTCTTCATGAGCTATTACCCATGAGTCCATTTTTCTTCATATCCATATGATGGAGGAGCCATCTTCATTGATTGCCTTGTCTTTCAAGAGGCCTTGGGTTTTTGACAACAATGCTTCAAGTCATATGACTCCTCAAGGAGGTTTATTGCAAAATCTTCGTTTATCCGAGGGTATAGTCACTATTGGTGACATCTCATCCATGCCTATTAGTAGTGTTGGCACTTTGCTGTTATTGCTAGATTGTTCATCAAGCTCCGTTTCAGAGGTCCTACATGTTTGAGACTTGCACTTTCTGCTCCTCTCTATTATGGCCTTACTAAACTTAGTGCCCAGGTTGTCTTGATTGAGTAGGCTCTCTAATAGTCATGTTTGCCATGCACAATTGTCTCCTGTATGTGAGCCTTAGTTTGAGTTAGACAGGACCATTAGGAGCTCTGGTATTTGGTCCATCATGTGTTTTGACAGTGGAGGCAGCTCTTTCTAGAGCATGCATTTCGTTTTCAGTCGGGTTTTATGTGTGATCACATTGGTTGAGGTTTATTTCTAGCTTGCATTTCTTTTCATTTGGCTAGTGGGGTGGGCACCCATCGTTTTTTTATGGGCGGTTTGCTAATCATTTTCACCAGCATTATTTTTTTCATTTTATGATGGTCAGCCAGCATATTTAGGGTCTCATGGAGTAGGTCGGTCAGTTTTGGATGTTTTTGGCCATATATAGCTTGCCCCCCTAGATGCCTTGTCATTCTATATTGAAGGCTTCATCACATTCCGATGTTCAGAACTCTCCTCTGTCTTTTGGTGTTGTCTTCAGTCATTAGCATGATCCGGTGCCCTCATTGATGCCTTGGGTTGTGTGTAGGGACTGATCAGTCCTTGTATTTAGCATTCCTTCAGAGTTCAGTGTAGATTTTCTTCATCCATTCTCTTCTTCAATTGTGCCACATTGACAACCAAGCATTGCCACCTCCATTGCTCTAAAGTAACAAACACATCTATGGACACATCAGGGCAATTATCAATATCCTTACCGCTAACACAAGCAAGATGATCCTTCACTCACGTGACGCTCCCCATGCATATGACATGGTAGTAGTTGCATTCCCACCACTTTGAGCCATAGCTACCTCCATAGTTTCTCATGATGCATGTGTTGCTTCAAAATGTGTCCACCATAACCATAGTTTGCTGGAAATAGAGAAAACCAGCAGCAAATTGGGGGAAAACCAGCTGTAAAGAGTGTGGACAGCGAAGGATGAAGAGAGGAGAGTGATAGCTTGCTGGAAACTGTGAAAAACACCTGAAAATCTGAGAGAAAACAGCTGCCAATAGTGTAGACAGGCAAGGAAAGATCAGGGAGCTGAAGGATGAGGGATGAGGGTGAAAGGGGCTGTAGACAACAGTGGGGCTGGAGTAAGAGAAGCAAAAATAAAAGAGAGTGAGCAGCAGATAAAAGAGGCTTAGGTGCTGAGGGGAGCAGGTGGAGACAAAATGCGCAGGCTGGAAAATGAAGATGCTGCCCAAAACTCGACCTAAACCTGCCATCCTGAAATGCGTTTTGGGATGGGAACATTTCGGGTGTCTCCTCATTTCTGTTTCAAACCCCCAAAATGGCATTTCAGGCAACTATGATAGCAATGTCATCTTTCACGCATGAGCAAATAAGGATTTCTTCTAGTTACCACATTGCACTTACCCAAAATCTAGGGCTGATATGGAGCAAATCAAGTAATCTTAGGGGCCTCAGGAGGATTGACCATTGCTTTACTCCACCAGATTATCAGCACACTCTTGTACTGAATTGAGAGGAAACCACTGGGTCATCCAATAGCAAGGTCAATAATCCCTTCCATCAGCTGAGCAACAAGCAAGGGTTTGCAAAGCTCTTCCAGCCATGTGAGCAGCAGCATACAATTAGATTTTGCTCTTTTTGGAGAATTTTTTAACTTCTTCAAAGTGATGCATTGATCCATTAATAGCAATGGAACTAAAATGGAAATTGTTGGAATTGATTGGTGCTGCTTCACTGTGGACAGCTAATTGGGGATCATCCGTGCAACGTCCTGGAATATTTGTTGTATTTTGCAGTCCCCGCCAGGAGTAGCCCAAGCACAGCAACAAAAGCAGCCTATGCAGCAAAGCTCCCAACAAGGACAACCTCCATCAACTAACAGTCAGGCTACGTCAGGGATTACAGCAGTACCTCCTGCAACTGCGAGTGAAGGAAGAAAAATATCATGTGAAGATATCCAGCTGGTATGTGTTTCTCAGGTCTTCTGTTTTCCTTAATAGCTGATAATCCCAGCTCATAGATATTGTTGGCTTTCTTCCCCCTCCTCCATACTAATTCAAGAACTTTGGTTGTTTAGGTCCAAAACCTGATAGAGAGGTGTCTGCAGCTATACATGAACAGGTCAGAGGTTATCAGTACACTCTTGAATCAAGCCAAAATTGAGCCTGGATTTTCTGGGCTTGGTGAGTTAACTGCTTGGAAATTTCTTTATCACATAAAGTGAGTTTTTGCAACTCTTTAATAAAGGTGACAGCACTGCTCTCACGAAATCAGACTCTAGAAAGTGATTAACTTTATTATTTAATACCAACTCCTTCGGGTGTTCTATTTTAGTTTGGCAAAAGCTGGAGGAGCAAAATCCTGACTTTTTCAAAGCATATTATGTCCGCTTGAAACTTAAAAGCCAGATCATTATTTTCAATCAACTGCTGGAGCAGCATGCTCAGTTAACTCAGAAGATTCATCCAGTAAAAGCTTCACTACCATCTTTACAAAATGGCATGCATACCACTCAAGGTGATTACATGTACACAGAAATGCTTGAAAATTCCAGATTCATGGTTCTTGCAGCTGAGTATTCTCTGTTCTTCTGCTTTACAGTGCATCATATGCCAATTGGATACCCTGTGCCACAGCAACCACACATTGCAGCAGCTGGCCATCCACATATGGTCCCAATGCCAGTTGCCTCATTAAGTGCTCCAGTCCTAAGTGGCACACAAGCCCCAGAAGCATTTGGCGTCGCACACGGGAGCCCTGGATCCAAGTGAGACTCAAAAAATATTTAAAGTCACGTTGCACATATATGTCTGCATACCTCAAACAGTGCTGATGCCATGAGCTTTTTATTTGCAGTGGGGTTGCCAATATGAATACAGAGATGTCTATGCTTACAACAGCATCACATATCCCGTTAAGCAATGATCTGAGTATGGGATCAGCCACAGGAATGCAGGGAAGTTCAAGTTTTCCATTTGCAACAATGGGTAATCCAACCGACATATCTGGAATAGGAATGGATGTCTCTTCTGATTTCCCTCCAGATACAACTCTCCATTCGAGCGAAAGCCACACACAAAATGGCATAGGAGCATTTCAGATCGGCACAGATGCAGATGCACCTGGAGGCAGAGAATCACTGGGACTTCTTGAGACATTTCCTCGTAGTTTTAGTCTGTCAGATATCACAGCTGAACTGGCAAACAGTACAGGTAATGCACTTTGTGGCATATACACTAGTTGCCAAGGTAGTGAGTCTTGCCTTGTGGCTTATTTTTACTTTTTTCTTTAAACATTAAACCCCCTCGTTTCTTAGATATTCTTGGAAGCTACTCTGGATCACCTTTTCTGGGCCCTGATTCAGATGTGTTCATTCAGTCTTCAGGTAAAATTTGTAACCTATTGCTGTTCTCTAAAGCTGTAATGCTGTTATTTATGTTGATATTATTTTGTTTTTGTGCTTCTTATGTTAGATGATGAGAAGATGCATGATCAGATAACAGTTCCAGCAGTCTATGATGACTTTGAGGATGTCAAGTGAAGGGGGCCTTGACTGCAGCATAGGTTTGGATGCTCCTTCAAAGGTGATTGGAATATATTCCTCTAAAAGTAACTCCCTTAGTTCATGTTATTCCCCCATGGACAAGATGTAGTTACTAGTCGTGCCTTTGACTGACAACTTTCAGTTTTGTACTGTATCCGGCAATGTACACATGTTTTGTACATACTCTGACCTTAATTGCTCATTACAACGGTTCCAGAGGAAGCCTATTCACATGTATTATCAGATTGAGCTGTTAGCAGTGTGAATCCTAATTTATTTCCTCTTAAGTTTATGCAATTAAATCGTTTAGTTCTTGATATGCATTGACAGCAAGCTGCCTTGTGGAAGACACAACTTTGCAGAGAAACACGGTCATTCTTAAGTATGGAGCTCATTTTATCCAAGCCGAGGATCTGGTACCAACAATGTAAAGAATCGACCTGTTTCAGTACCAGAAATGTAATCAGTCAAGTGCACACAGATTGGCCCTTCGGGAAAGCTTCTCATGAGTGATTTGAGGTACAAGAATTTCATGACTTCCAGCTCAAAACATACTATGGCACATTTTCTGCAAGAACGGGTTCTTTCACTTGATGTTGGGTATGCAGGTTGTAATAAATGTCTGCTGTCAATGCAGTTTATATAGAACTTTGGCTTCTACCCCTTGCTTTCAATGACAAGCACAAGAAGGGTGCTACAACAAAGAGGGGTTTAGGTTCTTAAGCTTCAAATTAGTCTATCCTTCGTTTTAGCGTTACCTTACTGGAATGCAATACCTATTGTAATGCAATACTTGTTTAGTATTTGTTGTTGATTACATGCTATCTATTGTTTAATGCCTTCACTTAGAATAATGGCGCTCTGCAATGCGACCTATCCACAATGCTGCTCGTGGATGCAACATCTGGGCAATGTCGGCTGATTCATGGCTGCTAGATGAGGGAGGAGCTGTCAAGGCGGGCGTTGACCACCAAAATTAGTTTTAGTCCACGAATGACAGCAGTCCACAACATCTAACGAAGGAAGGAGCAGAAGAACTAATGATCTAGAGAGGTTATTAGGAGCAGGAATAGACCATAAAAGACACAAGGAAGTAGCGGTCCAACAACGAGAGAAAGCAGGAGGAGAAGCGCGAGGTGGAGCAAAGTGCCTGCATGGGGAGGAGTTGGAGGGAGGTGGAGCAGGATGTGGGGTATGCTTTGAATGATTAGAGTTGGAGGAGGAAGAGTGGAAGGAGCAAGAATTGCAGAAGCTGGAGGAAAGAGGGGCGTCGCACAAGGGCAATGTTTACAGTCTACCGGCCTTTCTGAAACGATGTCTCTGAAAACAAACTATGCCTAATGAGTTTACTGAGTGTGCCTTGGAAGCATCGGGGGGATGGCCGAGGCGCTCGAGCATTAATGGGGAAGCAGTGTGGTGCGAAGGGCTTCTAAGCAAGGTGGCGACCTTCAAACGCCCTGGGGCCTGCATGAAGGGACCGGTACCGTGGGTCACGGGAGACTTTACCTCCTGGCCATGTGCCAGGTTGGTGAGCGAGTGTAAACACAGCAAGGAAAGGCGAGGACAATCTCACGTGTTCGTGAATTATAATGCGCGGCTTTTTGATTACATACAAGAATCACATGTAAATTATATTCAGGTCAGTGAGTACATTTCTTCTTCTGGATTTGCTAAAACAATTTACTATTACAAATTCAAGCAGAGATGCAATGCACGTCACACTTTTTAAGGGCGTGTTTAGTCGTTTGTTAACCACCTGATTTAAGTCTACCATGAGTGTTGAGTTCCTAGAATTCTAATCAAATGCACATACACCCATGATAGGGTGCCGGGCCTATTTAAATGTGTGTTAGATTTTTGAGTCCTAAAATCAAACTCCTAATCAAGGTTTCGGGAAAAAAAAATTGACGAAGAGGAAGTAAATCCTTTTCATCATGTGACAAGGAAGTATCCTTAATTGAGATGATATTTTATACATATATTTAAAAAATATAACTATATTTTGAGGAATTTGAAGAGGACTTATTTCCTTCTTTCAAAGAATTGAGAAGGATTTTTCTCAAGGTGTGAACTACTTCTAGGTTGAAGCAAACCTTCTCGAACCATACTTCTAATTATGATCGTAATAAATTGGTAAATTCTTGTGGTTGTGTTTATGCTCATAAATTGTTACTTCTTGTTAACCTTTTTGCGAAGAAGCTACAAGAAGTGAGAAATAATAAGCTACTGGAGTACATCGAGGGAAGCCAAAGATTAGAGAAGCAAGATGTGCAAAAGTCAAAGAGCATTCAAGAGTGACAGCTTCAAGGAATAATGACTACATGCAGTTGGCAAAATTCAAAGCTTGGAAGAAGAGGGCTCATCGAGATGGGAAAAAGAAGAATACAAAAAGAATATAAAAGTATCAAGAGCTCTAGAAAAAATAGGAATTAAACAAGAGAGCCAAATAGATTCTATAAAACCATGACATAAGAGGTTGAGCCCAAGTTTAAATACAAAGGTCACATATATTATCAAGAATCGTGTGGTGGGGAGACTTGCTTGAGGTGTTGCATCAAACACACATCGTACACATAAGAGGAAGCTAACTCAAGAACACAAGAAGAGAGATGGAGGTTAGAACGTTTTCTTGTTGATTTTTTAAAACTATTTTACACATGCAATGCACATAAAGCATAGATAAGATACAACATAAAAGAAAGTGGTATGTTAAGTCAAACAAAGCATAATTGATTATACTAATCGACTGGTACTATAGCTATGTTAGATGTATGTAAGTGTATCAAATTAAATATAATAAGAAGCAAGTCATTGGCCATGTGACGATCATAATGACAATCGACGTGGTAAGTGTAGATCTGTGGACCCATCTAGCTAGGCGGTTTATCATCAATGTTCGCACATGTTGAGCTTGCCATCTTAACACTTTTTCTTAAGCTTAATTGTATCTCTGTAATTTCAAGTAAGCTTTGAAACTTTTGAAGCTTCTCTACATCCAATGCCTTTGTGAAAATATTAGCTATCTGATTTTGTGTGTTGATATATATCAAGCCAATCTCTCTTGCAAGTATATTCTCTCTCACAAAGTGGTAGTGTATCTCAATGTGTTTTGTCTTAGTATGGAATGCTAGGTTTCTAGCTAGATGTATGCTATTCATATTGTCACAGTAAATGACAATTGGATCATCTCTCTGCACATCCAAATCACCCAATAACTTTTGTAGCCATACTACCTCACATGCTGTCATAGTAGCATCTCTATACTTGGCCTTTGTACTCGATAAAGTAATTGTAAGTTCCTTTTTGCTGCTCCGTGTAATTGTTGCACTATCAAGGGAAAACATGAATCCAATGGTAGATTTTTTGTTTGACATGCTACCAGTCCAATCTGTATATATGTATCCAAACACTTGAACATCCTTACTTGCCTCATTAAAAAGTCTATAATGTAAAGTGGACTTCATATACCTCAATATGCATCTGACTGTATTCAAATGAGGCTTTCTAAGCATCTGCATAAATTGACTTACAAGACCAATAACATAGCTCAAGTTTGACCTTATGATGGTAATGTAAATCAGACTCTCTACTATTCTCATGAATATAGTAGGGCCTTCTATCTCATCTCTAATATTGGCACTCAACTTCACATTTTTCTCTAATGGTACTGAAAGAGGCTTACATGTTATCATATCATACGTGTATAACATATCCAAGCCATAGTGTCTTTGGGATAGCCATATACCATCATTATATCTAATCACCTCAATACTAAGTATCTTAGCTCATCCAAATTCTTCATCTTAATTTTCTTTTTCAAAGTCTTTAACTTCAGCAATCCCATTATCATTGTTACATGTAATAATCAAGTCATCCACATAGATAACAATGATGAGCAAATCTACATCTCTCTTTCTCACATAAAGTGAGTGATCATCATTAGAAATATAAAAGTCAATATTGACAAGATACTCTTTGATCTTGTTAGACTATGCTTTAGGTGCTTGCTTCAGCTATAAAGTGTTGTACACATATGTGGGATGCTTTGACTCCTCATAACCTACTGGCTACTCCATATATATTTTTTCTTGCAATTCATCATACAAGAATGCATTCTTAACATCCATTTGTTTTGAATTTTAACCTTTGGCTGCTGTCACGCATCTAATAGTTGCCATCCTAGTAATTGGACTGAATGTCTCTTCATAAACTATACCATATGTTTGACCATAGCCTTATACTTACTAATTGAACCATTTGGATTATGCTTGATTTTGTAAGCCCACTTACATTTAATAGCTTTCTTGCCCTTAGGCAAGGGTACCAAATCCGAAGTCTTATTGGCTTCTAATGTAGCCATATTCTCATCCATTGCTGCACCCCAATGAGTATGACCAACAACATCCTTAAAACAAGTGGACTCAAAATTCTAAACTACCTTTATTATATAAGCATAGTGGTGAGCCGCATAACCTTCAAAACCAAATCTTTTAATAGGATATTAGACCTTGCTAGACCTACATACCATTGGATCACTCAGTGGAGCCTTTACATTACTATGTGCTCTTTGTACACTTGGTGCTTTAACAGTGTGTATGTACTTCTTATGGTAGTGACAGTCCTTATGCTTGTTTGCATTGTCGTGTTCGCGGGAGTTTGGAGAAACAAGCAACAAAGGCCATTTCCTTGCATTCGAAGGACGAAGGGTGAGAAGTGTGGAGCTTGTCACAATGTGCACTAGTGGAGTCATAAAAGCTTGGGAGCTTGCGTGATGTGAGTTCTCTTGTACCGACTAATATTCTTGAGTTGTCTTATTGCTTGACATGCTATGAATTTGTATTCGTGGAAAGTTGAGAGTGATATGAGATGGTAGGAAACCTCACAAGGGTGAGAATATGATGAGCGAACTTGACTTGAGGGAGCGTATGATTAATATGTGTCATTCCCTCTAGATCTAGCATATAGGCGAAGTGGTACTACATTTTGGTTCAGTTGTTGGGATCTGATGTAATTCCTCTTGACAAGTTTATGACCATATATAGCGAGCAGAATACGTTGAATTCAAGCTAGATGGGATTTCTCGCCATGACAGCGGGTTTGATGCAAAAACGTCACATGTCGTAGTTAGGAAGGATTAGGTTGGAAGGGAACCAATTTGTGGTGTGTACTTGTATATATATTTTTGGTAGAATAGGCATGGATTTTTGAGAATTTCTATATTAGGACAAAAATATTTTTTTTGAAAAAAAAAACAGAAAAACAAAACTACTCTTGCTTGTGGATAATCGACACAATTTGCATCATATGCAATGATGAGCACTCTATCATTTGAGCACGCTTGATGGGCTGATAAGTCATGAAAGAAAAATGCTAAGATCTTAGTAAATTTTATGAGCTTTTATTATAAGATGCATTAGCATTTACAGATTGGGAGTTTGATGGCAACTAGGTAGTTGTGGTCAACACCCAACTACCCGAAAAAAGTCATTGACTATGAGTATCAATGCTAGCAATGAACGGGACTGAGAGACACATCCCACGAGTATGAAAATATAGATGGTTTGTTGTAGCTAAGTTGAATTTGCTGAATTGAGAGATCGGCAAGGGGAAACTCATGGAAGTGGTCATGCTTATTATACTTTGATGCATCACTTGTTATGAATGAAATTTTGACATGAATGGAAAAGATTGAAGCACATGATTGATGCTGAAAATTTACTAAATTTTTCTATTATTCATTGAAATTCATGTGGGTTAAGGGTGAGAGAAATAATTCATGCTAGGGTAGTACAACACCATAAAAAAATCTAGTTATAGGTATTGCAGGTAGTCTAAGGAGGCTAGGACATGCATGCATAACAAGAGAACAATGGGGATGAATGTTGAATTCAATTAATTTAGTAAAAAAATTCAAATTTTGAATGTTCAATCATCATGAACAATGAAAAATCTATGACTACTGCTTAGTGTTTTACTGAATACTTGTCAGTGCCTGCTTGTTGTGGAAATAGTATGACTATCAAGCTTGTAATTGAAAGTGTTTTGCCTAAGCAACTGGATGAGTTGATAATTGAAAATTACTATTTGAACTCCTGGAAAGCATTGAAAATATCTAAAAATTTGTTGGTTGTATGAAGTATAAGTGTAGGAGCTAGGCACAATTTAACTAGCTAGTTTAGTGGGCCTACAGGAGGGAACATGTTCTTGGTCATGTTGTTGATTGAATGATCAAATAGGGCATTGCTATAATTTATACCGTGAGAGCAACAACAAAATCTCTAAAATTTGATTGAAACTGGAGGCATAGGTTGGGCAAACTAGTTGACCCAATAGGGGAGCAAACTAGTTGTGGTGGTGCCATTGTTGGCTAGTTTGACTAGTGAAAGTCTAAGCCAAACTATGTGAGCCATCAAAAATCTCGTGGTATTTAGCCAAAGCAGGCTACAAACATGCAATTTCTTTGATAATCATTGAGTATTGACCATGGATATCATAGACACGACCTATTGCAGTGAGTTAGTCCTTCTTAGTGTCGACTAGCACCTCTTAGCAAGACCTGAGGGTATATAGTTTGGAGAGATACGAACCAAGGCAAGAAATAACTTCACACCCATGTTTAGTTTAGAAAAATCACTATCATTACTTGCCCTAGAGGTGGATTGAGTTGCTTGTAGCAAAAAAGGCTATTGTTAGAGCTTAGTAGGCTGTTCGGGGGGTCGAAAAGCTAGTTTGGGGACTCTCAAGGACAGTTTTAACCAAATTGTAATCATAGGCTCTTGTACCATTTCCCATTGTGGAATTATAGGTTCACAAGCTTAACTACAAGTTTTGTACTAGCAAGAGCTTTATGCACTTAGTCATTTGTTGTGGATAGGTTGGTTGATGGGAAGCGGTCAATTAGTCATTGCCTAGCAGTGAGCTTGCCTTTTGGGGATTAGGGGGATGACTTGCTCATCGTTTGGTGGTCTACCTCCTTGTGTTGAAGGTCACCAGGTCATTGGCAAGGAATATGCTCTAAAGTTGAAGGAGGTAGCTTATGACCTTGCAGAATCACAAGCAGACCGCGTCCTCTAATGACAACACATCGTGGACCATTGTGGGTGATTGGGAGACCTCCTTGAGAACCAACCAATTGCATGAAATAGGTTAATCATCTTGCAAGCAAGATTCAAGTGCCTTTGGCATCCACTTATCCTATCTACTTGAGTCACATACTAGTTGTGACCTTTTGATCAAGACTGAAGCTGACAGAGGCTATCAGTCACCTCATGACATCACCAAAACAAGGAACTTGAGTGATCGGAGTGTTGAAAGAGAGAAGGTCAGTGTACACATCCAAACCTTGAAGAGAACTACCATACCAAAGAAAACAGAGACTCATAGTGCCATCCTGGCCATTGAGGGCTGTAAGGCAACAAGGTGAAAGCACTTGCAGGTGCTAACGCTACACCTCATTGATTGGAAGTAGAGAGTGTTCCAAGCTTGCAAAGAATTCCCATAAAAATCCCTAGCGCCTTATCTAGGCTTATTAGCCTCATTGAAACACTTGTCACATAAGAACACTTAAAAATCATAGCAAGAACAAGCTCAAACAATGCCTCCTTGGAGTTCAATGCAATGGAGTTTCCAGTCAATGTTTAGTAATTACTGTCACTCTATGACTAGCATACTTATGGAAAATCAGAGTGCAAGCCAACATTGAAGTGTGCACAAGTGGTGCACAGATCGGTCGCCGTAAGCGCGCGTAGTGAGCGTCAGAAGGTCCCCAAGAACAAAAGAACTCTACTTTTTACACAAAAACCAATGAAGAAAGCCTGCACGACATGAACAAGAGACTAATTGGGTGCAATCTCCCCCATGCCTTGTGTGAGCGCTTCACAAAGCATGTATTTAATATATTATTCATCTTCAAGCTCAAATAATAGCCCAAATTACAAAATAGCACGCTTTAGCTTTTGAGTTTGCTTTTGTGTCAATAAAGAATTAAAGCTAATGGGCGCCCAAGAAGTCAGGCGGTACCCAAATACAATGTCCAATACAAGTATTTAATCCGTGCGCCCATGCGCATACAAAAATAATAAATAAATATCAAGCGTTTTAATAAATAAGCGCGACAAAATATAGGCGCCATGCCTAAGATACACACCCATAAAAAATTGACGATAACTTGAATACACGCTATCCTCCAATGCTTTTCAATGCCACCGTTGCTTGCTCTACACATCAACTGAAGCATTCACAATTGTTAGAAAAATAATACAATTAAATCGACAAAAGTGAATACCTAGCAGTCTTCAGCTACATAAATAAATTGGTTAGAAATCAATCCTAACCTTAATTTATTACGAGTGTGCACTCTAAACTCATAAACGTTTATTAATTTAAATATGTATTTTGTGGAATCACCCACTATGGAATCACCCATGTACATATAAAATTAACAAAACGCCTGAAAAGGATAGGGGTCCCCATCGACTTCTCGCATAAAGAATCCACTTTGTGTATGAGCCCCGGTAAAATTTTTTTACGAAATCCACCGCAAAACCTCACGGAATCCACTATGAAATATGCCTCCTGGCATCATACCCCCGGGGTGGGATAGCAATTGTCCTCAATTGCTATTAGCTCTAGAAAGCATTTAAGTCTCTAGCGTGCATCCATTGGGCCTCTTCAACAGGATGATTTTTAAACTTGACCAAATATCTAGAATATCTATGGCTAGTTCTAGTGGTTATAAAGTCAGTATCTATAATAGTTTCAGGCTCATGGATTTCACTTTCATCTTCTAGCAAAGGAGGGTTTTCATAGACAGGGTGTATAGGTAATTGGCCTCTAAAAGGTCGTAATAAACTAATATGGAAGGTGTTGTGGATTTTTCAATGTTGTGGTAGTTCTAGTTTAAATGTGTTTTCATTGATTTTGTGTATGATCTTGAATGGTCCATAAAATCTAGGTACTAATTTCACAACTGGGTGCTTATCTACACTTTGTAATCTTCGTTTTTCTATTCGTAACCAAACATAATCATCAACTTTAAAATTCATAGCTTATCTTTTCTTGTTTGCTTATTTTGTATATGATTGCTGGGCTTTGGCAATTATATCTTTAACTTCATAAAAAATAGTAGTATGCATGTTAGCAATATCATTAGCAGTTTGAATTTTGTTTGATAATGATGCAACAGGTGTAGGCAATCGATATCCATAAATAACTTCAAATGGTGCTTTCTTTGTAGCTGTATGGAGTGTGTTATTATATGCAAACTAAAGTAAATGTAGATGTGTATTCCATGTGTGTGGTTTTAAAATGGTGTAAGCACGCAAAAGATCTAAAATATTACTATTAGTAGCTTCTGTTTGACAATTTCTTTCAGGATGAAATGCAGATGAAAAATCAATCTTTGTTCCTAAGTTAGCAAACAAAGTAATCCAAAAATTATTACAGAATCTAGAGTCACGATCAGAAATAATAACTTTTGGTAAACCATGGTTAGTAAACACAGTTTTCAAAAACAATTGAGCAGCTTGAGATATAGTTAAATTTTTTTTGCATGGAATAAAATATGATTGTTTACTAAATCTATCTACAACAGTCCAAATCATATTATGGTTAGCTTTAGTGTTAGATAAATCAGTGATAAAACCCATTGAAATCTGTTCCCATGGTCGTGATGGAATAGATAATGACATTAGTAAACCATATTGTTTACTATGGTGTCTTTGAACTCGACAAACTAAACATTCAGATACAAAGTTAGATACATCAGTGTCCATATGTGGCCAATAAAAATCTTCAATCAATGTACGTAAAGTAGATATAATTCCTCTATGACCTTGATATGGAGGACAATGAATTTTATGCAAAACAAATGATCGAAACGGAACAGTCACACATAATCTTTTTTCATAAAACATGAATCCATTATTGTAAGATAGTGAATCAATATGAATCCAATTATTTGCAACTAGTTTATTCCAATCAACTTGAAAAGGTGGATCATGATGATAAGTATCTTTTATAGGGATAAGGGAATCAAATGATATCACAGAAATATTGTGAATTGTCGGTCTTCTACTCAAAGCATCAGCTACAACATTCTCTTTTCCTAGTTGATATTGTATAAGGGGATGAAAACTTTGAATAAAAGCGGCCCATTTAATGTGTCGGTCAGATATTTGTGGTTGATTGAGGAGATGTCTAATGCTTTGTTGGTCAGTTTTGATCATAAATTCAGATCCCATTAAATAATGTTTTCATTGACGTAAGGCTTGTACTACTGCTAGCAATTCTTTATCGTATGTAGAATATTTGAGTTCAGATGGTTTGAGTTTACAGCTAGAGTAGGCTATGAGATGATTATCTTGCATAAAGACTACTCCTATTCCAGATCCACTAGCGTCAGTAACTACTAAAAAGAATGGTCTATTGAAGTCATGTAGTTGTAATACAGGAGCATGAGTTAAAGCATGTTTTAATAAATCAAAGAATTTTTGTTGATTGTCAGATTAATTATATACAATATCATTCTTTAGAAGTTTTGTCAAAGGTAATGCAAGTAATGAAATTTTTTTCACAAACTTTTTGTAAAAACTAGCAAGACCTGGAAAAGAATGTAATTCATGTACATTTTTGGGTATGGGCCAATTTAAAATTGCTTCTATCTTTTTATGGTCGACTTTAATACCTTCTGATGAAATAATATGTCCTAGATATTCAATTTCTGTTTGGAAGAATTCACTCTTTTCTGGATTAGCATATAATTGATTGTCTTTTAACAACTTAAAAACTAAAGACAAATGTTTATAATGCTCATTCTCATTTTTACTGAATACTAATATGTCATCAAAGAAAACTATGACACAATACTGATGTTCAGAAACATGCGATTCATCATATGACTAAATGTGGCTGGTGCATTAGTTAAATCGAAAGCCATAACTAAAAATTCATAGTGTCCAAATTGTGTTCTAAATGCAGTTTTGAATATATCAGATTTGTCCAATCTTACTTGATGGTATCCAGATTTAAGATCTATCTTATTGAATATGGCAGATCCTTGTAGCTTATCCATACGATCATCTACCCTAGGAATCGGTATCTATTTTTAATAGTAATTTTATTTAGGGTACGATAATCAATGCACATGTGATAAGTATTATTATTTTTCTTCACTAATAAAACAGGTGCACCAAATGGAGAACTACTAGGTCTAATTAATCCTCTGTAAATGTGATTGATAGTGTAGATGCACAAAATGGTAATGCTGCACAGAATTCACAGTAGTAGTCATAAGATATTAGTGGACCTGGAGCATCCTCTAGCAGTGGTTCACATTCTTCGCCACATGAACAGGCAGATTGAGATCAGGAGAATCTTCTCAAAGCAATGCAGATAGTGGTATTCAGGTATCACGAAAAGGAAAAGAGAAGGTAGATCAACCCATGTTGGATGTGAATGCAGGTCACTCTTATGTAGATGGTGAATCCAGTGGCTCAGAACAGAGCATTGATGATGAGTTGGGTATTCCTTCTATTGTTACACATGGAGTAAGGAAGACCAGGGATGTTTTGAGAGCACCTAGGAGTGAACCTACTTTGCGCAGGTCTACCAGAGCTAGGTATCCTGTGGATAGGCTGAAATATGATGGATTTACAGCCATTCACTATGCATATATGGTTAAAGTGATACAGGAACCAGAACCCACTTCTTTTGAGGAAGCCATGGGAAAAGAAAAATGGGAGAAAGCCATGGATGAAGAAATGGATGCCTTGGAAGCAAATGCTACATGGGAATTGGTACCTTTGCCTAAAGGTAAGAATGCAATTGGCTGTAAGTGGGTTTATAAGGTGAAGCACAATGCAGATGGTTCTGTGAACAGATACAAGGCAAGATTAGTAGTCAAGGGGTATGCACAAAAATATGGCATTGATTATGAAGAAACATTTAGTCCAGTTGCAAGGATGGCAACCGTAAGAGCAGTCATTGCTATGGCTACATCAAAGGAATGGTCTTTATATCAGATGGATGTAAAGAATGTCTTCTTGCATGGTGATTTGCAAGAAGAGGTATATATGGAGCAGCCACCAGGTTATGTGCATGCTGTTCATCTTGAGTTTGTTTGCAGGTTGAAGAAAGCCTTGTCTGGCTTGAAGCAAGCACCTAGAGCATGGTCTGACAAGATAGGACAATATCTTGTCACTATTGGCTTTCAGATTTCCAAGGTAGATTTCTCACTTTATGTGAGAAAAACAGAGAAAGGTATTATGCTACTTGTCATTTATGTTGATGATTTGATTATGACAGGTGACAGTGATGAAGATATCCTTCATGTGAAAATGCTATTGAAACAGAAGTTTGAGATGAAGTATTTGGGAGAGCTGCATTATTTCTTGGGCATTGAGGTGATTAGATCACCAACTGGGATACGGCTCTTGCAGAGGCAGTATGGATTGGACATGGTGTCCAAATATGGGATGATAGGCTGTAAGCCTATTTCAGTTCCTTTGGAGCAGAATGTGAAGCTGAGCGTAGATGCAGGTGAGCTTTTGGAAGACCCTACTATGTATAGACGCATAGTAGAAAGTTTGATTTATATGACTATTACCAGGCCAGATTTGAGCTATGCTGTTGGATTGGTAAGTTAGTTTATGCAAGCTCCAAGGAAACCGCATTTGGATGTGGCTAGATGCATACTCAGGTATGTGAAGTCCACATTGCAGTATGGACTACTTTATGAGACTGGGGTTTAGATACAGTTGTATGGATACACTGATGTTGATTGGGTGGGTAGTATTTTTGATAAACGATCTACCAGTGGATATGTGTTCTCTTTTGGGAGTGCTGCAGTCACTTGGAGCAGCAAGAAACAGCCTACAGTTGCCTACAGAGGCTGAGTACAGGGGCGCAGCAATGGCTGCATGTGAGGTAGCTTGGTTGCATAAGCTACTTTATGATATGCATCAGCCTACAGATGGGCCAGTTGTCATTTATTGTGACAACATGAGTAGTATACACTTGGCAAATAACCCAGTCTATCATGTTAGAACAAAGCACATTGAGGTGCATTATCATTATGTGCGGGAGAGGGTTTTACTAGGTCTTATTGATCGAGTTTATGTCAGCATAGAGGATTAGGTAGCTGACATATTTACGAAGGCATTGGGCGCAGAGAAGCTGTGCAAGTTCAGAGACCTGCTTGGTGTGCAGGAATTGGGATTGAGCTCGAGGGGGAGTGTTGAGATATCGAGCTTCACTCGTGATATGGCAGGGTGACCGTTGTGCATTTATGTCACCGACTTGTCAGTTGCAGATGCGGTTGGTACACCGCCCATGAATAATAGCTAGATGACAGCTATCCTTATCTACTCTAGTTCGTGGCTCAATTAGTATGCCACCTTAGTTAGTTGAGTTTGGTTTGAGACCCATATATAGGGTTCTTCTATTTCTATGTACTTGAGTTCTTTTGGCTTACACAACTAAGAAGAGGAAAACAGTTTTCAGCCTCCACCTTTATGTGTATTCCCCCATTGTGCAAGCAAGAAAGCTACAAGTGAGACTCCTTCCTTCTCTCCCACAATCTTGACATATCATACTCATCATGTACTTGGTAATTAAGGACAACGTTATTGCATTGGGAAAAAATGCATTAGGAAAAACATTGTTAAGTTAGCTTGAAGGACTACCTATCTTCCACATGACATGGGCAAGTGCAATCAATGGTGCCTTGTACCATGCGGGAATGGGGCGTTGGCTTTGTATGTGCTTGCACCAATGCCTTTGCATCACAAGTTAACTTGTCAAAAATAGTTGCATGGTTAGTCTACCCTAGTATCCTTGCTTTGCAATAAGGTCTTGATACAAGGTATGGACAACCCCCTTTTGTACTAGCCTCTATATATTCTACATCAAGGTCTCATGTATATTTCTTCATCCACGTGACCTTTAGCGCACAAAGGCATTCCAAGCATATAAGGAAATGGTCCACTACATGCGTGTTTGTACGAGATATAGCTCACAAAATCTCTCCCTCTACCACACTTATCTCTTTCACAAGGCAACAGTCAATGCGCTCATGTTGCCTCACGTTATATGGAAAGGTTGTTGCAAACAATCAATTATGTTAATGACGATGTAAGCAACAAATATATTGTAAAATGTTAAGGTCCTATGGTTTAGGGCCACTCACATGTGTGTATCTCATTCATCCATGCTATGAGCCGATGGTTACCATCCCAAACATAAAACATGAAATTTGACAAAAAGGCCCAATTGATGCTGTTGATTGCTGCCTCAAAGTCCTCATGCTTCTTTAGCCAATGGGGGTTCCACTCATTTCTAATTATATCATCAACCTCCTTGCACTGGTGTCTTGGAGTCTCTAATGATATTATGAATATATCCATTCGTCTAACATACCCTTGCTAAAGAAGGTCTTTGAGAGTTGCTTGTACCGTGATGTGACTTATGTTATTGTAGGTATGACATAATGGGATGGGTTATAGTGGATGTCCACATCTATATGAAATGATGAAGTAATATCCACATCAATGTAAAGAAATAAAAACCATAATCAATATCATGTCATCATCTCTTATAAGCACTCATTCTCAATGTTTCCAACAATTGGCCTTTGGTTCAACCTTGCACATTACGTTTATTACAAGTGACTTTGAGTCTCACCACCACAAATCGTATCCTTGACCTCTGTCATGCACTCCTTTTTAGTTCTTTACGTCTGCTTCTTCTTGCTTTGCGTGTAGTTATTTATTATTAGATACAATTATTTATATTAATATTAATTATATTACATTTATATCAAATATTAATAATTATTTAATCTTAATTTTTAATATTATTTATTTTTAGTATTAATATATTAATTATTAATAATGATTAATATTAATGATATGTTAGTGTTAATAAATTAATTATTAATAATTGATACTATTTTTAAATTTAATGATTAATATTAAATATTTAATCTAATATAACTTATATAATTTAATTATTAATATTATTACTTATTAATTAATTAATTATTATTATTATTACTAATTAATACTAATAGTTATCATTTAACTATTAATAATTAATTACTATTTAACTATTAGTAATTATAAATATTAATTTTAAGTAGTATATCATTTTTCCCCCCCCAGAGGGTGCTCCCTTTACGAGGGAAAATTTTTTTGAACCCCCCTCTCTCTCTCTCTCTCTCTCTCTCTCCCCCTGACACACACACACACACATACACACGCACATGTATGTATGTATGTATGTATATCCAAAGTGCACCTCTCAAAGTTAAAGAATTTCACAAGAGGAATCCAACGAAACTTGGACCAAACCACCAAGCCGCTCCTTGTGGAACTCATCACTAGAGAAAACGTACATGCCATGATCAAGTGTACGAATTAATTCTTACTTATGCCATATGAATCCACGCCCCATGTGTCAAGGAGAGGACTAGGACGAGAGAAAGAGGAGAGAGAAGACTACATAAGAAAGAGAAGAAGAGAAGTAGAAGAGAGAGAGAGAATGATGATGAGAGAGAAAGACTAGAAGAAGAGAGAGAAAGAAAATGAAGGAAGGAAGCCATGAAAGTTGGAGAGAGAGAGAGAAGATGAAGGAGACTTGTTATTGATGGAAAAATGTCATCCCTTACATCTTATATACTTGCCATTGTAGCATTGATTTTTCCTCCATTATTTTATTTTCGTGTTTTCCCTCGTATTCCCCGTCTCTTACATTCCATCCCCACGCAAAGGTTTTTTTCCTCAAAAACAAAATGGACACCTATTACAAAATAGGGAAGGCCAGTCCAGAGTACTACACTCTACTGCATGATTACAAGGGGTTATTCAATAAATCATGTGGGGGTTATGTATGTATGTTGGGTCATGGATACAATATGATGTATGGGCATGATTGGCGAATAAGAAAAATCCAATTTTGACACATATTTAGTGAGGAATTGAGTGCTGCAAACAGTGGACAACACGTTGTGTACTACATGACCCTGTTGTAGTAAATAGCAATAAATTTTGATAGGTAACTCCGATCGGGGTGCTTGACAAATAGAAACAGAGATTACTTCGAGTACTTTCAGCTCATATATGGCATTAAATGTCGTCCATAATTTAGAATCAAATTTGATTGAAAATAGAGAGTTGTCTGCAAGTTGTCTGAACTGGAATAGGCTACCCATTGACTACATTTCAGCCAAGTTAGCATCCATAAGATGAGGAAACTCTTCCATGATTGAAGCCGGTTTCCAAGAGGCCTCTTCAAGGGGCAATCCTTGCCATTTGATCAAGTATTCCATGATTGATCTTGAGCACAACTTCTTTTCCCTTTGACCTATGACTGTGTCTCGAATGTATTGAATGATACCCTCTTCATCCATAGGAGGGAGCTCTTCTAAGTAATTCACCGATGATCCGATGAAAGGTTTGAGTTGACTCACATTATAAAAAATTGTGAATCTTGGTGGAAGGGGACAATTCCAACTAATAAGCCAAGTCACCCATCCACGTGATAATTTGATAGGGCCTATAGAACCTCTAACTTGTTGGAGCCATCCTTAAGAGTGGCATACCTGGACTTAGGTACTTTCATCAAAACCAAATCCCCTTCTTGGAACTCAATGTCCTGTCTTTTCTCATCATCATAAAGCTTCATTTGATCTTGAGCTCTCTTTAAGTTCAGCTTACATTGCTGAAGTAGGGCCTGCATCCTGTCCAATTCTTCCTTGCTTTGAGGATTGATCTTATCATTGAAGATGACTGTGGGGAGAGGGACCTTATACCCATATAAAGCCTCGAAAGGTGAAACTCCAATGCTAGCATGGGTGGAGTTATTATAGGCAAACTTAGCCAAATATAACCATGCATCCCAAGCATGCTGCACATCATGACAAAAGTGTCTCAGATAAGTTTCGAGTCATTTGTTACCCTCTCTGTTTGACCATCAGTTTGGGGGTAATAAGATATAGAGGGAGCCAAGTTAGTGCCCATAGAACTGAATACTACTTGCCAAAAATTGCTCATAAATTTTGTATCCCGATCATGCATAATGACCTGCAGTAAACCATGCAATTTGAACACATGTTCCATAACCTAGCTGGCTACTTGTGATGCAATAAATTGGGCTTTAGTGGGGATAAAATGAGCTACCTTTGTGATCCTATCCACCACCACATAGATGCTATTCCACCCTTTCTTGGTGAGAGATAGACTTGTAATAAAATCCATGGTTATATAAGTCCACTTGCCCTCCAAAATAGGCAATGGATGTAGCAACCCACCCACCTTTAATGTGCTCTCCTTGTTTGCTAATAAGGCACAAAACTCAAGACAAATTCTTTAACATCTCGCCAAAGGCCCTTCCAATGAAAACTCTTTGCAATTTTGTCATAGGTTTTGAATACTCCCAAATGACTAGCTGTAGGTGTTGAATGCATTTCCTGCATGATCTTTTGCTTGAATGGGGAAGTGTGAGGGGATAGCAATCTTGCCATTAAGCCATAAAAGCCCATTTTTTAGCTGAAATGGAGAGTTTTCTGTACATTGACCTTGTTGTAATTTCTGAAATATATTACTAAAATCAGCATCCAATAGGTAAGCCTCCTGAAGCTCATGTATCCAATCACTATGCAATTCCATGATGGCAGAGACTTTAAATGCCCACATTCTAGACAAGGAATGGCCAGTACATTGTCTTTCCCACGAGTATGGGTAATGTCAAAGTCATAATTTTGCAATGTGGCCACCCATCTACGTTGCCTAGGAGTAAGGTTGAATTGAGATAAGAAATATTAGAGGACCCTATGTTCACTCTTGACTCTAAACCTATTGCCATACAAGTAACGGTGCCATTTTTGTATGGCATGAAGAATAGCCAGCAGTTCTTGATCATAAACATTCATTACCATCTCATTTTCAGCAAGTTTTTGGCTTTCAAAAGCTACTATCCCATGTTCTTGCAACAATATTGCACCAATACCTCGCCACTAGCATCATACTGAATGGTAAATTCCTTGGAGAAATTAAGACAAACCAAGATAGGCTGAAGTAAGCAAACATTTCAGCTAATTAAAGCTTCTATCTACAATGTCATCCCAAAAAAATGCTTCTTTCTTCAGTCTATTAGTGAGAGGAGCTGCAATATTGGCATAATGTCGAATAAATTTGCAGTAGAATGAAGAGAGACCCAAGAATCCTGTCAAAGAGGTGGTATTTGCAGGTATAAGCCAATCTTTAACGCATTGCACTTTCTTTGGATCAGCTCTAATGACTGCCTCATTGGCAATGTGGCCCAAGTACTCTACCTCAGTTTGCATGAAGGAACATTTTGACTCCTTAGCAAAGATTCTGTGCTATCTAAGTACATCAAATACATGCCTCATGTGTAATAGATGAGCTTCCAAAGAAAGACTGTAGATGAGAATGTCATTAAAAAATACCAACACACATTTGAATAAAAATGGCTAAAGTATTTTATTCATTAGGCTCTGAAAAGTGGTGGGTGCATTTGTCAAACCAAAAGGCATAACCAAGAAGTGATACAGCCCACGATCAGTCCTAAATACTATCTTCATCTCATCTCCTTCACACATGTGTATCTGATGGTAGCCGGATCTCAAATGAATCTTTGTGAAATATTTAGCCCCTTTCAGCTCATGTAACAAGTCATCCACCTTGGGGATAGGGTGTCTGTTCTTCACGATGATCTTATTCAAATCTCTATAGTCTATGCATATTCAAAATGAGGCATCTTTCTTTTTGACCAGCAAGACAAATGATGCATAGGGAGATGAGCTGGGCTCCATGAAACCCATATCCAATAAATCCTTGACCTACTTGGCCACTTCTTCTCTTTCACATTTGGACAACTTGTAAGGAGGCTTATCCATCGGCTTTGAGTGTGGTTCCAAATCAATGGGATGGTCAATCACTCTCTTGGGAGGTAGTGTTGTAGGTAGCTGAAACAAATCACTGTACTCATCAAGAAGAGCCTATAAAGCTGAATTATCTTACACATTACTAGTATGATCTGTATTTTCCTTATTTAACCGCAATATAAAAATTTGAGAGTGTTTCTTGAACTCTTTCTTAAGTTATTTGGCTGTAATAAGCTAATGTTCACTATTGTTTTGGATTCCCTGCAAGTGAACAAGTTGTCCAACACTGAAAAATTGCATATAAAGCAAAGAGAAATCCATAGAAATGGTGCCCCAAAGTCTTCAGCCAATCACAACCCAACACAATGTCTATTGGCCCCATGTCAAGTCCAATTAAGTACACATTCTGCCCACAATTTTTAACAAGCTAAAAATATACAGCCGGTCATATTTGAGTACTAATATTTCCACTCCCATTGGCAACTTGCACCCTCAGTGGGTTGCTGTAAATCAATGGCAAAACATTTCAGCCTATCCATGACATCTCTATTTATGAAACTATGTGTGCTACCACTATCTACCAAGATAAACACATCTTTCCTATGAATCTTGCCTTGAAGACAAAGAGTATTAGGACTCTTTGATCCTGCCCAAGTATCCAGGGAGATAGTACAAATAGTGGCAGCAGTATATGAGTTATTCTTGTCACCCATATCTACATGTACATGACCACCGAGGTCAAAAGGAAAGGTGTCTGTAGGGTTAAAGAACTTTTCCTACCCAAAATTTTCATCAGCCTCAACATTTTCAACAGTGATTACAAAGGCACTTGCATCCTCATGGTCATCCTCCGAGTCTTCAAAGACCAACATACTTTGGACTCTTGCCTTTGCATTTCTATAAGAATATTTGGAAGCATGTTTAGCTATGTACTTTTCCCCACACTTGAGACAAAGTTCTTTTTCTTTCCTTTCTTTGTACAAATCCATGGGAATGGATTTTTGACCACCAAAGCCAGAGACTTCTTGTTCTTGCTATTCCCTTGTTTATTCTCAGCCCTACCATTGTTTACTTCCGTGAAATTACTGGTTTTCCTTGAGGCATTGAAGGTGGGATACGTGGGAACTCTAGCGGCGCTAAATGGCATATTTCCACCACCATAATTGGCCCTGCTTTACAACAGCTCTTTGATATCCAAAATTGAACTGTGTAGGCCCTCTAGGCTACCCAAAAGATGGCTAAGACAAGCCTCTTTGTTGTCCATATTGTGACTGAACTGAAGTATCCCTACAATACTTACAGGAGTATCTTTTGGCCGATTCAATAGCCTTGAACAAATCGAAAGGTGACTACATTGAAACATCAACTGATAACTAAGGATCCAAGTCATATATATACTTATGCAGCTTTTTGCATCATCACTTATGGACTCAACATACATCGTGAGATTAAGAAATTGATTTGTGTAGTCTCAAATTGTCTAGCTACATTGCTCTAAGCTGTGCCATTATTGGGCAAGCTTCTCTTTCTCTACAAGAGACACAAAGACTTGAACCATAAGTGCTTTAAATGCATCCCAAGTATCAACTTGCTGATTTTCCCTCTTAATATATCGCCACCACATATGAGCAAATCCTTCCAAGTGGATCGTGGCAAAGTGGATCTTTTAGTCATCATTTCTTGGCAAAATATGAAAGTAGTCTTCAAGATTTGAAAGCCTTTCTTCCAATTCAACTGGGGAAGAGTATTGGCCATTAAATTTGGAGAATATAATCTTATCTCTCAGCTCTCGTTCATGAGGAGTGACTTGTCCAAACTGTCCCAATTGAAATTGATCATTTTGAGTGCCAAAAATGGTACTATTATGAGAGTGATTCCTGCCAAAAGGCTGCTGAAACCTTGTTGAAGGCATGGGGGCTAATGGAAGTTGAGAATTTCCCTGTGATGCATTCCCCAATGGGTCCTCTTGCCTCTAAGAAGGCTCGCCAAGCTTAAAGCTACTATTGGGAATGCCCATTCTTCCTAAAATGCCATGAGAATTTTCATTAACTGAAGGTGGTTCTTTCAACATGTACATGCGACCGATCTTCTTGCTTTTTTCCCTTCAAATGAATCTCCAACCACTTAGAGAAATATGCATTAAGTGTATCCATGGTGACTCTCATTTGATGCATTTCCTTCATCATCTCAACATGATTTTCTGTGTTTGTTGCTATGCCTGCAAGTACAGCCTCTTGTCTTTCCAAAATAGCCTCATGTCTTTGATTATGCCTTGTCTCATGCCTGCATAGAGTGTCATTAAGAGCACTGAGGCTTCCAATGTCATGAGAATAATCCTCGTAATCTGTTTCATGGTTTTTCTCAGTCCTTGGTTCTCGTGCATCCTTATGGGATTTGATGATTACCCATAGTGAACAAGTCTCACAGTATTTTGCATTATATTTTAGGAGGCTAACAATCTTTGTGTGCTCGATGGTGATGACCACTTTTCTTCCTAATGTGGTAGCATCGTGTTGAAGTGTATACCATTTATTCAAGAAGTCAGTGGTCAAGCTGCAAAGTCATTGTTAGGTGTCAATGATGCATGCGTATTTGAGGATTGTAGTTGGTAGATAAAAAGGAAGGATGCAACAACTTCTAACTATGTTTGAGGTATTTCTTGAGCTAGTTGATCTAGGACTACGAGACCTTTGTAGAAGAGATGCTCATGTTCCTTCCATGTAGGGTGTCATTGTGAAGTGACCATCAACACGTTGATGTCGGTTAACCCTAAATCTATCATTGCAAATAGTTTGGTAAAGTGCCAAACATGGAGCCCAACTATACAAAGTAATGAGTGGTGGACTTGTTAGTGCATGTGGATAGATCTTCAACCATCTTGTCGTTGAGATGTCAAGCTCAACACATGTTGAAGCTCATGTATGTTGATTGTTTTCACATTTAAATCATTGACATGGTTGGTACTTGTATCAGCATATCATTCTAGCGATACAATTGGAAAGTACACCTACCAGAGTTATGGGATATCTATTTATTTATCTTTCTACTTAGTGTGTTCACACTATGGACCACTTAGTAGACTCATATAGTAAAGAAGAAGAAGAAGAAGAAAAAGAAGTAAGACTAGGTCTTTAGCTTCCTACCTTGTGTGCATTATCTTTGTGTATTCTATGTTGCAAGAGCACAAGTTCTCTCTCTCTCCCTCTATCTTTTCATGGTATCAGAATGGCATTCAAGCAAGGCGCTATGAGCTACAAGCACAAGAGTCTACAAGGAAACCCTATTGTGGAGTATACCCATAGAGATCTCTCTCATATAATCTCTGATTGACAAGCCATCTTCATGAGCTTCAAGTGCTCAAGGGAGTGTAATAAACCTCTGATCTAAGCCTATGTGGTTGGATTCTTGTTCTAGGTGTATTTCAGCCCCCATTCAAGAGTTTGAGGCTATTCATATATGAATCTATTAAGATTTATGAACTATGAAAACCTTTTCATTTAGCAAATAGGTTGCATGTATTGGGTATGGTAGGCACTATTTGGATATTATGAGATATTACAATTATTTCTTAGGGTGTGCTTATATACTAAGATTAGTATGAGTGAGTTTACCTGAATTAGCAAGCTGTTGATAAGGGAAAATTTGTGGATTTTGCTACACAATGTCTAAGATATTTAATCATATTATCAATGACAAGCTTGAAGAGCACAACTTTCATGCTTTGGAGTTTAGATTAACTAATTTCCTTGTGGATAAAGGTTATTGGGACTACATTGAAGGAGATAATGCTAAGGCTCGAGAGCTATAGGAGGAAAATGCCATGCTTGAGCATGCTAAGGCATTTAAGGAATGGATCCAAGGTGCTTGAAAAGTTATGTACTGGTCTTTCATAAGTGTTTTAGACAATATGATTGGGCATATGTAGGATGTAGATAGTCCTATAGAAGCATGAAATAACTTGGTCAAACTCTTTGATATAAATACCAAAGCTAGAAAGTTGAAATTGACGTCTAAGTTAAACAATATCAAGCATGGCTATCTGTTTATTAATGACTATGCATTGAAGATTAAGAGCACTTTTAAAGCTCTTGGATCTATTAAAGTACAAGTTGATGATGATGATAGTGGGTACATGTTTGGATGGCTTAGGTGAGGAGTACAAGCTGTTTCGAACCTCTATCAACATAGGAAACACCATCCTTGATTTTGTAGATCTAAAATCTATGTTGATATTAGAAGAGAAAAATTTAGGACTTGATGCATCTTTGTTATAAAAGAAAGAAAAATTCAAAACAAGTGCTCTACTCTAACACAAGTAGAGGTAGAGATAGAGATCATGATGGTAGAGGCCACAATGGAGACCATTATATGGGCAAAATCAAGGATAGTCTCATGACTCATAGGAGCAATCATATATAGGTGGCACAAGACAATAGTCTTCAGGCAAGGGGAGCCATAGAGGATGGATGTATAATTATGGTTAGAAAGGTCTTATTTCATATGACTATCTAGAAAATAGAAAAGTTGAAAATAACAAAATTGAGAGAAGATAGCATAGCAATTATGTATTTACTAACAATTAGATTAATAATTAAAAGTTGTTTGTTATGCAATATATAATGAATGCAATAAATGTATATACATTAGCAGTAATGATTGATGATGTAAGGTATGTGGACTCAAGTGTCTCTAACCATATAACATCTCATGGAGAATGGTTCAAAGATATGAAAAATCTTGAAATGCCAAGTTTTATTGAAACAAATGACAATACATCACATCTTGTTGTTCACATTGGGAGTGTCCCGTTGTCTATGTAGGATGGAAAAGTTGTGTTTGGTTGACGTGATGCATGTACCTAACATCACAAAGATTTCTCTTGGGAAAATAGTTGAGTAGGGATTGCAAATAAAGTTCAATCAGAATGACTAATGTATAGAAGGCAACCATGTGAAAATGATGTTTACTTGGTTGCAAAAGGCAACCATGTGGAAATGATGTTTACTGTGGATGTAAATGTACATGAGTTGAAGGTTGCTATATATTTACACAAGGCGCAAGAGTTGTAGTTGATATTGATATTTGGCATTAAAGTATTGGCTATGTAAATGTGCAGTGGTTGAAAAGTATGCAATCACATGAAATTGTGATGGACTTGCCCAAGTTTAAAGTGACTGATATGCGAAAAGTATGTAAAGCATGCCAATTTGAGAAACATACAAGGCATGCATTTTCTTATGATAAACATGTAGGCAAGCATTTACTTTATACTGTATGTGTAGATATGCGAGATCCTACACATGTTGCATCAATGGCTAGATGTAAGTACTATGTAATATTCATTGATAATCATACAAGGAAAGTATGGGTGTCCGCCATGAAGGAGGAAAGTGAGGTGTTCTCTCACTTTCAAGATTTTAAATATTTGGTTGAGAAAGAAACTAGTGTGCAAATTAAGTGCTTGAGGTCAAATGGAGGGTGAGAGTATCGCTCCAATGAATTCAAAATTTTTCTAAAAACATGGAATTCAAAGACTGTTTATATGTAGGTACACTCCACAATAGAATGGTATTTCTAAAAGGAAGAACATGCACATTGTTAAATTTGCATGAGCATTGATTGTTGAAAAGAAAATGACTCATTATTATTGGGCTAAAGCTATCTCTACAACTATGTATATTATGAACAAGACTCCCACTACTATAGTGCATGATGTGACACCAGAGGAGAATTTTACTAGCAAAAAACTAGATTTATCACATGTTAAGACATTTGGATTTATTGCATATGTACATGTACTTAATGAGTTAAGGAAAAAACTAGATTTGAAAGTTGAAAAGTGTCTATTTGTAGTAGGTTATTCTCTTGATTAAAAGGATTACATGTGGTATAATCCAATTACATGCAACTTATAAGTGAGCAAAGATATTATGTTTGATGAGATAAGCAGTTGGTATGCTAGTAAAAAACATGTTGTTGTAGATTATGTAAAAGAAAATGTGATTGCAAAAAATGTGTATCCAAAGTCATAGACATTAAGTGGGCCAAAAGAGCCCTCTTCTAGTAGTCTATTGAGAGACCATGGAGTAGAAAGTTATGTGTAAATAGCACTCTTCCAAGTGCAAAAAAATATATCACACAAGGGAAAAGAAAATATAGTTGAGTTACGTGGTGTACCAAATATTTCTGTAGGCTATTCACATATAGATGGTGAGTCTAATGGCTCATATCAAAGCATGGATGAGGAGTTTGGTATTCCAATTGTTCATACACCTAGCGTAAGGAAAACCAAGGCTGATGCAAAAGGATCACAAAGTGCTCCATAAGTGAAGAGGTCAACAAGAGTAAGGTATCCCATAAACAAGTTGACATATGATAGTCATGTTGCTTACAATTATGCGTATATGGAAAAGGTTATAAAATCAATTGGGCCGACTTATTTTGAGGAAGATATTGGTCACATGCATTGGGAGAAAGCCATGGATGAAAAAATGGATGCATTAGATGTAAATCAGACTTGGGATTTTGTACCACTACCTAAGGAAAAGAAGCCTATAGGTTGCAAGTGGGTTTACAAAGTAAAATGTAATAGAGATGGTAGTGTGAGCATGTATAAGGTAAGATTGGTTGCGAAAGGTTATCCACCGACTTAGGGGTTTGATTATAAGGAGAAATTTACTCTAGTAGTTAGCAGAGATGGCAATTGTAAGAGTTGTTACTATAGTGGCTGCAACAAAAGGTTGGGTTTTGCATCAAATGGATGTAAAGAATGCACTCTTGCATGGTGTGTTGCAAGAAGAAATATATATGGAGCAGCCACTAGATTATGAGAGCATAGTTCACCTTAATTATGTATGTAGGCTATGCAAAGCATTATATATGGGCTGAAATAGGCACCAAGAGTATGGCATGACAAGATAGTATAGTATCTTGTCTCTATTGGTTTCCATGTTAGAAATGTACATCGCTTGCTTTATGGCCGTCACAATGATAGGGACATTGTTGTGATTACCTTGTATGTGGATGTTTTGATTGTTGGGGGCGATAATGTGCAAGAGGTGGAGCATACGAAGAGTCTTCTCAAGTAGAAATTTGACATGAAAGATTTGGGAGAATTGAAGTACTTTCTTGGTATTGAGGTGATACAAATATCTAAGGGGATATGGCTCTCACAAAGGTAGTACATCTTGAGTATGTTTATGAAGTACGGTATGGTTGATCTCAATGCCATTGGATCACAACATGAAATTAAGTACTAATGTGGATGAAATAGTAGAGGATCCCACAATGTACAAGAATATGGTGGAAAGTTTGATCTTCACTACTATTATTAGGCTAGATTGTAATTACACAATTGGCTTAGAAAGTCAGTTTATGTAAGTGTTTTGTAAGCCTTATTTGGATAGTGTGACACATACCTTGCAATACTTTAAGGCCACATTGGATTATGGTATCTTTTATGAGGCTAAGTTGGTGGTACAATTATTTGGTTATACTAATGCAGATTGGACAAGCAATGTGTCTAATAGGAAGTCCACTAGTGGCAATGTGTTTTCCTTTGGGAGTGGGGCTATGCATTGGAGGAGTAAAAATATCCCACTATTACATTATCTAGTACTAACAGAGGCAGTGTACAAGGGAGTGGGGCTATGAGTTGTCATTTATTGTGACAACATGAGTAGTATACAGTTGGCTAGTAACCCAATATTTCATACACACATAAACCACATTAAGGTTTCTTACCATTTCATTAGAGAGTGGGTCTTGACAAGTGACATTGATATTATATATGTGAGCACAAAGGAGCATGTTCGAGATATTTTCACCAAGGCCCTAGGAGCCAAAAAGCTCTAGTGTTTTCAAAGCTTACTTGGAGTATAGATCATGGATTTGAGCTTAAGGGGGAGTGTTGAGATATTAAGCTCAACATGAGCTAACACTCAGTCACTTGGATGACCATTTTGGCATTCATATCACTGATGTGGTTAGTACTTACATTGGTATATTCATTCTAGTGATACTTTACAACTAGATATCAAATAGTCCACCTACCCAAGTTACCATATATCTATCTAAAAATATTTTTACTTAGTATGTTCGCACTATGGACTACTTGTATATTATTTATGTTGTATTCTCTCTTATTTAGAGTAGACTCATATAATGAAGAAGAAGAAGAAAGACTAGGTTTTCAACATCCTATCTTGTGTGCATTCTCGCTATATGTTTTGCGTATTGCAAGAGCTCAAACTCCCTCCCTCCCTCCCTCCCTCCCTCCTTTCCTCTCTCTCTCTCTCTCTCTCTCTCCATCTTTTTTCTTGTAAATAGAGTGGCATTGTTGTGACACTCTGTGGGGTGGCTATCGAAGGAGGCCTATACTTGCTCATTTGATAGAGGGAAAGTTTGTAGACATTAGCAAGGATTTCTTCCTCCAATGGTAGATGGTCATTGCTTGAGTATGGGGTTAGATCTGAGGACTAGCTTAGTGGATTTATCGAAAATGGGCTGAGAAGGTGAGATAGGGACAATAGGGAGAGAAGAGTTTAAGGAAGAGCCCTAATCTTGATTGTGAGTTTGGCGCACGGGTTGGGGAAGTTGGTAGTCATGGCAGCTTTAGCTATTGTGGATCTGGGTAGAGCTACCAATTTGTGGGTGATTGTGGGTAGTTTGGGTAGCCAAACTTGGTGGGAGCCTTCATAATACCCTTGTGCTCTTACTAGTTTTTTGGAATCCAACTAGATGTGATGTGTGATTTGCTAGAAGACTCTTGTATGGTTATCTTTGCTCATGTTTCTGTGGTGCACATTGTGGAGCAGTGTAGGAAGTGGCTTTAGGTTTCCATTGTATTTGTGATGGAATGATAATAGGGGGCCTCTTTTGTGGGATCGGTCTATCAAAAAGCTAGGCCAACAAGGGTGGGGTTGCATGATAATAGGGGGCCTCTTTTGTGGGCTTGGTCTATCAAAAGCGAGGCCAACAAGGGTGGGGTTGCATGATAATAGGGGGCCTCTTTTGTGGGCTCAATCTATCAAAAGCTAGGCCAACAAGGGTGGGGTTGCATGTGGTGGCCTAGATTGAGAGAGGTAGAGCAAGGCTTAGTGAGGTCAAACTGGGCTCATTTAGAGGAAAAGGTAGTAACTATACATGGTCCTCCCATTGTAAGTGAATGTGATTATCAAATATAATTAACATTAAAATTGGTCTAGAATTTGAAAGTACATGAAAAGCTTCGAGGGGCCTTGGAGTTTCAACTTCTGTTTGTGGCCCCTTATGGAATAGAGTAGAACAAGATCCCCCTTATCAAAGGATCTTTGTTTGATATGTTTATCAAACTAGACCTTTCCAGCAAGTAGGGTATGGGTGGCTAATAATCATGTTTTTGTTAGGCTTTAAGCTTAATTAGGCGAAGATGCCATGCCTTAGTACCTTCCCAATATTCTTGGACAGTGATATGCAAACTTGACATCAAGAATTCCACTAGCATAATTGCATTAATATCATATATAAGTCTAAAAGGGGTTTGGCTCGTGATAGTTTTATAGGCTATACAATAAGCCTAGAGTGCTACCATATGTTTATGATCCCAGTTAAGTGTGATGTTGATGTAGTCTTTGTCAAGACATTAACAAGAATCTTATTAGTAGCTTTGACTTGGCCATTTTCTTGGGGGTAGTAAGGGTTAGACTTTGTGTAGACAACCAAGAATGTGGATAGTAGATGCTCAATAACTTCATTCAAGAAGTGCATTCCTTTATTGCTAACAATTTCATGGGATAGTCGAATTGAGAAATGACCTACTCCCAAAGGAATCAAGCAAGGGTATATGCATCGTTTTGTGGGTTGCCTTTCCCTCCACTCATTTAGGCATGTTAGTTTGTGATGACGATTATGTACCAAGTCTATGAGTATTAAGTACCTAGGCTAATGGATCCCATGAAGTCAATACCCCACTTTTCAAAGGGCTAGTGGGAAATTATTGGTATGAGTTCCATTTTATCTTTCCTAATGGGTAGTTTTGTCCTTTGCCACTCATCAGAGTGCTTGAAAAAATGGGTTGTATCCTTGAATAGTGTGGGTCAACATAATTAGGATTGAAGTACCTTGTACATTGTAGCAGTTACATTGAAGTGTCTATCAACAATGCCCCCATGTGCTTCTTGAAACACATCTTCAATTTCATGTTCACAAACACATCTCTTGATTAGACCTTCCTACCCTAAGTAGTATAATTGGCATGCAATCAATTGGTAAGGTCTAGTCTTAATCAAGAGACACATGAAGTAAGCTTTTTCAATTGCCTGTTTTGGTAGGCCTTACTCTAGGACATGAACAATATCATCAACCTAATGGGATGTAAGATCAGCTTTCAAAAGATGAGCTTCTTGTGTAATGTGGAATAGATAAGCATCAGGAAGTTGGTCATCAACCCCTACAGCATTTTCACTATTGGACACTTTAGACAGGTGATAACTTTTCCCCTGCACACTACAATTGAGAAGTCAAATTCAAGCAATAGCTATGGAAGCCATCAAGGAATGTGTCTTATGGCATAAGGCTTATTTATGAGGTATAAGAGCACTTGATGGTCTACAAAAAGTATGAAGGGAGTGGCAAGGAGATAGTGTCTAAGCTTTTTAACAACCTAAACCATTACTAGTCCTTCTCTTTCTGTAGTCGAGTATTTCATCTTAGCCTCGATGAGTTGTCGACTTGTAAAACTTACTAGAAAATCCATATTATGTTGATCGAGTTGGCACAATACATCTCTAATTGAATCTTAAAAGCATCAATTGTTATGTGGAATGTGATTATCTAGTCTAGGGTTCTTAAGATATGTGTGGTCATTATAGTCTTTTTCAAAGCTTTGTAGGAGGCTTGACATTCATTGGTCCATGCCCAAGTGATTAATACCTCATAGATTGGTCAAGAAATCACTGCATAGTTATGCACAAAGTGATGATAGTACCCAGAATGACCAAGGAAGCACTATACCCCCTTCAAAATAGTGGGTGGAGAAAGAATCATTATAACCTTGATCTTAGTTGTGTTAGTTGCAATTCCATTTCTAGATACAACAAGGCCCAAGATGATCTCTCTCTCTCTCTCTCTCTCTCTCTCTCTCTCTCTCTCTCTCTCTCTCTCTCTCTCTCTCTCTCTCTCTCTCTCTCTCACACATTGATAGTCAAGTCGGTTGATTTGCACCTAGCCACTAGCTTCGTCGCATCTCACTATCGCTACATCATTGGCTCCACCCTACTTCATCACTTCAATGTTGCCTCCACCCTCGTCCTATCGCTTACCATGTGGCTTTGCAACACACACACACACACACACACACACACACACACACACACACACACACACACACACACACACACACACACACACACACACACACACACACGCGCGCGCGCGCGCGCATGCGCACACACACACACACACACACACACACACACACACACACACACACACACACACACACACACACACACACACACACACACACACACACACACACACACACACACACACACACATATATATATATATATATAGAGAGAGAGAGAGAGAGAGAGAGAGAGAGAGAGAGAGAGAGAGAGAGATCCTACTGACCTGCATCCAGCTCAGTGACTACTCCATCCGTGGCCTTCCCGCTACCCAACTACACTATCAAGTCCCTGCTTTACCGGCCTGAGAGAGAGAGAGACAAAGACAGAGAGATCCCGCTACCCTGCGTTTACTTTGCAGCCAAGACTACTCTGTTTGTGGCATTCCCACTATCCAACTACAATTTTAGGTCCCCTACCCATACCTACACTCGATGGCTACGAGAGAGAGAGAGAGAGAGAGAGAGAGAGAGAGTCTTAGGCTCTATTGCTAGATGTTGTTTGGCATGCTTATTGCTCCCCCCAAGTTTCTCTATAAGTGTGAGAGAGATTGGGGGGACTCTCAAGCTTTTTTATCTTGTCACTTGTTGTTCGACTGCTTCATAAAAGAGAGAGAGAGAGAGAGAGAGGGAGGGGGGCGAGAGAGAGGGAGATACCCCATTAGGAGAAATATGGACTCTCTTTTTTGCCCCTTAAGGGGTTTCTCTCACCTCTCTCTCTAAAAAGAGATTCCAAAATAATATTAGAATAAGAGATCTTCAATCAGGTAAATCTCGTATTTGTATTTTCAATAGATTTTCCCTATTATTTTATTCTCAAACTCTAGGATAAGGTCACTTTTTCTCAAAATCCTCATAACTAAAAAAATGAAATTCTATTTTTTGTAAAAATGGAGCCAATCATTAATATATGACTCTTTAATGCCCTCACGACTTTTCAACATGAAAATATATTAGAATCATTCTCATTCTTGCTTCTTAAAAGAGCAAAAGTTAAAAAATGATATAAAATGACGTACACATCATATTTTAAGATTATTTTTTACCTAGAGACACCTTTTTGACTCAAGATTTTCCTTGTAAATTATTATTATTTTTGGACAAATATATGCTAATTTCTAGGCACTTCTTCATTCCCTCTCAAAGCTCTAGTTTTGTCCGAAATTTTATGTACTCTTCTCCCTCCCTCCAGAATATGGTCTCTTGCATACAAATTCTTCTGAAACAACACTTAGTACTATCTACAATACTCTCTACCCTGCTACAAGCTGAGTGGTTTTGATAGCATTTGTTGAAATCAAATAATCTCTATCTACAACACTCTCTACCATGCTACAAGCAATCTCCCTCTTCAGTACTGTGCTACAAGATATCTTCCTCTTCAACACTCTATATTACAAGCAATCAAGTGATAATGGAGGTATCTTTATTTTTTTAATCTCTGTGTTGTTATTTTTCTTCATAGTCGTTGTTTAATTCGTAAATGTCAATTCCTAAAGAGAGAGAGAGAGAGAGAGAGAGAGAGAGAGAGAGAGAGAGAGAGAGAGAGAGAGAGAGAGAGAGAGAGAGAGAGGGAGAAGGGAGGGGGGAAGAGAGAGAACTGTGTAAGATGAACTAAGAAAATAAGTGATAGAGTGACAGAGAGTAAATAAGGGTAGAAGTAAAGATGATGTTATTGTTCTCCACTAGCCAAGCTTTTGTATAAATGTGTTTAAATATTTGTGATCAATTCCTCTTGAGAGAGAGAAAGAGAGAGAGAATATTTTGGATAGAACAAAAGATAAGATTGGATGCTGATTAGAGGTAGATTAAAAGCTAAGATTACATGCAAATTAGGGGTTGATTAGGGTCTATCATGACTAAAATCAAGAGAAAGAGACAAGATCCAACTAGGTAAAAAAGAACACAGATATAGTGAATCAAAGGGGTGTAATTGTGTGATTTGAGCCAATCCAGAATTAGGTGCATGCTGCTGGATTGATGCTGACCTGCAACTCCCAGATATTAAGACGTTCTTCCTATTGATAAAAAAATTGGCATCGACTCCTTAGCTTACTATTAATAAAAGGGGTGTAATTATGTAATGTTAAAATTGGCATATATTTTTCTTTACAGGATGCAGGTGTAGGATGTACCAAGAGAAAGAGAGATATTCACTTTCAATTGGAGGATAAATATGCACAAATGTTCAAAAGAACTGTAGAAAGGAATGATGCAATAAGTTACAGGATGCAAAAAGAAAGAATTGTAGGGAAAAAAAACATGGATCTTTGGGTTGATGGGTGCATTTATTCACCCGATCCAATCACTCATAGGCCACCACAATTCAAAGGGCTTACATCATTTGTAAAGTTTGTTTGTGAAGGCAATGAAGGATTGTATGGATACACATCCAAACTTATCACACAAGGATTGGTAGGGGTTTATCAAGCCTTGACAAATATGTAGACAAGGTTACAAGGGAATATGCAGTCATTGATGGAAAATGATAGATTATTAGCTGAGAAGGATAGGGAGAACCAGAGCCTACAACAAGCAATGTCTGTCATTGAAGATACTATGCAAGCTACATACATGCAAAATATGGAGTTATAGTAGTCTAAAGTTATGGACTTGGAGAAGGAGAATCGAAACATAAAGAGGAAGCTCACAAAAACTTTGGAGATTAGGCCCACTTTAAAAACCAAAGAAGTACATCAGCGCATCCGATTAGTTAAACCAATTCACCAATTAACCAAAGGAAGTGGACAATATTATAGATGCTCAATCTGCTACAATGAGAAATATGTTCCCTCATGTAGAGAATGATATTGAAATATGTTCCCTCACGCAGAGAATGATACTATTTCCAAAGTCCTAAGCAAGGATATGGTCAAAAATACATTGAAAAATCATAAATTCAGGGACATTGTAGATGGTGTCGCAAGTGAACATCTTAGAGATGTGAGCAACTTGTTTACTACTATAGATGCTCAAGGATTATGTGACAAGGTGGGAATGAGTGCTGAGTCATATAGTATGTTCTATCAACAATTGGATACAAGATTTAAGCAAGTCTTCAAAACTAAGCAAGTAATGCCTAAGTTGAAACCATTTCATGTGAAGAAGGCTAAAAAACAACTAAATGAGAAAGTTTTAGAACTAATTGGTGAGCCAATGTATCTGGAAAATACACAAATATTGAAGTATGGTTCCAAAGAAGTTGCATTTGTATTGAATGCATCCAACACCTTTATATTGGATATATGTAGGGTTTAGATTGCTATGGTTAAGTTCTACAATATGTCTATGGAAGAATATAGAGGCAAGCTTAATTGTCCTCAAACTTGATGAGAGTGGGATTATTAAGGGACAAAGACTTAAATGTGTGAGTGTAACACTTATGAGTGAGCATTGGATCCCAACATCGATGAAAACCATCCTTTATACTTCAATGTACAGTCAGAGAGTGAAATATGGTAGCTTACAGCATTTAAAGTACCAAAGGATGAACATGAAGTACTTAAAGTTTTTTTAAACCTCACTAATATACCTAGTGTTATTCAACAACAAAATAATGGAGCAATTTTACACATTGAGGGGTTTGGGAACTATCAAGTTGAATGGCATCTTGCATGTGACTTAAAAACATTGAAGTGCATGTTTGGTATATCAAATTCATGGAATGTAAAATTTTCGTACATATACTGCATGCAAACTGGGAAGAAAGGGAAAGATGGAAAGAAAGGATGGCTTGCCAAGGCAGGACAACAAGATGCTCCAATACGTGATCAAAAAGTTACGAGAAACGGAATGCTAGTTCCAGTGGATCCAAATTGGCGCCCTATTTTGGAAATACCACTAACAAGGGTTCACTTTTGCACATTGCATTGTTTGGTTAGAATAATTGAGAAGCTAGTATATGAATATATATGCTTTGTATACAAGATGCAGCCTGTGTTAGAAGCTGATGCTACATGTAAGAAGGTAGAATGAGTCCTCTCTGAAGTTGGATTGCATGGGGGCCAAGTAGAAATAAAAAAAGACGAGAGAAAATCAGAAAAAGAGTGAAAATATGTCTTGTAAACCATTCTTTGGTGAACTCAAGGAAAGGAAGTTTATATCTCCACCTCGAGATGAAGAAGGCAATATATTTATAAAACAACCAGAGAAGTATGAAGCATGGAAAAAGTTGCACCTTGCTGTTCCAGATTGGAGCAATGGGAGACGAACAAGGATAGCAAAGGCAGAAGTGTGGATGTACCTAGATAGATTAGCAGCTCTCTTACAAAAGTTGAGGTTTAGGGATGGTGATGCCAACATATTTAAAGAGATAGTTGCTAAATTTCATAAGTCCATGGTGGAGGCATAGACTACAAACAGGATAACACACTACATGGTCAGTATTGTCACCATTACAAAAAAATATCATCATTTCGAATTAGTTTGTGCTTCTAATCTCTCTTCTTATGCAGCATATACTTGAAGCACATGGTCCATAATTTGCAAATCAAGGAAGTTTGGCAGTATGGTCAACTCAAGGCATGGAACGATCTCATTGGCAAGCTTGCTATGCTTTTCAAAAGGCAACTTATCATGGAGGTGGCATCAATGATTCCAATTCTATGAGACAATTATTACAATGGTGGTATAGGATATTAGAGATACGATATAAGGAAAAAGAAAAGAAGTCAAAAACTTCTCAAGCAGAATTTATAAGTAGGGCAATATATGAAGTGAGAAAAGTAAGATATGAAAACAACACAACTAGACAACGCCACACAAAATGGTTGGCAACCCAAGAGAGAGATGGCAAGAAATGAGACCTAGACAAAGGTAATACTTTTGATGCATTTAGAGTCCATGAGAGAGCATAGGTACCCATGATGTGACACATCAATACTTCTATCTTTAACATGAGATGTCTTGCAAATTTTGTTTAAAATTTTGAAGATTTGTCACTTTGTTTTTCAAAGTTGATTTCAAACCATGCTTTTTAATTTTAAAGTTCATTTACACCATAGTAAGTTTAAAAGTTTCATACTTAAGTCAAGTCTCTCCTTTCATTTATTCCCAATACTCTTCACTCTACCCTCCACCTTTCTATCCTTCATCATCACAACAATGGCACGTTCCAAGCTTCCTATCAAGAAGGTGTGACTGCGAATTTTAGGCATCAAAACGTGCCTAAAAATAGCGGAAAAATGTGGAAAAGCTGGAAAAAATATTTGATCGCGAAGGCGGCGGCTCGATCCAGGATGATTTTAAGCGTCAAGTGCTTGACGGGCGCCTGTGAGATGCTCTGTGAATTTTTGTAATTTTTTCGAGTGCCTGTGGTGGTCACTGAAGATGCTAGGCAGTGCGGGACGCGAAGAGGAAGTCACAGAAATTTTCAGAACGCAGTTCGGAGTTCGCACGCGAGAGTTGGCCCAAAACCGGCCGGCCGGGACCTAATATGGCCAAATATGAAAAGGTATGAAGGAGGGGGGCCATTGGGGGTGCCTTTTGGCTCCCCCCCAAAAATTTTTTTCGTATCATCCAAGGGAGTGCCATGGCGGCAGCGCGCAGGAAAAAAACAGCCGCCCCCCCCCCCCCAAAATGCCAAATCCACGATGAGAGAGACAGGAAGAGATGAAGACACAGCCCGACTTCTGATTTCTTTCGCCTCCAATCGCTTGTCTTCACGCACGCAATGGCTGCCCGTGGAAGAAGAGGGGAAACCAGTCTTTCTCTCTCCTCCCTCTCTCTCCTCTTAAGCCTAGTTCGCGTATGCAAGAAGGAGATGGAGAATGCCTGATGGATGACGGCCCGGATGAAGGGGGATCGCTCCAACACCCATGATGAAGATAATTTACTGATTTCGGGCTGAAGGCATGGCTGGAAATCAGTCTCGGTGTGCGCAATTGAAAACCCGCAACCCGAAAAAAAACCGGTAATAAGAATTTTATGAAGAAAATGATGGTTTTTATGCAAAATGCTTTGCCAAAATGTGTTCCTATGGAGTATGATTAGAAGATAAATTTGGTTCTTGCTGTTTTCTTGTTGTTCATAAAAGGAAAAGGAAAAAATCAGAGAAATACGCATTTTATGGTCGTAAATATTCAAACAATACACGCAAAAGCATAGAAAAATTGGAAAAATGGGATTTTTTGAGCATATAAATGGGGAAAACCGTCGATACACATCAACTAATCTTTCAATTTTGTTGCAAATGAACTAAGGGCCATAGCCCACAAACTGGTTTTCATTTTCAGCAATTTAAAAAATACAAGAAAATGAAGAAAATGGCGGGAAAATGATAAAAAAACCATGAAAAATAGGGGAAAAATACATTTGGGGCTACGAAAAATATAGAAAAATAGGATTTATGTTTGTTGATGTATAGCAAGGCTGGGGCATGAAGTTATGCTTCAGTTCAGCCTTGTTTATATGTTTTAGTGTGTGTTTCCTTCCTTTCTCCACATAAAATGACAAGGAAACCCTAAAAGAAATGAATGCAATGATGCACTATCAAAACGGGGAAGGGTAGAGTTGTGGAAAAAATGGTTAAATGCCGCTGAGCATGAGGAATAATTTGCTGATTTTATATGCATCGCATCTAGGACGGAATAATAATGATAAAAATTAAAACCTAGTAGCATGAAGATCACTTCGGTGCTAGGTGTTGCAGCGAAGCACAAAGCGGTTAGAAAGAAAAGCATGAAAGAGATGTTTTGCACTTGCACGCTGCTGGTTTTTTTAAAATGTTTGAGCACTAGGCATCCACCTCTTTGCATGATCATTTAGAGGAAATTAAAAGTATGAGAGTCAGCTCCTGGATACGCATAGCAATTGTTTTCAGTAGGCCCTTGACCCACCGTTGAGAGCGTGAGGTTCCTATGCTGTAGGCTAGTCGTGGGATCCTAAAGGGGAAATCAAGTAAGGACAATGGTACATTCCTGGATACGCTTATTTGGTACCTTGAGCGACGTTTGTGCGAAATGTCTAAATGTTGAGCGACGCATCGAGGGGCCAATCCCCAAGGTGTAGGAGAGTCGCAGAGGGTTGACGGCATTCAGCCGTAGGAGGAACCCCATGTGTATGTGATTCGAGCCTTTTGGCTATGTGAAAGGGACTCCCTCTGAGGAGTAATATTGGGTTAGGACCAGTTGGACTACAACGTATTACAAACGCAATGTTTAGGAAGGCAAAGATTTTGATAGACGCTCCTGGCCGCGAGGCCGAGGGGTTGTCTTGTGCGTAGTGACGAGGTCCGGCTAGTGCATGAGCCAGTGCCGGCCCGTTTTTTAGGTCCATCAAGGTGCCTGCAAGAGCAAGAGCTCAACACTCTTCCAAATCTAGTGAGCGTACTGTGAGTGACAAAGGTCCCTTGGTGGCCGACAACGGTGACCCTACTGCAGCTAATAATGGTGGTGCTACTATGTTCAACATCCCACTACTGCTCCAGCTGGTAATACACATTCTCCAACACATAAGAAGCAAAGATGGAAACCAGGCACAGCTGTGCTACATGAGATAAGGAAATTCTAGAAGAGTGCCAACTTGATTATTCCTAAGGCATCATTCTCTAGGTTGGTGCGAGAAATACTGCAAGATCTGCAATTAGGGCATCATATGGAAAAATAGAATATCAAATATCAGATTTGGCATTACGAAACCATGAAATACATAAGAACTTGTGCATTGTGCATATTTTCAAGTTTCTAATTTTGAAAGTAGTTTTGTTAAGGATAAATTCAATGCGCAATCACGCGCACATCAGTGATCAGTTATACATGGGCCGCTGCACTATATCTTTACTGTATTTGGCGATTTGGCAACACTATATCCGATATGATATATTCCATTTGACCCATGAAATATTTTTTGTGAATTTTTAAGTTTCCAATATTTCACGTAGTTTGGTTGACAACACATTTAATATGCAGCTACGCACACTCGGTGCGGTGTAAGTTTTTCTGTTATCAATGAAGTATAATCCACTTAATGCATTTTCAAAAAATGATTGAATCATTAATTTTATAAATCAAAATCTAATGAAACTTCACCCACATGCTGCGCATCATAAAAACTCATGGATATTAAAAAATGAGCCCCATTAGAAGTCTCTGGGACACCTATCCGAAGAGGCTCATGTCTGGGGCCCTGCATTCAGGGTCCCAGACGCAAAAGAATGGGGCCCTAGGGATTCAGGGCCCCAAATGCGAGAGGCAGATTCAGGGCCCCAGACGCGAGTCTCTCCGGACAGGTGTCCTTGAGACTTCTAATGAGGCTAACGGGTAGTTGATGTATCCTCCTAGAGAAGTCCACCGGTAAAATTTCACGTCAATCGGATCACTGGTCATATTTTTCCAAAGCCTGGATACATTAATTCAGGTTTAAGGGTTTTTTGAAAGTTTTGTTATAAGTTTAAAATTTCACCTCATTTTATACATTTCACTTTTGAGTTAACTTTGTTTATCTTAATGATGATAAACATGTAAAGGTAATATGAAAGATGCTAAACTTTAAGATAGATATTCATTGCAAATAGTCCATTGATGATAAAAATATAGTCTATTGTATGAACAATAATGAACTAAAACTCTTTTTTCTATAAATATGTGACAGTTTTCGAACGATTGCTATGCATCTGAGCATGTTTAGTACGTCAGAGCAAAGCTCTTGAAGTATATAATGGTCAATTGTATACAACCAACAACAGAGATTGGTGGGGATTTGCACAATGAAGGAGATGCGGTGCCTATAACCACAGAAGGTGAAGCCACAGCTTCAACACCTTTACCCACACCTTCTATACCCAAGACATCAAAGAAAGGCAAGACATCTGCTACAAAATTTGTACATATATTTTATATTGATAGTAAAGATATCTTTTCTTGAATGTCCTTGCAGTGTATATTCTTTTCTCTCCTTTTTGATATCTGCAAAAAATAAATTACAAATGTTTGTTAGTTAGGAAGTGAGATCTTGATATACATCTAACTAGATATAATATGATGTGAAAACTTACTCGTTTCTTGTCAAGTTGGAATACAAAGGAGCATGGTAGTTCAATGTCTTCATTTTGTAAATCCATCCTCACTTGATGTAACGTACATGATTTTCTGATATTTAAGATTGCAATAATATCCTTATTGAACCAAATATCAAGATCCACTATAGGATCTTTGCTGAAATCATCAAGATTCCAGTCTAAAGCAACTAGACTACTACCAACAAAATGCCATCAACTATAGTAAAAGCTAAGGATAAAATTTTGAGTAGCAATCATATATTTACAAGCTATAGAGTCTTGATCTATCTTACATATAATTTTTCCTTCTGTCCTTGTATCCCATCCTTCATCAACAAGTTGTATGATATGATCATATGTTAGTCTCTTCATTGAAAGCATGGTTTTTGTTATTCTTATCTCCATATTAGAGAAGAAATCAATAAATATATTAATAGGCATAAACAAAGTAACTTTTCTTAGCCTACTTGAGATATTAGATTTTAGTGCTTTCTGGATCTCAGAAAATATCTTACATCTATAGCCCTCACTAGTAGCTGGACTTGGCAAAGGCCACTCAAAGCTTGAAAAATCTGGCAAAGGAAGGAGGTTTATTGATCCCCATTGGCAACACCGCATAGGAATAACATAAGAATGGTCATAAAAGAATATTCCATTCTCTGCAAGCTCTGTCTTCTTTCTGCCTCTATACATTTCTTCTCTAATTGAACCATGTATAATATCAATAACATCAATAATAGACTCCACTGGTTGCCATTCCTCAAGGTTAGAGGGATAGACATCTACAAGACAAACAAATATTATAATGGAAAAACCTAAACCATGTTTAAGAAAGGAAAAAATTTAAGAATCAAATTCTTACAATTTGGTCTACGCATTGGAAGCTTTGAAGATCCAGGTTCCAAACACAACTCTCTATGCATGAACACATGTTGCACTAGTACCTCTTTAATGCTATTCTTATTTGCTCCAAGCTTAAAATCTTGGATTCTGCCCTTCCAAGCAGAGATAAATGAGCTCTCATGTATTTTCCTTTTTCCATGTTTTGCTTGTTGCATGGTGATCCAACTACCTTTGCTAATGATAGTAGGAATCCATCTTCCATCAGTTTGGAATGAGTTAAACACTGATATGGATGTGATTTGGGAGCTTGGACGCCTTGTTGAAGGTCGAATTTCTGTATCCATGGTAGAAGAGAGAGAGACATGCACAGAGAGAGAGAGAGAGAGAGAGAGAGAGAGAGAGAGAGAGAGAGAGAGAGAGAGAGAGAGAGAGAGAGAGAGGACTAGGCTACCATAACGGAGGGAAAAAAAATAGAGGAATAAAAGAAATGAGGGAAAACACTGAGCACCATGCTTTTCACTAATTTGAATTTCGATTACATCAGTCATTATCATTAATCTAGATATATCATTAAATAAAAGTAGCCGAGACTCTATGCCATCAATGCAAAAGATGTCATAATCACGAATATAAGAGACTAAAAATAGATAATAAAAATACAAATTCGTAATATTATTATATTTATATATTTTTGTAAAATGATTTTTTATTTTTTTAATAGAAGTTTCGTTACGGAGGCTTTACTCTTATTGGTCTAGAGCACTCTCTCTCCACATCCTAAAAGGCATTTTCGAGACCTCAAAACTCCCCTAATGTACCGTCACTTTATTCTTTATTCTTTTAGTGACAGTTTGAATAAAGGAAGGCCCGGTCACACATTGTGACTGTTGGAGTTCCCATTTCTTATCTCTCTCTTTCTTGCTCTTGCTTTCCCGCCATAGCTCTCGAGTGCAAGCTTCGATCCTTCTCACCTTTCAACTGGTATATCAGAGCACGACTTCCTGACTCTTGAGCTTGGCTCATGGCATTCTCAGCTTCCCATTGACTCCCCACTCGCATTGGGTCTCCTTCCTGGCAGAGCCATAGCTCATTCTCTTGAGCTCCTATCACTCCCTGACTTCTCAAGCTTCTTCCCGCCCTATTGAGGCACCATCAAGGCATTGACAATGAGATATTGCTTCATTATTTCAGAGATTTATCTCAGTCCACAGGTCTAGGTAAACAGGGTTTTCACAGGTTGTGGGCAGCCATAGCTCACACCTCTTGGAGCTTCCTTCACCTGGATCTTGCTTCCAGCCTATCAAGGCTTGCTGGGGCTTGGTGTAGGCTTTCTTTGGCCCCCATTTGTGCCCCCTTTGGGCCCCATTGTTGACACGTGGGACAGCAGACCCCCTAGCCATCTCACTTTTTTTTGCGCCTGTTTCAAAATCTAGCCCAAAATCCACTCTTTTTATCATATCTCGGGCATTCAGAACCCGATTCAGGCAAGGTAAGAGTCTAAGTTGGGGTTTTGGCATGCAGTACGGGTTATGATGTCTTGGTGAATGTTTTATGCTTTGGCTGTGGATGGCAGTTGTTTGAGCTCGTCTCAACATTCATTTGAGTATTCCCTTGAGCAATTGGACATTGACTTGGATTTTTCCATTACGACTTGGCTTTTTCCATTACGACCTTGGATGCTATTGAGACATTGTCTTGGTTACTTGTCTTTGGTACTTTGACTTGGTTTGCTTGAGCTGTTGAGCTCGTTTATCCACCTTTTGAGCCAGTGGGAGCATCTTGTATACTTGACCAACATTGAGTAGGAGGTTTATGCTATTTGAGCATTTTGCAGATACTTGAGACTTTGGGATCTCTTACACTTACATGTTGCATGGTTCATACACTGATATCTTAGAATTGCTTTTGACTTGAGCTTGGGCTTTGCACTCTAGTGAGCATACACCTACTAGTGTTAGGTCTTGCCAGTGTTATGTATACTTTGCCCTACTGTCCAGGGGGTATGCCTACTCACTAACGGATGCTTTGGTGACATGTTTGGGTGTTTTCTTAGGGTCTTGATGACTATTTGGTGCTGATCTATGCCCGTTTACGATTGGTCATGTCTTGACTGTCATTTATTGACTTGGTGCAGTGATTTGGTCAGCAATTGCCTCTCAAAGTACCGTACTGTGATTTATTACAGCAAGCATATAACTTCGGACTGACATGGATTTTTCATGCTGAAATATTCTGAAATGATGTACTTTCACTACTACTTGGTGGGCAGCAGCTTTGGGTACACTTTTCTCGCCATTTTCTCTCGATTTTGGTGATTATTTGGTCATTTTTTGTAGTAAACAGCAAGCAATTTTGAACTGTCTATAGTCTTCCAACCTACATTATGGCGAGTTTGTCCACTCATCATACTATTTTCAACATCACTAAGCTTGATGGTACAAATTACTCTTATTGGAAGAGCCAAATTTGGTAGGTTTTGGTGCAGAAATCGCAGATCAAACCATTGAGGTTGAGCGGGCATTCGCTGCAACTATGCCAGATGAGGAATGGCTTGAGCTTGATGAGTTATGCAAGTCCACTATTGTATTATCTTTCACAAAACAGGTTCATTACAATGTATTTAAGGAAGAACAGAGTGCATGGCAGTTGCGGGATAAAATAAAAAATCTCTATGACAAGAAAAGTCGAGCGAGTCAGATGTATTGACTGAAATAGCTTATGGATCTGCGCATGAAGGAGAATGTGAATATGTCTGTTCACTTGAGACAGTTCGATGCTATACTCAAGAACTTGACTTCGCAGGATATCACTTTTGCAAAGGATGTCACTCCTCTTTTCTTGCTTGGTACTCTTAATGAGTCATGGGATGTATTCCGAACTGCATTATGTGCCTCTACTGCTACCTTGAAATTATCTGATGTTGAGAGTGCTCTTCTGCAGGAAGAAGTTAATCGTAAGAATTTGGATGCCTCTCGTGTGTCACATGCTATGACAGTTAGAGGCATGAATGATGGGTATGGAAAGCATGGAAATGGTAGTGGCCGTGGACAAGATTCTCAGAAATCTTGGTCCGAGTCTCGTGGGAAGTCACGTAGCAAATCCCATGGCAGGAATGCAAATGTTACTGATCACCATTGTGGGAAAAAGGGCCATATTAGGCCACAATGCCATGAACTGTGCAATGAAAGGTGCAAAGATAAGGGAAAAGACAAAGTGTAGGATAAGTCTTCTGATCGTAGCATAGTGCCTGTAAAGTCCAATGTTAAAATTGAAGAGATCAATGTTATGCAGCCTGAGGATGTTGATGATGATGATGATTATATCCTTGCAGTTTCTTCTAGTGCTTCACAGATGACAGAGATACACTCTATGTATGCATAGTGTTGGCTCTTGGACTCAGGTGCGTCCTTCCATGTGACACCTTGCCGAGAGTGGTTTCATTCATATCGTACTATTTCGGGTTCTATGCACCTGGGTGATGACAGCTCTCTTGATATTGTGGGCATTGGTGATGTTAGGCCGTAGTTTCCTTCTGGCAGCAGTTTTGTTATACAGGATGTATGTCATGTACCTACTTTGACACGCAGTCTCATGTCAGGTGGACAGCTTGATGACGCAGGTTATCATGCATCTTTTGGAGACTTTGCATGGAAGATCACTCGTGGCAGACTTGTGATTGCACTTGGATTGTGGAGCTACCGGAGTGCTCGGGAGAGGAGGTAACTCAATCGGGCATGGAGGTAAGCTCACTATACCCATAGAGATGGATGGTGTGTCGGCTATATGAGAGGTAGCCATTAGTGCTCGGCTTGGAATGCTTGAAACAATAAGAGATCCGTGGGTCTTGGCAGTCGATCGCCTCCACAAAACTCGTAGAAGACATCCATTTTGGCTACCACCCTCAACCAATTCCTATCTTCATTGACAATGAAGGCATTTAATTCTTAAATTCAATCACATTGACATGCACTATCACTTTGTATGTGAGTTAGTGGAAAACTCTCATATTACATTGGATATGTTCCCTCTTGTGACAGTGCTACTAACTTTCTTACCAAATTAGTTTCTCACTTAAAGCATAAGATTGTAATGGAAATCATTTGCATGCTCGAGGGAGGGGGACATAGTATGGATTGATGGATGGATGCATGATCATTATATTATCTTCACTATCACCTAATTGTTGTTCTTTTCTTAAGTCGTATTCCCTATTTTACAATCATCATTGAATCCTTTTGAGGGGGGATTTTAGGATAGAAGTCTTGTAGGATAAGATATTTATTATAAAGAGATAAGGATATGGAACATGTGGGAAAAAGATCCCATAATGATCCTCATTGTAAATATCTTAGATATTAGAAAAAGGAGCAAACCTACCCTATTCAATGTATCATGCATATATATAGCTGCAAGTAATGAAATGAGCAACTATAGTTCACTCCACTTTTCATACTCTCTCTATCTCTCTCCATACATTGTGCATGGTATCTTCTCGTCTCTTATCTTCTAAAACTTATGATTGTCTCCTAGGAATATAGTTAATAAAGGCAAGCTGACTAATTAAGGGTCTAAGGAAAGAACTACCCATTTATTTGATCAGGTTAAAACAAGTAGAACCACCCATGAACCTCAAAGAACCTTCATGGCTTAGAAAGTATGCCAACATGTTTCTTAAATATCTAACAAATTTACTCCTAGCAATAAAGTAGATCACACAATTAACTTAACCTTACGAGCTACACAAGTTGCAAAAATGCCTTATAAACTATCCATTCCTGAAGCCATCAAACTAAAGGAACAACTCAAGAAACTATTAGAATAAGGATTCATTCAACCCAGAAACTCACCTTGGGGTGCCTTTGCACTTTTCCAAAAGAAAAAAGATGGGACCCTAAGTCTCTGCATTGATTAATCACGGGGGGTGAAATTAAGTAACTATTAAGAATATATATTTCATTATGAAAAAGAGACAAATTACTTGATAGGTTTTAAGGAGCAAAAATATTTTTGAAGATTGATCTAAGTAGGGTATTACCAAAATTTGAATAAAAGATGAGGATATCCCAAAGATTGCTTTTAACCCTAGGTGTGGTTGTTTTGAGTTTACTATTATGTCCTTTGGTTTAACTAACACTCCAACTACTTTCAACAAATAAGTAATGGATATTTTCAAGCCATACCTCAACAAATTTGTTCTTGTATTCTTTGATTTTATTCTAGAGAAGAAGAAGATTATCCAAACCACCTCCAAATAATCATTGGAACCTTGAGGGAAAATAAGCTCTATGCAAAGAAGAGTAAATGTGCCTTCTTTAAAAAGAAGATTGAGTATCTAGGTTTCATTATCTTAGCTAAAGGGATCTCAATTGATCCCAACTAAGGGGAAGGATGTCTATGATTGGTCACCTCCACAGATTGTCTATAAAATCAAAGGATTCCTAGGGCTCACAAGATGGTATTGTATCTTCATAAAAGGTTATGCTCCCATTGCTGCATCCTTGACCGAACTCCTTAAGAGCCAGACCAAGATAGCATGGAGTCTCATGGAACAAGAGAGCTTTGGCAAGCTAGCATGCCTCACTACTATGCCAATATTAAAGCTTCTTGACTTCCCTCAGGAAGTCAAAGCTGTCATAAATGCTAGCATTCTAGTAATGGGTTATATGCTTTTGTAAGAAGGTTGTAACCTTCTTAGAAACTCAAGGCATACATGAAAAATTATGCTACACATGATTGGGAGTTACTAGCATTCATTTGTGCTCTCAAACTATGGTGCCACTATCTACTTGGTTGTAGATTCACACTCCTCACTAATCATAAGAGTCTAAAATGGATTTTCACTTAGCTAGATCTCAACATCAGGCAAAGAAGGTGGATCAAAGTCCTACAAGAGTTCAATTTTAAGATTAGTTTGCTGCCCTAGAAAAAGACAATGTGGTGGTTGATGCTCTCAATCATAAAGCCTTCTTGAACACCCTAATAACAAAAGATCCCTTAAGAAAAGACAACCTTGCAACTCTCATTTCAATGCCTAACAATCTCATTCTTGATGCAGTAGCATTGAAGCCGCCAAGGATCCATAATACCAATATATAAAAAGGATTATCCATTTAGAGAAGAAGACCCTGAAGAATAAGGCCAAGTTCAAGTACTATCTTCTTGAGTATGAGATGGTGTTCTATCAACAAAGGCTTTATGTACTAAAAAGTTAGGAGTTGAAGAATAAAATTTTGTGAGAAGCACATGACAACCTTATGGTTAGACACCCAGGCTATGACAAGACTCTTAATACAATTAGAAGGAGCTACTATTGGCTAGGAATGAAATTGAGAGCTGAATTTTGGGATGCGTTTGTGAAGTGCTGGAGCTCATTTTCAGAGCAAAAAAGTGGCCAGGAGGTGTCAAAGACCAAATTTTCATGCAAAATTGAATGATTGTGGATTTATGAGTTATACTTTTCCTAAATGCAATTTGATGCCAGGAACCAAACGCATGTCTTAATTCGTCGATCGGAGTCCGTTTGACCCCCCATTTAATCCCTACAAGGTTTCTCGTTATAAAGCAACATCATGATTCAGGAGTTGAAAAGTGCGTGGCGGGTCCCAAATTTGTAGATTTTGACGTCACGAAGCCATTCAGCTAGAAGGATCTCAAATCCGAGCTCGTTTGCCCCTCCAAAAGTGAAAAATCCACTTTGGTTTGCAGTGTGAACACAAAGAGATGAACTAGTTTTTTTAAATATCAAGATTTTTATTAATTATTCTATCAAATTTCTAAATGCATCAAGTTAAACTTGTATGTGTGGCTATAAGCACAAGTAATTTCCTTCAAGCAATATTCCTAACAAATAAAGAGGCAATTGAGAGAGACCTTGACTTAGAGGCAATCCCTTCTTCCGACTCGTTTCTCTTTTAACTCTTTGAGTTTTTCTACTTTTCCTTTGGATTTGATCTTTTCAGATCCCCCTTTTTAAACTTCAATTAATCTTCCTTCTTTACATCTTTTTCTTAGTTGCCATTGGTCTTTGTTTGCAAACTTTTGTTTATAGTCCTTGCCAAGGATTAGTCACTTAATCTCACTAAAAATCCAGAGATTACACAAAATTGTGGAAATTTATCGGATCTTGGAATTTATAGTGGGATTCTTCTCCCTTAAGAAGTACTCCTAATCGATAATCTTGATCATCTATTTTAGTGATCCTAATTTGCCTTAAATACCAAGATGAAGCTTTTTTTTCTATGAGCACCCATAAAATACTCCTTATCACATTTAAGGGCTGTCACAATTCCTCATAATTCTCTTTTTACCTTGTACCATGAGACTACCCCTACATCGAGAGGTGGTACCCCTTTGGTTTTACCTCCTTTAACCATAGTCCCAATTATGTGATGGTACACAATGTTTGGTGGGTTTACCTTGTTTCACACACAAGGGCATCTAATGCATTGGCATTTTCATTCAAGGTTTCATTATTTTTAGGTTATAAATTGCAAAAAGAACCATATGGATAGTATTCCTATTGATCCTCTCTAGCATGATAGAATAATACATGAAGTAATTACCTGTTAGATTTATTGTGAAATGTGGGATTTATGTAGAAATTACACGGTGTAGCAGACAAAATTTGAGTGAGTAGAGAACACATGGAAAATTGAGAAGAACTAAAACTACTTTGATTTCAAATGAATTTATACAAAGATGGCTCTATCCATTCATGTGCTTCCACTATGAAGCTTAGATGGCGATCTAGACAAATAATATGCAAAGGGCTCAAGTGTAGATGGAATAACTCTAACTAGGTGAAAGATAGATTGATGATGGCTTTGGAAGGGTCTTCCTTTTATAGCCCAGGAAGGTAGTCTAGTTGGCTTTTTCGAGCATATTATAAACCTTCCCTAGTTGGTTAGGGAATATTCCCTTTACCATCAAGGGCCATAGAAGACTCCAAAATAGGGGTTCGTAACAAGTCCCACACCCTGCGACTTGATGTATTGTGCCTTAAGTTGCTACCGTCATAACTACTCTATCTAACCCAAATGGTAGATCCACAAAAGTAATCTTTTTGCCATCAGATCACATAAAACTCATCTGACATACAAGTCAAGACCCAACCAATGTCCCTGACTATGCTCACACATGGCTTCTCCTCATAATGGGGGCCTTACAACTTAGAGTGCCATGGATCATCAGTGGCACCTTATGAGGGTGGGGCATTGAGTATATCTAACCCTTTATACACTCCCTTCTATGCTACCCTTCCTCCTAACTTACTACCTATAGCCATATTGACTAACCTTGTCATTAAAGTACACATTTTTTGGTCTAGTTAACCTCTCCCTTGTTTATGAGACAAACCCTCATTTTGTTACTATGGTTGCTCTAACATGCTACTGAGGTGAGTATAAGCTTATTTTCAAAATTTGATGCAATTATCATTGGGAAATGGAATTTATTCAAAGCCTCTTTCATCCTGGCTAAGAATTGGTGTGCTCGACTATTTATTGTTTCCTACTATAGCTGACAACTATGTTGAATCCCATAGATTTATCCTAGCTATTACAATCTATACTTTTCCACATATTGCTACATGCTTTATGTTTTGTCGAGCCACCTATGTGATTTGGATGTAGTCACATGTTCCTATTGAGATCACAACATGGTAAAGTGCAACATTACCTTACCATGCTCATCAACCTACCTTTCTTCAACTCCTAATTCTACACCAGTATGAGTGTCTTGGCCTATGCTTGATCCTCATAGAGCACACGCCTATGCTCTCTTGTGTAGTAGTGTATCACTATGTTCATGGCAGTATTTGTTACTACACATTGCCTTGGCTTGGTGCAACATGATGTTTATTGCTATGAAAATCTACTCATGCTCCTAGATGCAACATTGCAAATGTTTCATAAGGCCTAGAGATGAAACACAATCTCTTATGGTATGAGATTATGTGCATGCTGCATAAATCTAGGGTAGTGTAGAAACTGGCACCCATAGATTCATTTCTTTCCAAACTCCTTATTAAGGAGGCACTCTCTCAAAAGCAGGCATGATGTTGGTAAGATTATTTATCCAATTACCTCTACCTAACCTTGTTTCACTCTATACACTACCTACACAAGGTACCTAATTTACACCTACACAATCCTAATACACACTAGCACACTAGCACACTAGTGCACATGTGCACTATGTACTTGGTACCATAGCATCTAGCACACACAACCACTAGTGCTGTGCTTGAGTGCATTTGTGCACTAGATTTTTCATAAAGACCTTTGTGCACATACCTTTCACACACTAACTAGAACACATAGATGTAGATCACCCTTAATTGTGCACGACCAAGAAGTCTTCCTCTCTCAAGTCCATGGGCTCTTATCCTAGTGGAAGGAAGGAGTTCATTAGGTATTAAGGACAAAGTGGGACTTGCCAAGTGCACTTGACACTCTACTCTAGTGCACCTACATGCACATGTGATATCGTGCAAGTCATCCTACCTTAGTGCACATGGGCATTAAGATGACTCCTTATCCATTGCATCCTATAATTCACAATCATAAAGAATAACTCACTATCACACATACTAGCACTCTAATGCACCCTCTTTTCCATTTTAGGAAACACTTAGTGATCTTAGCAAGCATGCACAAGCCCCCACGCACAAGTGCACATGATTGTTTATAGACATACTTGTGCATTTGTGCATTCATGCACCTAATTTTTGCATGCATTTGAGCCTTGAGGACAAAACCAATTTAGTTGCACCATACTCTCTTGTCACATAATGATTTGGTTGCACTAGTCTATCCTTGAGCAAAAGCCTAGTCCACCCACCTAGCACACATCATGGAAGTGACCCGTGCATAACCCAAACCCTCTAAGCACACTAATACACCCATGCATACCTAGCTCATTCTAGTGCACCCATGGCATTATACCATCTTAAGTGCGCAAGTGCACTATTGTGCACACATGCATTTTTGCACTTTGCCATTCTACCAACTTGAGACAATAAACTACACCCTCTTTCTTGATCCACAACTACATGCCTTAGTGCATAACCAACCACTAGCATGTTGTATTGCCCTCGTACACTTACATCGTGCACAAAATTCACCCCTGCACACTAGCCCTAGCACACTATGCTTGTGCACCATGCACCCTAATCCAACTTTGTACATTCTTGGACATGACACACGTTCCTTAGGACATTTTATGTATGCTACTAGTGCACAACAACTCTCGTACACCCATCCCACACATATAGGGATAGGGTGCATAAAACAAATCACAACATTGTGCACACATAAGTCCCCCTTCCACATGACTTGTGCAAATGAACCCAAGGAGTAAAAATGAGCGTGCTTCAAGAAGGACCAAATCACATGAGCATGAATGACTACTCAATATTGACTATCCAATAAATATTGTAAAGTTGTTCTTTGAAATCACAAGTTGTTTGGAAAGAAGAATGCTTATTTGTGCCGACCAAGTCATTATAAACTATGCTTGCTTGATATTCAATTAAAGGCAAAAGACTTACGAAGGAGAAATAGAATAACAACCAAAGTGGTACCTAGGACTTACATAATCCATGACATAGGCACATATGATTGTGCCGAGAAAACACGACCTCCCAACACTCACATCTAGTAGAGATCCAATTACTAGCAAAATCATAGACCTTGAAAACTACCTCTATTCATGATTTAATTGATCAAGTCATCCAGTTAGTCAAGTGAGAAGTGAGAGGAATCATGGGATGACTCCAATCACAATCCAGAGGGTTGAGGGCTCAAGAGATACCTCAAATGATTTTTAGGATTCACTTGACATCTTCCAACAAGCATGTGATTTTGGTGTCTCCTCTTTGACTCTGAAGGCTACGGAAAGGAAACTTCAAGAGTTGCAAGGCCAAGGGGAAAATGTTCTCAATTGACTACTAAACCTTAACAATGATACTAGATACCAACTCGTGACCAGGTGAGATGGAGAGTATCTGTAGAATGCTATTGAGTGTAGGAACAATGTGCAATTCTCTCATAGATCTCGTGCAACAATAGCTATTTGACCACTCAGAAATGATGCAAGTAGGGACCCACATTGCACAAACTATTCTAATTGGAATGGATAATACACTAGGTGCTAGAGACCAGGTAAAAATTCCCTTAGCAAGGTACAACTAGATAAGTATTTCAGTAGGGATGACTCTTATAGTTTTATATTAAGTAACAAGAAATTTGAGTATATCTATGAGGCTAATAATCTTCTTGGCAATGCCAAGCAAGCACAAGCCTTCGAACTTTTCTTGGGAGAGAAGGTTTGAACTTGGTTCACTAGTCTTTGTGTTATTGAGAAGACTTCCTTCATACTACTCAAGGACTTATCTATTAAATGCTTCATGAAAGTTTGATGTGGGGATAACCTCATTGTTTGGCTCCTGAACATCGAGCAAATGGAGGAAGAGAGCATGAGAGATTATGTCTCTCAAGTCCCAAGTCCATAAAAGTAGATCCCTACTACAAAGAGCCCATCGCCAATTTAGTCACCATGAAAGCTTTCATCAAGGGCATCCACAATGAAAGAATCTATGAAACCTTAGTTGGGAATTATGAACTTGACCAAGGCTATCCATGTGGACAACCTCCACTACAAATGTAGCAAAGATAAAAGGCCACATGGATCTTATTAGGATACACCTGTAGGACTGCAAGATAGAGACCCAATACTTGATCATAGATGTTAGAAAGTGGTAGTACAGACAGCTTATGTCCCAGGCCACCTCAATCTTGCACAAACTATGGACGATTTGGCCCCATAAAGCATCATATTGCCAAGTCTTGCATAGGCTCCTTGCACCTAACTTTACCTACCAATGGTTTAACCAAGATACAAACTACATTAGATAGCCTTCATTTTCCCCACAACTAGCATTGTTGGCCCCACTAGCAGCCACCCAACATGTTGAGATTAATTCCTCATGATTTTCTAAACATTTAGTGCTGATTGTCATATACCCACCTAGTGATACCCTAGTCCATTTCACCAAAGAACTAATGGAAGAAGATGAATACAAGAATCCTTTTGTCTATTATGATGAAGAATGACATTTGATCCTAATAGACTGCGGTCCTATACCCATTACGATATATAGCGTTAATATTAGAGTTTGATACTCAAATCATTTGTCACTTAATTTATTGAAACAATTTCAAATAAAACTCTTTTTCCATTGCTAAAGTTAAACTATAATTTTAGAGGTTCCAAGGGAAAAGTAGGGTTCCATTATTTCTCTGATTGATAAAGTATCAATCAATCTTTATTACAATGGATGTACAAGGTAATCAAATGGGAAGAAATACATTATTTAGATAGCTCACAGGTTCATCTTATTTTTTTAGAAAATGATTCCCTACTACAATCTAAGAATGATACTATGATACATTCTTTATGAAGTAACTTGGATTCTGAGAGTAGATATCTAGGAATCTATATTTTTTAGGGAGATCAGAAAATCTGCCTTTTTTATAGTTGCGGTGGCTAGAGCGACCTATGAATTTTATTCTATCGCTAAGAAGGATATTTGTAACTTCCTCATAGATATACAAGTTTAGTTTGATCTTCTTGCCCCTAGTATACATGGTTGAGTTTACATTGGCTTCACAAAATAGATAGATCTTGACAACTTTAAGATCCTCCATCCATGTCACCCTTTTCAAATTATTCTGAAGATAAGCTAGACAACTTGCATCGACATAGCAGTATCCTTTGTTCATCATCCACCATCTTTCACGATATAGAGGTAAGGGGTTGTACAAGTGATCTAATATCTGCATCATGTGATTCCTCCAAGAAAGACTGGATGAATGCATAGCTGACATAAATATCACTCGGAAGATCAAGAATTGTTTCCAAGATTCATTATTCTGCCATAATTCAAAAACATACATTAATGAAGAGAAAAAAAAATGTCATAGGCTATATTTATAATCAATTTTTTTTCTTAAGCTCATGTCGTATTCTATACTAATGTGTGCTCTGATACTAATTGTGAGATGTCCACCAAGCTCAATCCAAGGCACACCTTTTAGTAGTCCATCAGTAGGTTTTCCAAATGATGTTGCCTAGCACTCCCTTGGAGTATCATGGGGTTTGTCACTTAGGCCCTACTGACATTGCAACGGAAGAGTTCCGGTTGAACCTACTAGGATTGACCTAAATTTTTGAGTTCTTAAAATCATTTGGGTCTCCTAAAACAGCCAGCTAGCATTAGTAATTTTGAGTTTCCACATCCTACATGATTACTCGACTGAAGTGGGCTTGCCATTGCACTTGGTTCAAAGAGAATGGGAGACAAAGGGGAGTGTAGTACGTCAACCCTCTTGCCCATAAGGCAAAATCCCATTCTGGCCCCCTAAAACAATGCAAGTCAGTTCTACCTAGCGACTACTTGGTCAATTTATTATCTTCCTATTTCTATCACCGATTTAAAAAAGCTCCTAGCTAACTGGGACCACCCTATTGTTGGACAAACTCGTCCAGGGTCACGCCCACCTGCATTCCTTTGATGATGGTATCATCTTTAGTTTTTTAATTACCTACACATTTATTGAAATATGTACAACCAGCTTCCTTAATTAGACTATTAAATCATAGTTCCTTCACATAATTTATCTTGCAAACACACATATAATTCAAACAACCCTTGAATAAAAATAAATTCCTTTATTATAATGGAAGTTTATTATAATTTCCATCTTTTTGATCTTGAGAAAGATATACAGAATTCCATGAGGGTATTTTGTCCACCGAGATTCCTCCCTTGTAACTAGTTTAGGGTTCCAGGATCCGATCCTAGGTCACGAAGGGGTTCGTCAGATTCTAGGAGTAATGCAAAATTTACGGCTAGAGTCTCCCATAGCATCCAAATTTCCTACTGCTCGAGACTATCCTTATGGATAGAACTTTTTGCTATGGAGTCGGTCTCAGCCTCTCAAAGTGATAACCATGACCCCCTTGGAGTAGGGTCTCATAGAGCTAGCTTGGGGGTAGCCTAGTGCAATCTTTCCTTTTATCTTGTTTATCAATGTTTTTAATTAGGGATCTAGATTCTAGCAAACACAAACAATCCTTTCAAACATATATCAATGATGCAATGACATTATCGTGCAACTCACAACTTCACATAGCCAAGGTAGATCTTAGGCTAAGGTAACCTTACCATCTAATTAGTATCCTCCTCCCCTTAGAGAAATGTTGAGTACAATTCTTTTAACTTTGTTAAGCAAGACATGAATTTCTCGTTTAGGGCTAACTTACCCAACATAAGCTAAGTTTCTTTAGTTGGTACTCAGAAAAATATTGCGATAATAATTTAATGAGATGATTTACAAGACCTTTAAATAGCCTTTCACTTTTTAAGCATTAATCAACTCCTCTTAACCATTGTGGCATTTGAAAATACTAATCTCGAGTGCGCATAATGTCATTTACTCATTTTGTGTAATAACTTCCTGCAACTATTTCCTTCATGATTCTACAAATTATAATCAGGATTAATCTAACTACAAATGATAGGTAGTAGTTAACCATTTATATGTGTATTAATACAGTCTCTAGATGAAATTGTCATTTCGTGTAAGTGTAAATAAGGAAGATAATATTTTATGTACTTAATTTTTATATGGATGCTGTCCATGTACTTTAACAAGTAGTTTTTGTACCATTTAATGCAAAAGCTAACATTTTATCTAAAATTTTGGTAACAACCTTATTATTTTATGTGGTGATATGAAAAGAATAGCCTATTTATGAGTTGTGAATAACCTAGTTTGGCACGACGACATTGGGAATTTTGTCTTTGCTTGCACTTGCATTTGCCACTCCCGATGTTCCATTAGTAGTGGCAATTCTGGCAACCTCGGGCACTTCTGTATCTCATGGAATACCCGTTCTTTGACCGGTTGTAGTGGATCTCATGGTCTTTCTGCCTCGTTGCTTTGGAGCCATCATTTCGCGAGTGGTTTTGAGAGATAGAGAAGGAGGAATGAATTCAGGATGGGAGAGTATGAGAGAAGATTGTAGAGATGAATAATGAGACAGGGGGAGGTTGAGTTAATTCTTTTCCTTGCTAACCCTCTCTCTAATTTTCTCTCTCATAGCCTCTCAGGATCTTCTTCCCCCCCTCTCTCTCTCTCTCTCTCTCTCTCGGGCTATGCACCCGACTAGGGTACACGAGCATGCCCTTTACTCAGGCATGGCATGCAGGATGAGATACTACCAGGGTCAGAGCTCTGATATTACATATGAGCACACCGGAGGACAGAGCCGCTTTCTTTCGGAAGTGGATTTCGCTCCGAGGGATGACTGGGGCTCCCATCTTCATGGATGAGGACTTGACTCAGATGCAGATTGCACACAGACGAGCATGCATGCCACAGATACTCCAAGCACGTAGAGAAGGCCGTAAGGCCTTCTATCGAGATGGCCGGATTCTTATAGATGGACGCCCCACCAAATAGGGGGCGTGGCCTATGAGACAGGGCAGAGGACTGTACAGGAGACCCCGATACGTGTGGCAGTTTGGAACTGCAACAGCTCCCTATGGTCACGACCGGACAGACTTGAGGAGATTTTACCCGACCATGATGTTATATGCCTCATAGAGACACATGAGAGCCCAGAGAGAGGGCTTCCACGCATTACAGGATTTGAGTGGCTATCTGCATACCGGGCTACTACTAGGCAGAGTACATCTAGGGGCTCAGGAGGGGTGGTAGTTCTATTCCGTCAGGGGATACAGAGACATATCCACTTAGTGAGACAAGATGAGGAGGCCAGTTACATATGGATCAGAGTGCAGATATTAGATGAGAGATGGATCTATATGGCAGTATGCTACTTTTCACCACGAGGGTCTAGATATGCTACTACGCACGGTGATATTCAGGCCAGAGATTCCCCCTCCCCTTATTCACAGCTCTCAGAGGACATTATTCTGTATTCTAGTTTGGGTGAGGTCTTCCTTATGGGGGACTTCAATGGGCGCACACAGAGCCGACAGTGTGAGAGTTTTGATATGGAGCAGCCAGAGATCATGAGAGCATTAGACCCTGAGGAGTTGGGGATCAGTCGGGAGTCAGCACCGATACATGACCCTGCAGTATGACATGGATACGCACAGAGTTTATATCATGTACCCGCATAGCCGCTGATACCCACACCATGTACATCGAGACCGGGTATTTCATCATTTTTCACCACTAGTATGGTGAAACATGCTATCTCACGGTTACAGCATGGCCGCGCTCGAGACCAGTTTGATTTTTCAGGCAGAGCATATTATATATGGCAGAGACACATTGGCTCCACTCATTGCTCACCTCTTCAACTGTGCATTGTCTGAGGGGTTCCCTAACTCGTGGATAGAGCACACCATCGTACCTATCCACAAGTCAGGGGATCCTATGGATCCTAACACATATAGGACCATCATGATTGGGCCAGTTTTGGCCAAACTTTATGGCACGGTGATGGAGGAGGAGCTCAGCATGCTGGCAAAGAGAGAGTGCATGCGCACACCGGGACATGAAGGGTTCAGACGGGCATTTTCTACCATAGACCACATCTTCACTCTCCGTTGTCTGATCGACCAGACACGAGTGAAGAAACAGAGATTGTATTGTTGCTTTGTGGATTTCCGCAAAGCCTTTGACATGGTTCCGAGAGAGAGGCTTTTCAGACGCCTACTTGATCTGGGGTTGGATGATGACATGATGTGGGGTATTTATGCACTATATGAGCGGGTTACTGGTGGCAGAGTCAGATGTCCGGGAGGTATATCAGATCCCCTTGTGAGCACCATTGGTGTGAAACAAGGATGCCCACTCTCACCGACTCTATTTGGGCTATACATTGATGAGATAGCAGAGTTTATTCAATAGCAAGCCAGTGGAGGTATAGATCTCAGTGGAGCCACACTTCATATCTTACTATATGCAGATGACATTGTGTTGGTCTCAGATTCAGCTCAGGGATTACAGCAGAATTTATTAGCATTGGATGATTTTTGCATACAGAGAGGCATGACAGTGAACCTTGGTAAAACCAAGGTTCTTATATTCCATACATCAGCTCAGATACGCAGACAGAGTATTTTCATGGCAGCAGGAGGGAGTATTGAGGTCACTGGATCATATGTATATTTGGGAGTCACCTTTACAGCAGCTTCAGGGATTTTCTCGATGACATAGGCAGCTCGTGACCGCCTCACTAGAGGATACTCAGCATTGGCTCTTATGGAGCGACAGTGTCATCAGGCACATTTCCAGGAGCCCCGCACCAAGGGGTGGCTCTTTGATACTCTAGTCACTCCAGCACTGATGTATGGAGCAGCTATATGGGGGCCAAGCCTTGCCAATTATGTATGGACATTGATGGAGAGACCTCAGGTGATCATGATATCTAGATTGATTCACAGCAAGGCCTCAGTCCCACATGACATTGTGCGAGCAGAGCTTGCCACACCGCCCATGCTAGTCGAGGCATTATTTCAAACAGTCTGCTTCCTACACAGATTTCAGGATATGGACAGAGATCGCATTGCATATAGAGCATATATGGCATCTCAGGAGATGGCTCGAGCGGGGGATACCACATCATGGTATGCACAAACTAGAGCTTGGTTTGACAGACATGGGCTGGACATTGATAGACTCCCACCTCTTCTATATGATACTCAGGCTCCCACTTACACCCTCTCTCTCTCTGAGAGGAACAGAGTCATTAGAGTGGGTTAGCCCTGCACAACCACTGCCATCGAAGATAGCACATTATTATACACGGTTCTTGAGCATATCAGAGCAGGGATTCATAGAGATTCTGAGATATATGCAGATCTATATGCCACATCGATTGAGCGTTCTTATTGGACAGCTCAGGGTATCATCACATCAGCTTATGATTGAGAGTGGCAGAGCCAGTGGCATCCCACGGGAGGAGAGGATATGCCCCCTTTGCAGATCAGAGGTGGAGAGTGAGGAGCATTTTGTTCTCAGATGCCCGGCATACTCAGAGTTGAGATCTAGATAGACATTGAGCACCTCACTTCAGGGATGTATGACTGATATGGATCATAGATCATTTGGCCGTTTTCTGGGAGAGGCATGGCACATCAAAGAGTAGAGCACATAGCGGGTCCCAGTCAGAGAGGGGCCCACCCAGACGACTATTACACAATTCTTTCAGACAGATAGAGTGAGAGCTACTGTACTAGCCTCCAGCCAGACCTCCGGGCTCACACTACAACAGGCTGAGGACCAGCGTACCCGACGCCGCACGAGGATCCGTGGGTTTCGGACCCCACAGCCACACCGACAGGAGATCCAGAAGATTCTTGATCTACATCGACAGCAGACTGAGATCTGATGACACTCGACACATTGGATCTCAGATCTCCAGTTTGCTCTTTCTCCACCGCCGATGTACCACATCCTGCATCCAGGAGGGATCACCTGCTATTAGCGACTTTGACGACTGCTACTACATCCCAGGATAGTATATCTCCCTGCATCTGTTACATATACACATTGCACCACTTTATCATAGCCGACAGTTGTTCCCCTATCACAACCGACATTTGTTCCCCTTTTGTAGCCATTATCTGGAGTACCAGAGCTACATACGCACATACACATACACGACACTTATCACACTCACAGCACCGTATTTTCAGTTTCCAGTTTTTAGCTTTTCATTCAGCACTTTTATTTTGGATAGCTGGACCTCATCAGTTGTATCACAGTTTGTCTCATAGGCCAGTTTTGGTCTTTAGAAGACGTTAATATAACTTTCTTTCTTTCTTTCTTTCTCTCTCTCTCTCTCTCTCACTAACTCTCTCCCTCTCTAGCTCCCTCTTGTAGCCTCTTGGGGGGGGGGGGGCTTGGGGTATCCTTTTACCTCTCTCCCTCTCTACCTCTCTCTCACAGCCTCTCGGAATCTCCTTGCACCTCCCTATGAATTGAGTAGAGGGAATGCCTTTATATAGGTAGAAGGGAGTGCATGCTGCCTCTCCCTTCCCCTCTCTTTTTTCTCTCTTTGTACAAAGACAACTCCTCCACTCAGAGTGGGGAGATTCTTTCTCTTTTATTTTATTATTTTATTTAATTTTTTCTCTTTAATTTTCTAAACAAAAAGGGGGGTCATGAGGCTATCGACACCTATTTTTATGGTAAAGAGGATGATGATGATGACGATGATTATGATGATGACAATGATGAGGATGATTATGACGATGATGAAGATGATGATGATGACGACGACAATGATGAGGATGATGATTGGGGGGCAGCCCGTTAGTTCAACGCCTCCCCCTCTCCTCCCCCCCCACACCCCTTTTTCATTTTCTAACATTAATTTTTTTAACGTTAGTTAGTTGTTAACATTAGTTAGTTATTAGTTTTAGTTAATAAGGTTAGCTACTTACTAAATTAACCTTGCTAACTTACTTACTTAACTAACTTTACTAACTAACTTATTATCTTACTAACTTACTTAACTAACTTTTACTAACTTATTATCTTACTAACTTATTACTAACTAACTGAATTTATTAACTTATGAACTAACTAACTAATTTTTAATTTTGTGGAAATATTACATCGAGTTGCATGGAGGCAAAGAATACCATCATCAATTATGGTAGCCCACTCCTATCCATATTAGGGTCATCATAGGATCCCATATGGTGCCAAACCCATCACCAAAACGAAGATAGGAAGAAAAGAGCCTAAAGAGAATCCAAAGTGATGCAAAAGACATAGAGAAGATAGTAATGATGAGGACTCAAAAGAGAGGGATCTACTTGACAAAGTCCTTCAACAATCTAAGGAGGAATTTGTTAGGAGGGAAAATCTCATGAGAAAAGAATGGGAAGAGTACCAAATCAGTCATGAGAGTATTTATTGAGGAGTGAATGCATAAGAAGATGGATAAAATTGAAGTAGAGAGAGGTGAAAGTAGCTCTAACCAAAGAAGCCCCAAGTGATTGACATAGTTCTCCTTGCACAACCTATAGAAATAGATGGAACAAATGTAGGCACAAATATCAGAGATGACTAAGGTGAAACCCTCTCCAAAAGACACTAGACATCATCATTAAGCTAGAGAAGAGCTCCCCACCCAATTGATTCCACAACAGATGCATAAGAATATTCTAAAGGGTAGAGTGTTGTAGGAAGAATATGAGCTCTTGAGTGGATAATCAAAGAGCTCAAGGAGGACAAGGTCAATGCACTGAAGACCAACTTGGAATTGCAGGGAAGACTGGAGAGGACATGAGAGGAGTACAAAAACTTCTTGATAGATATAGAAAAGTAGACCAAGAAGCTCTAAGCTCACTTGCAAGCTTGTGATAAGGCACTAAAAGAGATCCAAGGAAGGTAAGAGTAAGAGTTCCAAAACTAGTTGAAGGAGCATGCTAATAGAGCTTTAGATCCATATGGAAAAGCTTGACACTGTGCATAAGGACCTCTAAGAGAAATAGGTTCAAGAGCTTCAGAATTAGCTAACTAAGCATGACACAATACTTAAAAAGCTCTAGGCCTAAAAGAGTAGGAGGCTACCATGAGTAAGCCTCAAGATCAAGTCAAGGAGCAATATTAGTCACTTGCATGCTATAGAACTAAAATGTCTAAGTTGAGCACACAAATAGTGTTGATCAACTATTAGCTCACTAAGATAAAAATTGAAGCATCCCAAGAGAAAGCATAGGTATAATTGAATGAAAGAAGGCACCTAAAATACTAGCAAATACAGGGCCAATGAAGTACATCATATGCAAGCTTGCAGGAAACCATTTTTAGTAGTTTGACACGGGTTGTGAGCATGATGGTGTCATGCATGTAGACTTTATGAGCTGACCTTGATAAAGCTCACCAATGAATTAGGGCAGCCATATATAGTGAAAGCTAGAATAGAGGAGGGCTTAGATGTTATAGCACCATCCTTCGCTCTCGAACAAAGGTGAGAAGTGCCCTTCCCACAATACGGGCATTTAGACTTCTTTGACTTTATTGTGGATTAGAGAAGAGGGCTTGTGGGTGAGAAGTGGAGCTCTTTGTGGAGGGGGATCTTGGAAAAATCAGTGATCTGATGCTTAGATCATAAATTGGATGGTTCCATTGCCTCCAAAAGGGGGGTAAAACCTTCAAGACACTTGGTTAGAAAGCTCTTAGTTCACTCCTTCTTTTCTCTATTCAAAGTGCTGTTTTCTGTTTGTAGACTGCGATCGCGGTGCGTGCGATTTTGCAAATCTCTCTCTTTATCTTTTCTTTTGATAAAATCTCCAAAACTAACTAAAACATCACTTGCCTTTTCTTTTAAATGACATCCAGTTCTAGAAATCTCCATATCTTTTTAGATAATATCTAAAATATCCATCCTACAGTTTTATCCCTCACCATAAGTGGTGGACCATGGAAGACCACTTGGTAAAGAGTGGATGAAAAATTGAAGACTTATGGTACCAAATAGGGCAAAAAAGGAAAGTTGGTGATAGTTTTGAGCAGATATATAGGTCTACATATAGTTTGAAGGTGATTCGAGGTTGGATATTGAGCCTACGTGCTGTACTTAAGTGCCCACAAATGATTCTTAATGATCTATGACCAAAGGGGTTGAAAGAGGGTCCAATTAGTGAGTCTACATGTTATTATATATTGTTGTCTACTCCTTCATTCATGTTACCAACTTACACATTCAAGTATAGCACTATAATTATGACAAGGAATACAAGGACAAGATCAACATATCCAATTTCAAAGGAGATAACCCTACACCGACCAAACTTAAGGAATGGATCAACAAATTGGGAATGTATTTCACTCTCTACCCACACAATGATCAAGAAAATATTTGTTTTGCAACCCTACACCTAGAGGGACATGTGCATATGTGGTGGAGATACATGAGCAATATTGGGGAGAATTTTCAGTCTTGGGAGGACTTCAAATCAACCATGACTCAAGTATTCATGTCACCAATGGAGAAGGAAAGACTTGAAAGGAAATGGTATGATCTTAGGCAAAGAGGTTCTACCATGAGGGAGTATTCCAACCAATTCTTAAACATTTCCATGTATGTGGAAGGTATTTTCGATTTAGCCAAATTAAACAAATATATTTTTGGTCTTGATCCAAACCTTTCAACTAAAGTTGGGGCAACCAAGCCTACAAATGTTCATGCAACCATACAATATGCTGAGAGGTATAGCTAGAAGTATAGAAGATATTTGACTTCATTTCAGCCCAAAACAGAAATGATTTATCAATCAAATCAGCCTATGAAATTTGGACAGCAGTTGCCAAGAAAGAGAGGGATTTAGAGCTAAAAAATAGGTTTCAAAGTAATTTCAACAAGGTTCCAACCTACCCTACAACATATGCTTCAAAACAGGGCAATAATTTTAGATATAATGTTGATCCAAAAGGAGAATTCAAGAGGGCTAATGGTGCAATTAGGAAATATCCCAATAACAACAGCAACAAGGCACTTCCCAATGACAAATCCAAGGGTCTATGTTATAAATGTGGGAAGAAATGGTCTCCTGAGCACAAGCAGAAGTACAAAGGATATATGGCAAAGTCTAATATGTTGAATATTGAAGATTCTGATGAAGAAGAGACACAAGAAGAAAATCTTTTGCAAGCAGAGGAGGTTCTACTTGTGATGAGATGCATGAGCATGATGATTAAGTTACACAGGAGGAATTATAATCAACTAATAGTTTTCCTTATGATCCAGGTGGTCCATTTGATCCTAGTGGTGGACTAGAGTTAGACGATTCTTCCAGGTTTCTTGTCAGCCCATGTTATGTTCCATATCTCAGGAAGCATGGATGGGTTGCAAAGGTGAAAATACACTTTGGCTCAAGGGTACTATAAATTCAAAGGTTGCTCATATTCTCATTGATACGGGAAGCACACATTGTTTTGTTAATGCCAAATCATTGTATGAGCTGAAGTTACCTCCTTAAGAAATAGAAGCTCCACTGAAGGTACAAGTGGCTAATGGTGCTCAAGAGTTGAGTAAAGAGATATGTTGGCAGACTCCTATTGAATTATCATAGTATTGCACTATTACGATGGACTTGATTGTCCTAGATATGGGTCCTATTGACATCATCATTGGCTGTGATTGGCTAAAAAAAGCTTGGAAAATTTTCATTGGATCTAAATTAGATGTTCATGGAGTTTACTTGGAATGGGTAGTAAGTAAAACTTAATGGCTTGGAGAGAAAGCAAGTGGAAATAATCAGTAAGAAGAAGGAAACTAATGCTATGTCGTGCATTTTTACACTTCTTCTATCAAAGGCAAATGAAAATAAGCAATCTACTTCACCTTAGGAGCAAGATCCATGTCTATGTAAACTTTTGGATGAGTTTAAGGACATATTCTAGCCACCTACATCATTGCCTCCTCAGCGAGAAGTGGATCATCCTATTGATTTAATGCCTAACACTAAGCCCATCAACAAACCTCCTTACAAGTTATCCAAGTATGAGAGAGAAGAAGTAGAGAAACATGTTAAAAACTTGCTGGAAATGGGGTTTATTTAGCATAGCTAGTCACCTTTTGCTTCTCTTGTACTACTTGTCAAGAAGAAAGATGGGTCATTTAGGATGTGCATTGACTATAGAGACTTACAAGGATGCAAGAGTTTTCACTAAGACGGACTTAAGGTCAGGATATCACCAAACCCAGATGAAAGTAGGGGATGAGTACAAGACGACTTTTAGAATAGAAAGAGGTCTCTACCACTTCTTAGTTATGCCATTTGGACTTTCAAATGCAGCTACAACTTTCCAAGCTCTTATGAACAAGATTTTGTAGACATTCTTGTATAAATCAGTCTTGGTATTCTTTGATGATATTCTCATCTATAGCAAGAATAGAGAGGAACATCCGAAGCATGTCAAAGAAGTCCTTCTTACCTTGAGAAGACACAAGCTTTTTGCAAAGGAAAGCAAGTGTGTTTTTATGTTTGATGAAGTATAATATTTGGGTCATATAGTTAGTAAGAAAGGGATTATGGTTGATCCAAAGAAGGTCCAATGCATTAAGGAGTGGCCCATACCACATAATTCTACTTCATTGCGAGAATTTCTTGGAATAACTTCTTTCTATAGGAGATTCATCAAGAATTATTCCCATGTAGCAGCTCCTCTTACACTGATAGATTGAAAAAGAAAGCTTTCTTTTGGGATGCTACAGTCACTAAGAGTTTCAATGAGCTAAAAAGTCTTCTAATCTTAGTACCTATCTTAGTGTGCCTATACTTTTCCAAGGAATTCATTATATTTGCTAATGCTAGTGGCAGAGGTATGTTGAGATATCGAGCTCCACTCGTGATATGCCAGGGTGACCGTTGTGCATTTATATCACCGACTTGTTAGCTGCAGATGCGGTTGGTACACCGCCCATGAATAATAGCTAGATGACAACTATCCTTATCTACCTATTTCGTGGCTCAGTTAGTATGCCACCTTAGTTAGTTGAGTTTGGTTTGAGACCCATATATAGGGTTCTTCTATTTCTCTGTACTAGAGTTCTTTTGGCTTACACAACTAAGAAGAGAAAAACCGTTTTCAGCCTCCACCTTTGTGTGTATTCCCCCATTGTGTAAGTGAGAAAGCTACAAGTGAGACTCCTTCCTTCTCTCCCACAATCTTGACATGGTATCAGAGCTTGGTTCGTGGTAAGGAGCTCAAGAAAGCAAACCAAGTTCGTGGCGTTCTGGTAAGAGGACTAGTGTTGCTTTCGTTTTTCGAGTTTGGGAGCAAGTCTCTGCAGGTAGCACAGCCGAAAAGTGCAAGAGTGCATTGTCTCAGATTGAGATGCCCTTCGCGGTGTAGCAAGAGGGCAGTATATGCTGCAGGCAAGGGCTTTAGCCCTTGGTTGCCCTGTTTTTTTGATTCGAGGCCATTTCGGGGCCTGTTTTGGAGGCGGAAGTTTTCCGCATGCACTCAGGAAAAGGCCCTGATTTTTACTGTGCGACCACTGTTCTACAGGTCGGTGAAAAGTTACTGTAGAAATTGCATTGTATGCCTGTGTGCAGAGACATTAGGAGTTACAGAATCATCCTTGTTGCCTGTTGATGCAAAATCATCACTAGGAAGTGACTGTGTGGTCAAATACCACTTTTGTCAGTTTTGTAGATTTGCCCTTGTGAGGCTGAAGCTATGTTTTTTGCAGTGACAGAATTTGTTGCAGTGTTCTGTAATGGCGTCTGATTCTCTTTCACAGATTGTCACTGAAAAGCTTGACAAGAATAACTTCCAAGCATGGAAGTTTAGAATGACGAATTTCCTTATGGGAAAAGTATATTGGGAATTCGTTGCAGGAAACGAAGAAGAACCAGTTCTTCCTGATGTTCCCAATCAACAACAAATGCAAGCATTTAAAGGATGGCATGAGAGAGCTAGAAAAGTTATGTACGGGCTGTCTATTAGTATTTCAAACTCTATGATTGTGCATATTCAGGATGCAAGTACACCAAAGGAGGCATGGGATACTTTGTCAAAAATGTATAGCACAAATACGCAAGCCAGGAAAATGCAGCTCAAGCAAGAGTTGCACAATGTGCAAAGAGAAAGTATGAGCATCAATGACTACCACATGAAGGTGAAGAAGATTGTAGATGCACTTGCTTTCATTGGGTCGCCAGTGGAAGATGACGATTTAGTTTCTGTGACCTTGAATGGTCTAGGAAAGGATTATGCACAGTTCCGAATATCGATTTCCATCCATGAAAGATTTTCTAATTTTGAGGAGTTGATTGCTCTTCTAATTTCTGAGGAGCAGAGAAATGGTGGTGCATCTTCTTCAGGAGAAACTTCAAAAGAAGCTGTCTTCTACTCAAATGCTGGAAGAGGTAGAGGCAGAGGTAGAGGAGGCTGATTTGGAGGCCGTGGTAAAAATCAGAATATGCAGCAAACTCAAGAAAACCAGTCCTATGGAGGAGGACATGGTAACTCTAGAGGCAGGGGGAGCCAAAGAGGTCGTGGTGGATGGCAAAGCAAACAACAATATTGAATGCTACTACTCTGGTAAAATGGGTCATATGGCTAAAGTCTGCTATAAAAAGTAGAATGACATCATGAATGGAAAATTGCAACAAGGGAATTATGCATCTTCTAGTAGATAGGGTGATGACAGAAATGAGCATTTGTTTATGGTGCAGCACATGACCAATTCTGTGACAAGTGCAGAAGAAAGCAACGATGTGTGGTATGTTGACTCAGGTGCATCAAACCACATGACAGGTCATGCAGAATGGATGCAGGATGCAAGGAAAATGAAAAAACCAGGATTTGTGGAGACTGGTGATGATACTGCACATCCTATTGTGCAGATTGGAAAAATTCCTTTGTCTATGCAGGATGGGAAAAAGAAATACCTGTCAGATGTATTTCATGTCCCAAATATCACCAAGAAGCTGGTTTCTGTTGGTCAAATGGTTGAGCAGGGCTTGCAGGTCAGATTTAATTCTCATGGATGCTTTGTTGAGGATATGAAAAATAAAGGTCGCTTGATAGCAAAAGGAAACAAGAAGGGCAGAATGTTTACGTTGGATGCAGACATGCCTGAATTGAGTGCAGCAATGTTTGCACATGGGACAGGTGTAGTTGTAGATATTGATATCTGGCATAAACGCATTGGTCATGTTAATGTACAGTGACTTAAATCAATGCAAGCCCAAAATATTGTTGCAGGATTGCCTAAATTCAAGGTTGCAGAAATGCATAAGATATGTGAAGCCTGTCAATTTGGAAAACAGGCAAGGAAACCATTTCCTAGACATGTTAAGAAGCCATTGGAATTAATCCACTCTAGTGTGTGGACTACTAAAGTTGCATCTATTGGAGGCTGCCATTATTTTGTCACTTTTATTGATGACTATAGCATAAAAGTTTGGGTGTATTTTATGAAAAAGAAAAGTGAAGTGTTTGGGCATTTCAAAACTCTTAAAGCTATGGTTGAAAAAAAAACAGGGCTGCAAATAAAATGCCTAAGGTAAGATGGAGGGGGAGAGTACCTCTCAAATGAGTTTGCAAGGTTCCTATAGGAGCATGGCATAAAGTAGTAATATTCATGCAGTCATACTCCACAACAAAATGGAATTGTAGAACAGAAAAACAGGCATATTGGAGAGGTATCTCATGCCATGCTCAATGAAAAAGACTTGCCAGATTTTTACTGGATTGAAGCAGTTGCTACAGTAGTCTACATAATGAACAGGACTCCCACTGCAACAATACATGGGATGACTCCAGAGGAGAGGTATACTCGTAGAAAACCAAATATTTCTCATTTGAAGATTTTTGGTTGCACTGCCTATGTTCATGTGCCAGATGAGTTGAGATCCAAGTTGGATCCAAAAGCTGAGAAGTGCATCTTTATTGGTTACTCTTTGCAGCAACAGAAAGGGTATAGATGCTATAACCCTTCTACTTGTAAGTTTACAGTGAGCAGAGATGTTGTTTTTGATGAGATGAGTAGTTGGTATAAACCAGTAAATGTAATCGATGATGTAGATGCACAAAATGGTAATGCTGCACAGAATTCACATCAGCAGTCACAAAATATTAGTGGACCTAGAGTGTCATCTAACAGTGGTTCACATTCTTTGCTATGGATAGGCAGATTGAGATCAGGAGAATCTCCTCAAAACAATGTAGATAGTGGTATGCAGGTTTCACGAAAAGGAAAAGAGAAGGTAGATCAGCCCATGTTTGATGTGAATGCAGGTCACTCTTATGTGGATGGTGAATCCAGTGGCTCAGAACAGAGCATTGATGATGAGTTGGGTATTCCTCCTATTGTTACACATGGAGTAAGGAAGACCAGGGATGTTTTGAGAGCACCTGGGAGTGAATCTACTTTGCGCAGGTCTACCAGAGCTAGGCATCCTGTGGATAGGCTGAAATATGATGGATTTATAGCCATTCACTATGCCTATATGGTCAAAATGATACAGGAACCAGAACCCACTTCTTTTGAGCAAGCCATGGGAAAAGAAAAATGGGAGAAAGCCATGGATGAAGAAATGGATGCCTTGGAAGCAAATGCTACATGGGAATTGGTACCTTTGCCTAAAGATAAGAATGCAATTGGTTGTAAGTGGGTTTATAAGGTGAAGCACAATGCAGATGGTTCTGTGAATAGATACAAGGCAAGATTAGTAGTCAAGGGGTATGCACAAACATATGGCATTGATTATGAAGAAACATTCAGTCCGGTTGCAAGGATGGAAATCGTAAGAGTAGTCATTGCTATGGCTGCATCAAAGGGATGGTCTTTACATCAGATGGATGTAAAGAATGCCTTCTTGCATGGTGATTTGCAAGAAGAGGTCTATATGGAGCAGCCACCAGGTTATGTGCATGCTATTCATCCTGAGTTTGTTTGCAGGTTGAAGAAAGCCTTGTATGGCTTGAAGCAAGTACCTAGAGCATGGTCTGACAAGATAGGACAGTATCTTGTCACTATTGGCTTTCAGATTTCCAAGGCAGATTTCTCACTTTATGTGAGAAAAACAGGGAAATGTATTATGCTACTTGTCATTTATGTTAATGATTTGATTATGACAGGTGATAGTGATAAAGATATCCTTCATGTGAAAATGCTATTGAAGCAGAAGTTTGAGATGAAGGATTTGGGAGAGCTGCGTTATTTCTTGGGCATTGAGGTGATTAGATCACCAAGTGGGACAGGCTCTTGCAGAGGCAGTATGGATTGGACATGCTATCCAAATATGGGATGACAGGCTGTAAGCCTATTTTAGTTCCTTTGGAGCAGAATGTGAAGCTGAGCGCAGATGCAGGTGAGCTTCTCGAAGACCCTACTATGTACAGACACATAGAAGGAAGTTTGATTTATATGACTATTACCAGGCCAGATTTGAGCTATGTTGTTGGATTGGTAAGTCAGTTTATGCAAGCTCCAAGGAAACCACATTTGGATGCGGCTAGACGCATACGCAGGTATGTGGAGTCCACATTATAGTATGGACTATTTTATGAGACTGGGGTTCAGATACAGTTGCATGGATACACTGATGTTGATTGGGCTGGTAGTATTTTTGATAGATGATCTACCAGTGGATATGTGTTCTCTTTTGGGAGTGCTGCAGTCACTTGGAGCAGCAAGAAACAGCCTATAGTTGCCTTATCAAGCATAGAGGCTGAGTACAGGGGTGCAGCAATGGCTGCATGTGAGGTAGCTTGGTTGCATAAGCTACTTTATGATATGCATTGGCCTAGAGATGGGCCAGTTGTCATTTATTGTGACAACATGAGTAGTATACACTTCGCAAATAACCCAGTCAATCATGCTAGAACAAAGCACATTGAGGTGCATTATCACTATGTGCGGGAGAGGGTTTTACTAGGTCTTATTGATCTAGTTTATGTCAGCACAGAGGATCAGGAAGCTGACATATTCACGAAGGCATTGGATGCAGAGAAGCTGCGCAAGTTCAGATACATGCTTGGTGTGTAGGAATTGGGATTGAGCTCAAGGGGGAGTGTGGAGATATCGAGCTCCACTCGTGATATGCTAGGGTGACTGTTGTGCATTTATGTCACTGACTTGTTAGCTGCAGATGCGGTTGGTTCACCGCCCATGAATAATAGCTAGATGACAGCTATCCTTATCTACTCTAGTTCGTGGCTCAGTTAGTATGCCACCTTAGTTAGTTGAGTTTGGTTTGAGACCCATATATAGGGTTCTTCTATTTCTCTGTACTAGAGTTCTTTTGGCTTACACACTAAGAAGAGAAAAACTATTTTCAGCCTCCATCTTTGTGTGTATTCCCCCATTGTGTAAGTGAGAAAGCTACAAGTGAAACTCCTTCCTTCTCTCCCACAATCTTGACAAGGTATTGGGGCTATTTTATGCCAAGACCATGGTGCTATTGCTTATGAATGCAGGAAGTTGGGTGATAAAGAAAGAGAACTCCATGTCTATGAGCAGGAAATGTTAGCTATTCTTCATGCGATCAAGAAGTGGGACCACTACATCTATGGCATCCATTTTAAGGTGAAGAGCAACCAGCGTGTGCTGAAATATTTCCTCTCTCAACCAAATCTCTCTCCCAAACAAAGACGATGATTAGCTACACTTTAGGGGTATGATTTTGAGATTTCTTATATGGCAAGCAAGGATAATGCAGTGGCAGTTGCCTTATCTAGGATGTGGGCATGTTCTATTTCTACCATCTCTACCATACATAAAGATTGGATCCAGGACAAAGAATATCTTTTAGATGAGCACACTACCAATATTACGAAGAAATTATAGCAAGATGATGGATTTTAATTTCCAAATTTCAAATGTAAAAATAGAATCCTTTAGTTTAAAGGGAGAGTATACTTGACCCCTATGTCATCATTTAGGTCTAAAACTTTACAAGAGATGCATCCTTCTCCTTTGGCAAGATATATTGGATTGTTTAAAACCTTTGACAAGATCCATAAATGCTTCTATTAGAAGGCACTTTGGAAAGATGTCAAGGAATATGTGATGCAATGCTTACTATGCCAGTAGAATAAAGACTCAAATTTATTGATAGTGGTCTACTTTAGCCTTTGCCTATCCCGCATGGTAAATGGATTGATATCAACATAGATTTTATTAAAGGACTTCCTACCACTAAGCAGGGCTGGAATATCACTTTTTTTGTGGTTGATCACCTTACAAAATCAGCCTGCTTCTTACCTACCAAAGTCCAATATTCAGCCAAAAGGTGGCAGATCAGTTCATGGAAGAAATTTTCAGACTTCATGGATTACCTATGAAGATTGTTTCTGACAAGGATTCCAAGTTCATGGAAAATTTTTGGAAAATTCTTTTGACTTCCATGGGTACCAAACTAACTCCAAGTAACCGATGGCCAAACTGAAAGGGTTAATAAATGGTTAGAAATCTACCTCAAACACTTTTGCCATGATACACAGAATGCATGGGATCATTGGATTCATCTTGTGGAGTTCTGTTACAATAATACTCATCACATGAGTATTGGTATGTCACCATTTGAGGCATTATATGGATATAAAGTCCAAGTACCTTTAGCATTATTTCATGATGAAGTGAATTCTCTTGCTTGAGAAGAGTTGGAAAATATGGAAGCCTTAATGAAGCAATGCAAAGACAACATCAGGAAGGTACAAGAGATAATGAAATTATATGTGGATGATAAAAGAAGGCTTGTGGATTTTGAAGAAGGAGAATGGGTATTTTTTAAAGTACCTAAGTCTCGTTATGCTTCTCTCAAGGGTGGACATAATAAGCTTGCTCATCGCTATTATGATCCATATCAAATCACAAAGAAAGTTGGAGATCTTGCTTACCAACTTGAATTGCCTTCAACCACACACATTCACAATGTTTTCCATGTGTCTCAACTCAAGAAATATATTGGGTTTGAAATACAAGTTCTTGAAGAACTACCTCCTCTTGATGAAGATGGCTTAATCATCTATGAGCCCGAAAGGATTGTTGGGCAAGAGAGAGAAGGTTATAAGGAACCGTATTGTTATGGAATATCTTGTCAAGTGGAAGGGATTTCCTATGGAAGAATCATCTTGGAACCATGCTTCATATTTAGAACAGTTTCCATGTCTTCTTCAAGAAGATAATTAGTTCATTGCATACTAGACAGCTTGCTGTTATAATTTTCTATCACAAAAATAATTGACCTATCAACATCAAAATTGGATTTTGATGATATGAATGGATACCTTATGAAGTATACTTCATTTCTATATCTCGCATGCATCGTTCTGAGATTTCTATTCAAAGTTATGGGTCATTTACTATCACTACCCTATTCAAGACAACACTCTAGATTTCCACAGTTTTGATCTTATTTTGGAGATTCTTTTCAATGGAATATTATCTTCTTCAATGGACAACTTCAACAAGGATATTCATCATTGGCCTCTCACTTCTTAACATTTACTGTTTGCTTGTCCTTTCAATCTTCAAAATTTTTAGGACAAAACTTTTGGGCAGGGATGGATTGTAATAAAACAATTTTCATGCTAAGAGGGTGCCAATGTAAATCATCTTTTAATCATTTTTCATATCTCCACTTCTTGGAGCTTGAAGGTATTTCTTTCCCCACCATTGTAAGGGGCAAGTTCCTTATATAAGCTATCATCAAATGATTCTCAAGCTTCCATGGTTTCAACATCTCTTATAATTCTTGGTTGTAAGACATGTTGAGTTAATAAATGGCAAGCTATGGTTTCAACCAGCATTTCTTAGTGTCTAGCATTTCATGTTAGTCTTTGTGTAAATTTCCATTGAAGTGGAAACCTTCTTTACAACATAGGAGTTTCTACCTCTTTCCAGGACAAGGTGGTTTCCTTGACTAGTCAATGGACTAAGGTTCTAGAAGATTTGGCTTCAGAAAGGTTTGCCCTTAGTGACATACATAAGAAAATGCAAGAGGCTACTGTTTTAATGGATTCGCAAAAAGCTACCATTAGAGAGCTAGAAGTTAAAGTTGCAAGATTAGAGGCAGATAAGGTTTCCATCACTAAAGAGAAGGATGATGCATTGGCAGAGATGCTTATTACTTTAGCCACGAAGCTCAGTGTTTGTAATGGTAAATTAAAACCTACCCAGGTGACTGTGGAATCTCAACAGAAGCATATTGATGAGTTGTAGTCTAAAATAGTTACCCTCTATGTTCCCCCTCCTGCTCCTATTATTCCTCCTTCTGTTGTGCCTTCTAAGGAGAAGTTGTGCAACATTATGAAAAAAATGAACTCACAAATGAGCCCTTAAAAATAATATAATTTAAGATGTGGGCCTTTTGGATTGCCCAATAGGAAGGCTATATGTTGACATTCATGGAGGGTGAATATTCTCTCTTCAAATCTTGGTTTTTTATTTTAAAAATGGGTATGGGGGGTTTTAAAAAAGGGAGAATGAATAGTTTACAAAATTTGAGTTTCTCTCACCTCGTATTTCCTCCCATTTTTTTGGAGAATTTTCAATTTTGATTTTTTTCCCTCTCATGAAATCAATTTGATCCAAAAGTTGAGCAACATACCACTTTCCGTCTCTTCTCTATACTCGTGAATTTTTGTCTCCATTGAAGCTCCCTGGTGAGAGTAATTAGAGTTTTGAGCGTTCTTCTTACCTCTGCACTTTCTTCTCCTGCAGCTCCAAATTTTGGGCAAAACACAGGTGCCCATCTCTCTTTGCATTTTCTTTTGTTTGCTATTTTTTCAATGGGGTTTGATGTCATTTCTTACTATTATTGTTATTTTATTGCAGAGGTTGTTTTGGGCAAGAGGCAAAGGTGCTCATCTCTCTCTCTCTCTCCTTTCCTTCCCCCCTCTCTCTATGTGTTGTTTCTCTTTTATGTTGTGTTTTCAATATAAATTGATGTTGGTTCTAATTGTTATTTTCTTGCAGAGTTTATTTGGAGCAAGAGACAAAGGTGTTAATCTCTCTCTCTATTTTTTTTTTTTTGCTACTATCTTTTCAATACAACATGATGCTAGTTCTAACCCTTATTGTTGTTTTATTGCATAATCAATTTGGGCAAGATTGGATATGTGCTCATTTCTTTCTCTCTCCCACGTACTCACACACACTCTCTTTCTTCCTCTTTGCACCATTATCCCTTTTCTACTATCTTTACAATAGGATTTGATGCTAGTTCTAACTTAAGGATCAATTGTTGTTGCAACACTTAACACAAGGTAGAGCAGAGATTCTGTAGCTCAATTTATGGGTAAATCTACCATATTTTGTGGTGCCAAAATTTATTCATTTAATTAGTGACTTTTATGTTTGGTGGGATTGATATTTTCTTTTGTCCATCATTTGCAATGGGTTTTGATCAGTAGCGATTTAATCTTATCTTCAGATCAACTTATAGGTAAATTGGACCTATTTTGTATTGCTTATATTCATGCAATTATCTAGATATTATTTGTTCAAAGGGATTCACACAGGTATTTTTTTTGTACATGCAGGTATTGTACAAGGTTTAGGTGAAGCACATAATTCTCAATCGACTATTTTGATATGTTGAGTGATTAGTTGATGGTTCAAAAATCCTTTGCTTTATTGGTCCTGTGTGTCCATTCGGATCTCCATGCCAATGGGTAATGATCCATGAAACTCTTGTATCATATCATCCATATAACACACAATGTGTTAAGTCATAGAATATCTCATGTGTCAATCCAATGTGTCTATTAAGGTTTGCATGCCATGTGGCTGCTGTCCTTGTAACCACTACTCTATGATACCCATGTTTTACACAATGTATTGAGTCAAATCAAACTCCTATTCATTATAATAAAATTTATTTTGGTAAAATTCTTTGAGTATTCTTGTGCTATTCTTTTCATTATATTTTATGTAAATGGTATGATTAAAGTGATGCCTTGAAATTGAATCTATACTTTGTGTCGATATACATATCCACATGCGTTTTGATATTGATGTTTGTGTCTGTTCACAAAAGTGTAAACATCTCTTAATGCCATGTTGATTTGTATGGCATATTGGTGATTACTATACATGCTTAAAATGCTTATTAGTTAGGGGTTAATATAGACTTCTTTACATCTAATGCATAGGTTGTAATGCCTGAGAGAAGAACAAGCATTCTCTTGATAGAAGTATGTAATAGAAAAGATGAAGAAGGGAATTGGATCACTAATACGTATCATTGCTCATCTTGGGTACATATGCGTCCAAGTATGAAGGGAGCTTTCAGGGTGAAAGCATCTGCAATTGCAGATGTATCAAAGCACTGGAAGGGTAAAATTTTAGCTCTCAAACAAAGGAGTCTTGATTCTCACCTTGTAACAGATGTATTTGTACAACATGTATTCATGCAAAAACAAATACCTATTGTGCCCACTATGCCCTTTCAATGAAACATTGCAAACAATAAGTATTTGCAACTCATTGCGAATGAGAAATTTCATGATATCTATGTAACTACATGTCTCGTATTTACAAAAGTATACCCTTCGGATTGCTATGAGTGGAAAATGTTGAGAATTTCACAAGTTCTTTTAAGTGTTACCACCTCGAAATTGGTAGATTGCTCTTTGAGGGGCGTACATCTAAGCAGCTTGTAGAGGACCTTGTTTTTTTCTATGACTCCAAGTACATATTTCCCAATGGGGGTCAAGAATATGGAACCCTTGAGTCTATGCACATATCAAATCTCAATAGCATAGAATGGTCATTTTGTAGTAGCGACATTTTGCACATGTGTAACACCAAAAATTCAGTAGATATATTGAACTCTATGAAGCTAAGCACCAACTCAAAGAATGTACATCTAAGCTGGTTCATACCGATTGCAATTTTTCCACATATGTTCAAGGAATGTAAGGGTTTGAGAAGTACCAAAAGAACGTACGTCATAAAAAGTGCATCACAGGATTATGCAACAAGGACTCTAGGCAAAACTTGGACATTAAAAATGACTCATCGTCTTCACACAGTGGAGTGTCGATTCACAACAAGGGACATGGCTTTCATGTAAAAATTTTCTCTCTTAGTTGACTATTATCTTACTTTGGGATGGATCGACTAACTTTCCTTTCCAATTACAGGTACTTTGTCACATGACAGACTTTATTCCTAGTGTTCAAGTATCGTAGACGGAGGATGCTCAAGGGTAAATGGTTGTGCCTTGATCAAGTCATGCGTGAAAGTGGAGTTGTGGATGTTAGTGTCATTTGTTTGGGCTGCGAGCCCCAAATGTTGCAAACGGAGGTACGATGATGGCAGAGATTGGAAGATATGATGGCACAAGCTTAGATACAATGAGTGTCATCATAGCAGTATAGGAGAACATTACATCAATTAAAGAAGATTACCTTGTGATGGATGCTCCATTTGAAGCACTACAGCATGATCTGTTTAGACCAAGGCCCCAGTTTCCTACCAAGGAGTTTGTAGATCCCTCTATCCAAAGAGGTGCCTCGTTGACACATGAGAAAATGAAGATACAAGATGATCTGGAGAAGGTGAGATTTCTGACTATCATATATTTTTATGCGATGAAACTTGTTGTAGGGTGCATCAAGTCCCCCAGAGTCCACCGGTGAAATCAACTGCCCTGTCCACCTCGGACAGGGCAGCTGCAAGCTTCATTTTTCAGCCAAGATTTCACCGGTGGACTTCGGGGGACCCAATGCACCCTACAATCAAGTTTTGTCACTTTTTGATAACTCTAGGTTAGTTGCTAAATATATTGTTTGATTTGACTTTGTCATTTTGGACATACTGTATATAGATGAGTTTGCATCAAGGCAAGGAGGATCTCAGTATGCAGATCGATGGAAGGATTCAGCTCTGAAGGAGTACATTAGCAACCTTGTTGCAGACTTGGTGGTCTTCCATAAGAAATGCTCACCACGAGGGCAAGAAATAATCATGAAAATCCGAGCTTTGACCAATTTTGGACCTTTTGGAGTGATACTTGTGACATCTAGCTTGGAGAAGGTGGTGCTAATCAAGCGGTCAAAGCTTCTTTACTTGACCAAACGTGTGGTGGAGCAATGTGTGTGCTTGCTACATTAGGTGACCTTGCTGAAGTGTGAGATCCTCTTCTCTTGGAGAAAGAGCTAAAGGGTGAGCATGTCATTTTTGAAGCAAAGGAGGAATTTCTATTTTCATCGGAAGTTGGCCCCTCCTCTCAACAGATAAAAAAGCCAAGGAATGAATGAGAGTTTTTGTTGGCTATTGGCTTTTTGTATCTGCCATCACTATTAGCTGTCGCATGTATTTTTCTTGATGAATATAAGATATTTTACTTTGTCTCTATATATAAATATTCATTGAATAAATATGTGGTTTGTGTAAGTGTGACGATAATGTGTGGTATGGGAATGATGCATTCACATATGTTAACATAATCCAATTTAATTATGTCAATGTGTAGTATTGCACTTGCAATTGTGCATAAGCAATAACGTAACTCGTATTTACATGTATTACTACTGTCGATGCATGCATATGTTAAACAAAAAATTAAGAGTCGTGCGCTTCAAAAAACAAAGCAAAATAACTTTACTCAAATAATTAAATTCAATACACATCACATGAGATATTATGTATATATATATAAATATTCCAATGTGACAGAGTATACAAATTTTTTTTGCCTTCCCAGATGCTATAGTGCTATAACACTCATTACAAAACCTTGCATCATTAATCTCATAACCTATGGAGGAGTCCCCTTACCATGTCGAAGCTGAATGATAAAGTTTATGTCTTTATCAGTGATTGTGACGTGCTTTATATGGATGGTCGCTAGCTGTGTATCATTGAACAAGTCGATGAGAATTTCAAGGCCTCCATATAGATGCAACAATCCAACTTCATTCTGGTGGGCCATCCCATACTTGCGCCCAAAATCTTCCCATCCCTTTCAAATCCAAGTCTTGTATGACTTCCCAAACAACCTTATGAAAAGATATTTTTGGGATGAGAAGCTCATATCCGCGTTGGATTCTCCTTATCTCCCGAAGGGCATTAGTGCCCAATTTCCATCTCCTATTCTTCTGTGGTGATCATTGTGCTCTATGGGGAGTACCTGCTACTACACTAAAGAACAACATATTTCTCCCAATTCCCATTTTTTGAATACTAAATAGGTGGCACCCAAACAACATGGCCATAAGTTTCTCAAAACTATATGATATGACCTATCATTGAAAAGCGCTTGAAAAATGGAATCTATTGAGCTATAGAGCACTTGATTTAGAGTTATAGTGTTCAAGTTATGACAAATCCAAAGATTTGACCACGTGTCCCAAACTTATGGGAAATTCCTATATTCCCTAATATGGTGTTAGAGGAGGCTCCACCTTGAGCTCCAGGTGGTGGGCCTTGGTGTGAGGTCTTTCCGTGGTGCCCGAAATGGCGACATGATTGCTTGGTGCGTGCCATGCAAGCTCAAGGAGGGCAAGATGGAGAAGAGACAGAGGTTGGGGGTGTGAGAATGGAGGAAGAGAATAAAGCAAGTTGTGAAAATGAGAAGAAGAATGAACTTTTAACCCATTTAAACCCCAAAATTGGGTTAATGTAGCTTCATATGCACTGTCCACCGTAAATCCATAACCTTTTATCGGAATGCAACAAAACTTCACACCTGCATTTGTTAGGTGGCCAAGATCCCAACTGTAGGGGAGCTACGAAGCTCTACCCCGAGACCTATGGATCGCTTATTGATCAAGCGTTTCAAGCCGAGTGGCCATGGCTACCTCTCACATAACCGACGTGCAATACCTACCTTGCGGGTGTAGTGAGCTTACCTTGATGTTGGATCGAGTCCCCTCCTCTCTCTCACACTCTGGTAGCTCCACGATCCTTGTGGCAAGTTCAAGCAACCTCAAGCCCCCTCCGTTAAGCTCCATCCCCCATAGCCGTGCAAGACAAGAGAAGAGAAGAAGGGAAGGAACAATGAAGGGAGAAGATGGGGAGCTTCTTCTCCACGATCCCTCACTCTCACACCCTCACTCCCTCACACCCTCACACTCCCTCAATCCCTCACTCAAGCACAAGCATGAAGGTAAAAAGCAAGAGAGGAAGAAGAAGAAGCTTTAGCCACACCCAAGAATGAGCTTCTCATTCACTTTTGAACTTTATATACATGCCCTACCTTTTGGGTGGTCATCCACACTTTTTTACATGGCTGGCCTAGGCCCTCTTTTCCTATTTCCCACTGTTCTAATTTATCCCGTTCCCATTAATGCATACAATTTGCACAGGAGTGAGCCCGGAGCTCTTTTTACAAAGATTCGAGAGCACCTTCATATTTAGTAGCGCACTTTTACTCTTTTCTTTTTTCGAGGCAACACCGTCGTTTGAATCATTCAAATTTTTAGGCTTCCATTTTTTCGGCACTCCTGCTCCATTCTTCATTCCTCTGTGCTGTGGTGCTAGGTGGGAGTGGTGCTAGGTGGAATTGGTGGATAGATGACCATGATCAGGAAGGTGCTGTTGGGAAAGAGACATGATGGGGTGTTGATTCCTGATGATTTGGAGAGGTTCCGGCTTGCTTTGATCTTCATGAAGGTGCTCGGCCTTTGTTACCCAGTTGGAATTTGGCATTAGCGATGATTGTCACAATCGGGGCTCCATAACCGTGGTAAAACACGGGGTTCCAAGGTCTATGCCACTGGTAGGCCCCGACTGAGTTACAAATAGCCTGCAAGAGAAGGATGTGCCCTCCCTAAGGGGTGTGTTTGCCTCCCAGTGAGGTGTAAGTGCATGTGCAGTGGAATTGGGAGATGAGTCTTGGTAATGTCTCACACTTGAGAACCTAGTTTGTGTATTGTTGGAGGTGCAGTGCAGATCTTAGGGTGACAGGTCTGGAAGTCCTACCCTTGATGTGCCCTAAGCATGAAGTGGGGAGAGGGGCTAGGGGTGAACCCTAGGTGCGGTGAGCAAAGTGTTTTTTTTTTTGGAGACGGTATACATAGAAGGCGTTTGGCTAGTGCCGATCGTTGTCAGCTGACGCGCGGGGTGGTCGCAGGCATTGGGATAGAAAGCACGGCTTTGGAGGTATTCTTTAATAGCAGCTCGGGCCTTCAGAGGTGTGGATGACAAAAAGGGATGGTTACACCTTGTGAAGTGGATGTCATTCATGTTTTCTAAGAGTTCTAAGCAAAAGGAGGGAAGGAGGGTTGCCCTCATCATTAATCTAGTCATAGCTCTACTATCGATTCCTAGGTTGATGTCAAAAAAGAGGGGGGGAAGGTGAGCTTTCTCAACTGTAGGATTTTGTATTAATAGGAATTTGATCAACCTAAGGTAATTGCAGGTGGTTAGGAAGGCAGGATCCGGACAAGAGGAGAAGTCTGTGAGGAAATGGGTGATGGATGGAAGGATATCCTCTACTCTAAAAACTAAGCATTCCTCGGGAGTTTGGGCATTTACATTATATATTTTAGGAAAATCAAAATCCCCATGAATAGTGCGGTCATAGTCCACTCCATGCCAGTGGGGGTAGGGCATGTAGGTGGGGTCATTTCGTTCCTCGGGGAGTGAGCTGCAGAAGGATATCTAGGTGTCAAAATTGGCATCCCAAATCCTCCTCCGCCACTTCGGCTGTGCCTCATAGCCTTGGACGGATTTGGGAATCCGGTTCACCTTGTCCTGCCAGTAACCTGCGGGGGCTCTTGCCTCCACCTGGTTATAATTAGGCTCCTTTCTTCCACCCATCTATTTGCCAGGTCATTGGCTAGATCCTTGATCTTGGATAGGATACTAAGTGGCAATGCCCGGTCCAACGAGCGTGGATAGGAAAATGATAGCTCAAAAGACCTCGTCTGGAACTCCCGATCACACCAGATGACCAATTCTTGAGGCCAATCAATGGGGTTGGGGTCCCTTCGTAGTGGTACTGGCTTGTCTGGGTAGTGACCGTGCTCTGCGTTGTGCGTCCTCTACCAGCTCCTGCCTCCTTCTTGTGGCTGCCATGATGCGCTCCGGCATGTGGGCATCTTCAGGCTCGTATGGTGGGAGGTCTGGTAGAGGGGGACTGGGCGCTTTTCGTTGTTCTTCGTCGGCCTCCTAGTTTGAATGCGGGCCCGCCTCGGTATCTTGTTCGGCCACGGCTAGGGTCATTTGCAGTGGTGGTGTGGGCGACTCCTGTTCTTCGAACCCTAGTTCCTTGAGCTCAATAGTGGAGAGGCCGGCACTGCGCAGGTAGTGGAATTGCTGCTCCTTGGTGAGTCCCGTGCTGGTGGGGAGCTCTCGTTCCTGAAGGCCGTACCTTAGTTCTCAGGTAGTCAATTCCAGTTTCTTTCTCACCCTTTCCACTGAATCATCGCCTTGTGCTTGGATGACATGTAGCATGGTTCTAAGAAAGGCTTGCCTTTGTGCATGGGTGCATACATCGGCGGCTGCTTCAGCTCTGGATTCGGCAAGCACTCTCTTGCACTCTGCCACCGCCAAGCATTCCGTTAATTGCTTGATTCTTTCAAAGTTGTTTGCTTCCCAAGCGTTGGCCCTTTCATCCATCTTTCTTCTTTCTTCTTCTAGCGCACTTGCTAGTGTGGTTACCACATGTTGCTATTCATTCGTTAAGGCCGAGAGTTGGTGCCACTCCTTGGACTTTTGAGCCAGCTGTTCTTCGACGATTTCCTTCACTTGAGTTGCGATACTGAATTTGTGTTCTGCCTCATCGATTCGTTCTAATATTTCCTGCGCTAGCTGCTCATGGCTCTTGATCTCTGCAAGGTGCAGTCTTCGTTGCATGAAGGCCATGGCCATGAGGGCCTTTGTCTCTTCCTTGGCAACTTCCAATGCACATTGCAGCCGTTGTACCTCCTGTTGTTGTTCTTGCACTTTCGTTGCGAGGGTTGCCAGCCGGTCCCGTGCTAGGAACTCTATCTCTCTCTCTAGCCTATTTTGTTCCTCGAGCTCATACTGAAGCTTTGCCATGGCATCCCCCTGCCACTCACTCGGATCACCTTCTTGAGTTGCCAATAGTCCATACCCTCCAGTCTGTCCGTTCTCTGCTCTAGGTTAGCATATTGCTGCACTAGCAACTTTAAGCTCCATTGCTTGGCCACCAGGTTTTGTTCTTCGTCCTTTAGCCTCTGTCTCAAGCAGTTTTCATTGTCTTGGGTCTCTTTCTTTTTTGCCTCCAAATGATCTTGTAACACCTTGACCTCCCTTTGCCGATTAGCCTCTTGCTTTGAAACTTTGAGCTTTAGGGCCGCGAGGTTTCCCTTTCTTCTTCCAGCTCCAGCAAAGCCATCTTCTTTTCCTCCTTTGCCATCTCCAGCTACGCTAGGAGCTCGGCCACGTAGGCATCGTAGTATGCACTCGATGACAGGGGGATAGGAGCTGTGGTGGTTGATGCTTCGAGTTTTTGCCATTTTGGGTCTTTTCTGGATTCAGCGTCAGCAGTGGTAGGTCCTTTCCCTCCAGGTTGTGGGACAATCTCCGCCACCTTACTGACAAGAATTTGCATCATGCTCATTAGCTGGGCCATGTCCAGAGAAGGCGTGGGTTGTGGGGCATTTGGGGTGCCTGTTGGCGCCGGCACGAAGGAGGGAGGCAGGAGGTGCAACAACGACTTTCCCTTGCCCACGATCATCGGGGCTGCCCTCGTGCTGCCACTCGCTTTTGCTTCATGGTGAAGACCATAGTGGTTGATTTCTCCTTTTCCTTGAGTTTCTTCAACAGACCTGTGAGTGGCCTCAGCCAAATCGGCCAGTTCCTTCATGCTCAGCTCGTGGATTTCCTCTTCTGCCCTTCTTTGCCGTTCCTCTTCCGCCTTTTTTGACTCCTCTTTAATTCTTGCGAGTTCCTCCTCCTTCTCCTTCTACAGTTGTTCTTCCAACCTACATGACTCTTTTCGAGCCCTCTTCACCTCGGTCCGCTCCCCTTTGCTCAGTGTCTTCCCCTTCTTTTGGCTCTTGCCATCCTTTGTTTGCTTCTGAGGCCTGACCGTTTGTGTGGGTGGTACTTTAGGCTCTCTTTCATTGCTAGTCGAGCCTTCCTCCTCTCGATGTGGTGAGCCTTTGTGCTCAATCAGCTCTCCCTCCATGCCGGCATCCTTGATAGTCTCATCAATGATTGCTGTAAGGATACCTCCGTACATGATCATAGAGGCCTTGATGGCAGGTTTCTTCCTCGTGGATCGTGCAGTGGAGGTCGGGGATTCCCCATCAGCTGGTGTTGCGGCTGGAGCTAGAAGGACGGCTGAACTCTTTATAGACTTCTGGAAAAAACCATTCTAGTCCACCTCCTCTGGGACTCCTGCCGCAATGCTTTCCAGCAGTGGCATGTTGATTCTATTCATGAGTGCATTGTATCTATGGCTGGAGAAGAGAGAATGGATCATCTTAGCCTGCATCCTTGTCGCCGGGTCTGGAATGTTAGCTAGACTAATTCCATCGACCATGTGCACATCTTCTTTTTTGACTCCCAGCATGGCGTACACATCTCTTTTTGGGCGTCTTTCTTTTTTGGGCACGAGTCCCAGGGCTCTTTCGACAGTGACTGCGTTAAGGGGCACCTGTACCCATCTTTCTTGATTACCTGCCCTTACCGTGATCGTGCCACAGCTTCGTCCTTCATCAAAATTTCTTAAGAAATCTGCGCACATGCTGTAGTCTATAGCTTGTCCGACTTTCTCTATGTGCTTTTGGAGGCTTCATTTGTCCACCAGCTCTCTTACGGCCAGGTCCTTCGAGATGGCCTCATCCAGGTTCATGGTATGCTTGAAAGTGAATTGGCTGAATCCCCGCGTCTCAATGCTGATTCCATATTTCATCATCTCTGCTTCCGTGAATGGGAGTCTAGCTTGTCCTGTCATGGTAGGTGCCTGTCATTACCCAAGTCAACATTAGAGTTACGATTTGATTCATTCCTAGCATATTCCAAGAAAAAATGTGTGTGCCAGTTTACTAGGCAGATTTAAGGGGATGAACTTTTTAGAAATAACTAAAACCAACATCTACTTCCTCCTTGCTTTCTTTCCTATTTGAATTTAGTTGAGCACTGTTAGCATTTACACTTCTTGCTACATCACTTGGTTGTCACTGGCTCTTCCCCCCTCTTTTCTAAGTGGTACGGGGAGGGGGGAAGGCTCTCATGGGCTGTGTGGGGTGAGCTACTTGGCCATAAGCCATGTATAAAGGTTAGGGTTGTATTCAAACTGGGCATGGCGATCAAGTTTGCATGGCTGCAGGGAAGCTTGAGTGATGTAGGTTAAGACGTTTACATGGCGATCAAGTTTGCATGGCTGCAGGGAAGCTTGAGTGATAACTAAAACCAACATCTACTTCCTCCTTGCTTTCTTTCCTATTTGAATTTAGTTGAGCACTGTTAGCATTTACACTTCTTGCTACATCACTTGGTTGTCACTGGCTCTTCCCCCCTCTTTTCTAAGTGGTACGGGGAGGGGGGAAGGCTCTCATGGGCTGTGTGGGGTGAGCTACTTGGCCATAAGCCATGTATAAAGGTTAGGGTTGTATTCAAACTGGGCATGGCGATCAAGTTTGCATGGCTGCAGGGAAGCTTGAGTGATGTAGGTTAAGACGTTATGAAAGATGTCCCCCGAGTTGAGGCGACTAGCAACGTGCAACTCCTCCTTTGTGAGGAACTGGTAAATGTACGGATGGGCCAATACCTGATCATCTAAGTGTAGGTTGCGTGTAATGGCCAGAACTCTGAATGAAAGGGGTGCCACATACATAGGGTCGCGTTCAATTGTTTTGATTGCCCTCCTTTGCTCAGCATTAGTCATGATCCGGTGGCCTTTTTTCTCCCACTGGAGTCGTAAGGCATACCACAGTTGTTGCAGGAATGGAGAAGCAGAGCTGGCAAGATGCACGAGCTCCTCCAGTTCTCGTTCGGGAGTAGAGCAAGCGGGTTTGTGGTATGAGGTGACTAGTCGTCTCAGAACAACTTGTTCCTTCAAGATCTCTCCATTAGCGATTAGCTCGGCCACAACTTTGGAAAATTTGATGGTCATGAACTCGTAGTATTCCCAAGTGCATGGCAACGAGCGAACATCAAAAGTGAGGGGTTCGTCAAGAAGTCCTAGGTCAAGCCTCTCATAGCTTCTAGCGAATGTAGTGAAGGTGTCATCCAACTCCTTGATGCATGTCACTACATCATTCCCTGAGGTCTCAGCAAGATCCTTGGCTGCGGAAAGGAAGGATCATCTTTCGTACGAAGGCTTAAGGCCTGTTGGTGGCGATGGAGCAGTTGGGCTGGAAGTAGTGACTCCCTTGCGGGCGTCGTCAATGGGACTTTGCACTCTGGATCATTTGGAAACACTGCGGCGGGCCCTCGTGCCATAGGAGGTGTGCTGCAATCCATTCGAGTGGGTATGGGGGTGTGCACCTCCTCTGACCTGGATGGTGCTGGATCATCCGGTCTGGGACTCTAAAGGTGTTGGGTGGCCTTAATCATCACCATTGCTGGTTTGACGTTCTTTACGATTTGTGCTTTGCCTGTGCTGGTTTGTCCAGCTGGAGTGGGGTTGCTCAAAGTTGATCCTTTTGGGTATCTGCCCTTAGGCACCCATATCCAGGGGTTGCCCGCATAGTATCCTTGTGCTCGCAGGAGATCTTTCGATATCCATCATGGCGTGGTGGTGCGTCCATGTCGATGGCGCCTAGGCTACCTCCTAGGCTGCGACGACGACTGATAGTTTTTGCGTTTAAGAGCATGCTTCTGCGGTCTACCAGAAGGTGGTGCTCGCCATTTTGGCACCCATATGTGTGTGGGCTCCCTGGCCATGTGAATGGCTTGGGTGGGTTTGCTTCTGGCGGTTGGGGCACGGGGTAAGATATTTATGACCTTCTCCTTAGGCTTGGCCGTGGGGGTCTCTATTGGTGGCTCTGCAGTTGTAGAAGGCGCAAGATGGCCCTTGCTGAAAGTAGTTACTATGCGCACATTGCCCACAGTCAGGTGAATGCGGTCTAGGTTGTAGTCCACATTGCAGTTTGTCTGCTTTTTGAAAGTGTGCCCTAGTAGTGATTTATCATCGGCCCCTTTAGTGTTTGGTAACACATAAAAGACGATTGGGATAATTCCAGACTCGACGGAGACAACCGCTAGGCATTTCCCTAAGAGAGGGTAAGTGTTACCCCCAAATGGGCTAAGTTTCGCATTTGTGGGCTATAATTTAGGCTGACCAATGTGTGGCCAATGGTCATGTCAAGACATTACGGTCAGCCCCTTTGTCGATCAAGGCATCAAAAGAATATGTCCGTTCTGCAGTGACCGTGATTCGGAGGTAGGCGGGTGCTATTGCTTCTTCATCTTGATCGGTTAGTTCGGTAATTGTGGCCACGAAGATGGTGACGGGGGCTTTGCGCATCGGTGGCTCATGCAACGGATGGGAATGAGGATAGTACTTTTTCATGCGATTGCCATTGAAGAAGCCTATTCCTTTCCCTTCGAGCGTCTCCAACTTGACATTGCCCGTTCTGCTAATTGCACGCACCTAGAAAGGTCCCAACCCTCAAAATTTCATTTTTTGTTTGTGCCCTTTCACCGAGTAGAGTAGTACAAGGTCCCCTTGATCAAATTTGTGCTGGTTGACGTGCTTGTCATACCACAGTTTTCATCGTGGCTTTTCATAGATTAGAGCGTGGGTGGCTAAAAGTCGAGTCTTTGTGAGATGCTCTAGCTCCTGTAAGCGGTTAGTCCAAGCCTCTCTTCCCTCCCAACGCTCCCGCTCTGCTATTCTTAAGCTAGGGACAAAGAATTCTAAAGGTAGAATGGCCTCCGTCCCTTAGGTCAACCTAAAGGGCATTTGCTCGATAGCCGTCTTATAAGCCGTCCAATAAGCCCACAAGGCAGTCATCAGTTTATTATCCCAGTCTCGTCGTGATGTGGATACCACCTTAGTAAGCACGTTGACTAGGATTTCATTTGTGGACTCCGCTTGGCCATTTTCCTGAGGGTAGTAGGGTGAGAACCTTCTATGAATGATTAGGAAGGTTGAGAGCAGGTGGGATATTACTTCATTAATGAAGTGTGTGCCTTGATCACTTACTAGTTTGATTGGACAACCAAACCGTGAAAAGACCTGTTCCCACAGGATCTTTGCAGTGGTCCTAGCGTCATTCCTTCTAGTGGCTCGTGCCTCTGCCCACTTTGTTAGGTAGTCCGTTGCCACAATGATGTAGCGTGCCTGGGAGTATTGAGCTGCTAGACTGATAGGTCCGATGAAGTCAATGCCCCATTTTTCGAAGGGCTATCACGCTATTACGGGGGTTAACTCCATCTTATCTTTGCGCATGGGCACCTTAGTCCTCTGGCACTCGTCGCAGTGTTTGACGAGCTTAGCGGCGCCGCAGAATAGGGTGGGCCACCAGAGTTGGGATTGTAATACCTTATGGGTGGTCATGTCCCCACTAAAGTGCCCGCCAGCTATCCCGCCATGTGCCTCTCTCAATACATCGTGCATCTCGTGCTCACACACACATCTACGTAATACGCCGTCCTGCCCCAACCTATAGAGTTGGCCAACAATTAGTTGGTATGGCTGGATTTTTAAGATAAGTCTCCTTAGCATGACTTTCTCAATAGGTCTCTCTGGCAGGCCATTTTCTAACACTTGGAAAACATCGTCTGCCTAGTAAGGCGTCAAATTAGCTCTATACAAGTCCCCTTCTCTAGACAGGCCAAAGAGGTGCGCGTTCGGTAAATCGTCAGGGATGCCTTGGCCAATAGCTTCCCCTGTGGGTATGTGGGACATGTGATTCGCCATGTAGTGCTGCTTTCCTTTACCCACAATCACTGAGAAATCAAACTCCAGCAGGAGAAGTAACCACCTTGCTATGCGACCTGTGGTGCATGGCTTGTTCACAAGATATAGCAAGGCTTGATGGTCCACGAAAAAGACGAAGGGTGTGGCCAACAGGTAATGCCTAAATTTCTTTACAGCGAACACCATGGCTAGCCCTTCCCTTTCTGTAGTGGAGTAGTTCATTTCTGTTCGGTGAGCTGCCTGTTGGCAAAGCTCACGCGGTAATCAAGACTATGTTCACCGGGCTAGCATAGAATGGCTCCGATAGCAAACTTGGAGGCATCTATGTGTACATGGAATGCTACACTCCAGTCTGGGGCTCGCAAGATTGGTGCACTGGTGAGAGCCTTCTTTAACTGTTCATACGTGTGTTAGCATTCCTCAGTCCACTCGAATACAATCAGTAGCTTGTACAATGGTCTAGCAATCACCGCGTAGTTTAGTACAAAGCATCGGTAGTATCCTGTGTGGCCTAAGAAACACTGGACGCCCTTGTAGTTGGTGGGCAGCTTCCTAGGCATATAAAATTTTTTGAAAATGATCCACTGTAGCTCCTGCAATCAGCAAAAAACCAGGCTGCCCCTAGAAACCCTAATGCAAAAGCCATAGCCAAAGCTTCAAAATTCTGACATTTCTCACTGTTTCTCTCACTAAAGTTATCAACAGTGATTTTAATCACTGAGCAATACTCTCTGAAGTTCATTAAAGTACTGTCACTCAGATTTGAAGGTATCAGCATCAAATCAAGAAGGGGAAGATCACTTGGATTTAAAAGAGTAAAGGACTTTGCAGATTTGGTATTCATTGACACTCAGTTAGTGTTTTTTAGCACTTGTGTATCTCAACCAACTCTTCTGCTGCTCAAATCTAATAAGTCTGAAGTTGATTTGCTACTGTTCCCGTAAGTCTAACATGGGAAAAGACTCTCCAAATGCTCGATTCAAAGGAGTCAGGTTCCACACCTGGCAAACCCGCATCAAGCTCATCTTGATGAAAAAGGGTCTCTGGGCCATCACAAATGGCAAAGAGAAGAAACCTCGGGACGCGGACCTTGCAACTACTTGGCAAAAGAATGATGACAGAGCCCAGGCCATTATCAAACTGGAGCTAGACGACAGTTATATCCATCATGTGGATAACTGTGAGACCTCACAGGATACATGGAAAAGACTTGACACCCTGTTCGGTGCACAATCTAAATCATCAAAGTATGGTCTCCTGATTGAGTTCTTCAGGCTTGAAATGAAGTCCAGTACATCACTTGCCACACATCTTAATTACATGGAAGGACTCCTAACCCAACTTGCAGGAATCAACATTAAAATGGATGAAGATGTTTGCATCGGTGTTCTACTTAAGAGTTTGCCTCCTGAATATAATAATGTATCAAAAACTTTAATCAACATGCCAAATCCTGAACTTGTTGATATCCAAGCATCACTGTTAGAAGAGGAAAAGAAGCTAAAAACTAAGGAAGAACCAAGTACCTCTAGAGATGAGCATGCATTATATGTTGGTAACAGGTACAAAGGCAAGAAGGATCAGCTCTTCTGTGACTTCTGCAAAAGGACCGGACACACCGAGAAGTTCTGCCACGCAAGAAAGAGATCCCAAAAGGCCTATCTAGTCACAGTCAAAGAAGAAGAAGAAAATGGAGCAAAGGAAGAAGAAGATGAAGATGAAGACCACCAGGATCGGAAGGACAAGACTCATCAGTCCTTGTACTCTCATAATTCTGATAGACTATTTTAATAGCCTTGTATTTTCCTTGCCCTAATGCTTCCTGCCATAAGCTTCGTAAACTCCTTATGTAACTTGGCATTACAGTCCCTGTACACTTTGTGAGGCCCCTGTTATAGCCTCTGGATGTCCACCATGTTTATGGTACCCACACTTAGCCTTTTCTGCGATAGCCTCTGGTGTTTTGCCATGTTTGTGGTATACCCTTCAGGGTCAAGGACATGCAGGCTAACCTATCCCATATGCACAATGGTGCCTACTGCAGTTTCCTACTTTCCTATAAAGCAATGTACTTGCTTCCTTTTCTTAATGCAATGATAGTACTCTTTTCTTTTCAGTGAAGTGTCAATGTCATTGTCCACATACGCAAGATTGTGTTTATGAGTCCAAGTCTCAATCTTGGAACCTAATTCACTTGTGTAACAAACAATGTCTTTGTCTTCTCCATCATGAGTCCACACTTCTCATTTCATCCTCCATAGCTTCCGGTTTTGCCATGCTCTAGATCCCGCATTTGTCACAGTAATTGCGTCTTTGGGAGCCATGTCCTTTGTAGTCCAGCCAAGGAGAGTCTATCCAATCGTTCCCAATGGTGAGCTCATCATTTCTCCTCTCCCAAGAGATCAATTGGCCAATTGCATTGTTGCCATGGAAATAGCCACTTGTAACTCTTTAAAGACTTAATCTTGATTAAGTCCAAGCTTACGAGCTTAGCTTCCATGGTTTTATGTAGATGACTAAGAGAGAAGAGAAGAGAAAAGCTCCAAAATGGAGGTAGAAGGAGAAGACATGGTAATGGCTATGGGATAGGCATGGGCTTCAATTCTCTCTTCTTTTTCTCTCCAACTTCAAATGTTTCTTCAAATCCCCTTGCTTGGATGGCTTGAATTGATGGCACTTCCTTTAGGATGCTAGTATCCTCTTCTTGATGATGGCGCCCTCCTCCCCCTTTAGTTTGCTCTCTCTCCCTCTTTATAGGATGGTACCCCCTCCTCTCTTTCTCATGACTCTTCAAATTCCACTAACTCCTCCCCTTCCTCTTCTCCAATTGACTTTTGGACTTCCTCTCCCTTTCCTCTTCCTCTTTCACTTAGCCTTTTCTTCTTCTCCCTCTCTTTATCTCCCACTATGATGTGCCCCCTAGGATGAGGGCATCCTCTCCTTGGTCATAACCTTTTCAAATCCACATGCAACATTTTTTCTTTTAGTTATGGTTTTTTTAAAACTCATTTCCTAACCTTTAGAACCATAACACATAGAAGAATACCCCCCCTTCTCTTTCAACTAGGATCCTCTCGTACATAATATATTTTTGTTAAGCTAAAATGTTAGCTACTTTTCCACCTTCATTATAAGACTACCCTCTCTTGCATTTTTGCCTATGAGGTTGCCATTATCAAAATGTTTCCCCTCCTTTGCTCATATTAACTCAAATACTCATGGTTCCACTAATCGAAAATAATCCTTTCTGATTAGATAAAACTATCAAATTCTACTTGGTATTTTCCTAAGTCCACCCTCTAGCACAGAACTCCTTCGAACTAGGATTTTCCACTTGCCGGACTACAAAGACACGTTCTCCAAAGATGAAATTACGAATCTCATCTACATTAAATTAATGTGAAAAGTTGGTAACAATGTGTCAATTGTATACAATGTTGCTAAAAAGTTTTGCAATGTTAGGCATTGTTTCTAGGTGTTGTCATTTGGATTTTAAATCTTTTTGTGTAGTTAGCTGTCCAACAAAGTGCCCTCCACAAGTGGAGTCATGATAGTCTTTCAAGATAAACAAAACCTCATTGCACACAACACATTGGTGATAAACATCATCCACCCCTTGGTTGCCAGTATAATGTTCTTGCAATCAAGGAAAATTTCAAAGCCTACTGTTTAATTTTTCTCTTTTTAGCCTTGGACAAAGTAGCTCTAGTCTCTCCCATAGATAGATAATCCATTATAGCAGCATACCAAGATGGAATGGAAGTTATATCAATTTTGAATAGACCTTCAAGATCACTACCTTTAGCCAAAATTTCCTTTGGCTTCCCAAAATCCACAAGACATTCAATGATGCCTTGCAACTTTGGTGGCTTACTCTTGATTTCATAATCAAAATCTTGCAAAGTGATTAACCACTTTGTGAGGCAGTCAGGCGCAACAACTTATTCATCAATATCCTCAACCTTCCACCTTCTTATAAAATAACACCTTCTTATGGAGAATGTAATGCCTGAATTTCTTTGTCGTGAATACCATCCCAAGGCACAACTTCTCCATATAGGTGTAATTAATCTTAGATATCCCCGATTTATGGCTAGCAAATGCAATAGGATGATACCACTTCTTCTCTCAAATCTAGGCTAAAACAATAGCTACTCTGTTGATGCTATGAATTGTGTGGCTGCTGAAAATATATAGAAGACCTAATCTCTTCTGGGTGCTTTCAAGATTGGTGCTTTGACTAGTTCCTGCTTCACATCCTCAAAGGATACTCAACATGGGTCACTCCAAACAAACTGATAATTACAAGATAGTAGATTCGTTAATAGAAAATCCTCTCTGCCAGTGCATTGATAAATCTTTGATAATATCCCACTGATGATAGAAAGCTGTGCACTTCTTTAGGAGTACGTGGCATACTCATACAACCAATCTAACCACATGGCCTAATAGCAATCCATAGGGCACTCCAAAGATGCACTTTCTTGGATTAAGAGCAATCCAAACTACCTACAATGCTCAAACAATTTTCTTCAAATAATTTGCTATCTCTCCCTTATGATGGTTGCCCCTAGACCATCAATAAAGATTTTCAACTCCTCTAAGAAATATCACCAAAAGTCTTATCAGTTGTATGTTGCCAAGAACCTAGCGCATTGCAAAACCCAAATGCCATAACATGATATGAAAAGGTAGAAAATACAATAATAAATGCCATTTTCAACTTTTCTTCATCTGCAATAGCCATTTGGTTATATCCAGTAAAGCAGTCCATGAATGAATAGATATCTTTATCCACTAAGATCTAGAATCTGGTCAATAAATGATAGAGGATAGTAATCCTTGACCATTTTCTTATTGAGATCTCTAAAATCTATGGAAATCCAAATTTGATTATTATTCTTCTTTCTAATAACTACTGGTGAATACCACTCCGTGTGTTGTATAGGAAATATCAGGTCAACCTTAATTTCTGCAACTCCTCAAATAGTCTATCCCTTAGCTTGAAAGGCATACGCCTCACTTTTTGTCACATAGGAAGGCTACCTTCCTTCAAGAGAATGGTATGCATAGCTAAATTGGGAGGAATACCCCTTGGTCAAGTGAAGATGTCATGGAATTCCTAGACCAAGGACATGTAATTCTTCCTTTCTTTTGAATTGAGCATAGATCCTAATTTAGTTAGTTGTGGAGGATCATTCAACATATGAGGACCATCTTGATCACGTCCGCATCTCTTATTTTGTCTTGAGCTTCTATTGGCTCATTTAGAGTCACCTAGTAGACATCCTCCATTGTGGACCTCTCTTTTGATTTGTCACTTGTACAAAGTCCCACTACCAGATGGATCCTCTAATGCATCTAATTTTGATGAAGATAAAGGTACTCTCTCACTTTGAGGAGATTTAGGATATGCATCCATTATCACATGTTGAACACCTCTACCAAAAATTAAATGACATGTGGGTATATCAACTTGAAAGTTGGATTGCAAGATCCATGGCCTTCCTAACAATACTTGATAGCTTGGTTGCCCTGCAAACCTAATAACCCTAAAGTCCATAATGCACTCCACATTGGCAATAGTTACATAGACTTTGGTAATGCAACCTTTAGGTTGCCTTAAACTATCATGAGTCATTCGGAGAATTGTGGAGACATCCTTTTGGATTTCCAATCCTAATCTTTCCATCAATTTTGAGCTCATAATATTGACAGAGGATCCCGTGTCCACACTGGCATGTTCTACTAATATGCCATCAACGTACACTGCTATCCTTGGGCAATGCTTTTCTGCATGTGCAAACCAAACATTTCCTGCTCGAAATATTCCCAAGGGCTCAATGATATACCTAGTGTGAAGAATCTTCTTGAACTCTTTACTCACTCATGGAGATAACTTGATCAATTGTGGAGATTCACATCAGGCTTTACCTCGCAAAGAGAAATCACTAATCAAATTCATGATAATTATTAATGGTTATCTTCTCCTGTTAGACCATTCTTTCTCTCTTGGTCATTGAATAGGCTTTGGTATCTATTTCTTAGCTTTTACCTTCTTCTTTGGCAGCACCTTATTGGGGTCAGTTTTTCCATCACCACTTTTAATGGACCAACTTCCACATCAAGGTTAAGGACTTGCATCCCCCTATCATCCTTTTTAGAGGTTGTCTCAATAGGTTTTACATGATCCATGTCAATGTCAGCAAGAGAAACACTGCTCAATTGCACTTGGATATTAAAGTCTAGCATGTGCAAAAAGTAGTGTAGTTGAGCATCAATAGGGATGGGAATATAGGTTTGCAATTTATGAAATACTTCTTTTAGTTTCTTGGCATACCCTTGAACATTATCATGAGGTTCTTGATGTGTTATATTGAGAACACATAGCCAATATTGATTGCCTCTTTCAGTGGAAAACTCTCTTTGAAAGAAAGGCTGCAAAAAATAGATCAATTGTAGTTATGGTTTCAACTTCTAGGCTACGATACCATACTATGTCTTGTCCTTTCAAAGTCATATAAAAGAACATCATCAGATGCTCTTCATCTTAGATTCGATAGTTGAGCATTATTAACTTTTGGAACTCATTAATATGAAGCTCCACATCTTCCTCTACTAACCCATTAAAAATGGGTAGAGGGAATCCTAAGGCTGGCAAATCCATCATCCCTGTGTAGGGATTGCAATGGGTTGCACCATGATGACAACCAGATTCGCTAAGGGTCTTTGAACTAGTGGAGCTATGGCCCCACTTGAAGTGGGATGATTGATTGGGAGAGGGAAAGTACTAGAGCTTCCTCCTCCTCATAGAGAATTTATCTCGTAGAACTAGGGTTGCTAAGACCCTCCCTTATAGGGATATCAGGTTGCTTCATTGAGGAGAATACCTCCTAATAATTTTGGCCCATTGTCTAGCCCTTTCTACTCTTTCTTGCTTTTAAAGCTTGGCTCGACAATCTTTTGGATCTACTTCACTATCTTTTGGCATACACTAATGAATTAGTCCCTATTGACTAGGATTCCAACACTGTCACTTATTAGTGGCTCCCAAAAAATTCACCACCACCTGTCACCAAAAATGGGCCCGACACTAGCTTTAAGGCTCTGCCCCTTTGCTCAACCAAAACACCCCATACGACCTCGCGGCCAAGAGCATTCAGAGGCTACTCACATTGTTTCAACTTAAACATGCATTTGTATCATTTATAGTCCAATGGATCCCTTTCCAACTCCTCATAGGGAGTACCCAAATAGATCAGTGTCTAGCACCTCGTAGCACATACACAAGGAGCACCCCTCAACTGAATGCTCGTGACCCACTCTCCTACACCTTAGGGATTGGGCCCAATGATGCGCCATTCAAACATTCATGGAGTCATATTTTTTAAATATCTAATCCTAGTCTCTCCATCAAATCCAAACTCATAATGTTGACAGAGGATCTTGTGTCCACAATGGCATGATCCACCAATATGCCATCAACATATACTGCTACCCTTAGGCAATGCTTTTCAGCATTTTCAAACCAATCATCTCCTAGTCATGCTATTCCCAAGGACTCCACGATGACATACCCCATGCGTAGAATCTTCTTAAACTCTTAATGCACTCTTGGAGACAACTTAATCAAGTGTAGGAGGTTTACATTCAGCTTAACTTCGCAAAGAGAACTTGCTAAATTGAATTCATGATAGTTAGCAAGAGCTCTCTTTTCCTGCCAAACCATTCTTTCCTTTGGTCTTTTGAACTGACTTTGGTGCCTCTTTCTTAGCTTTTGCCTTCTTCTTTAGTAACCCTTTATTGGGGTCAGTTTTACCATCTATGGCCTTTAGAGGTCTGCCTTCCATATCGGGATTAAGGAATTGCGTCCCCTTATCATCTTGCTTAGGGTTTCCCTCAACAGGTTTTACCTTGTCTTTAGCAGCATCTTTACCCTTTTGACCTCTTGTAATGACCTATAAGTTAGAAGCTTCAATTCCATTGACACAAACAACCTCAATAAGGACGACTCCATTGCCACTAGGCAGCTTCTCTACCATAGCTTTCCCTCTTTGTAGTCTTTATTTTGGTCCCTCATCTTGCTAGAGATTATTCGCGTGCGCTTGATGGATAACGAGATCTGGCTATTTACTTCCTTGTTTGAGAGAGCTAATCTTGCTCCAATAGGTACTAGAGCTAAATGGTTGGACTTCCTATATATGTTACATTTAAGATTTGGACGATTTCTAGGGAAATATTGGCCATCACATCACTTATAGCTGAATCTTGAGAGGGCACCCTCTTCAAGGCATTGACTCCCTATCAAATTCTGCTACTTCTTAAGCAAAGTGACATTAATAGCTATTTTTATATATTATTCACTAATCATATCAATATAGTGCTTCATCATATCCTTAACTTTGCCAAGGATATTCGAGAGATACTTGACTCATAACCGCAATCGTCTACTTGTTGTTCCATTGCTCTAACCACTTGAGTAGGAATTGGTTGTTGATTCTGTGGAACAACATTAGGGTTTATTGTTTGGCCTCCAATATTTTCTTGAGCCTTTTGACTAGACATAGGCATGGTCACACTGGGAGGAGCTAGCAACATGGGCACATTTTGAATCATACTTCGTCTCCCATTAGGAGGATTGATGGGTACCCCTTGGCCTCCCTTTGTTAGTGCTAAATTATTTTCAAAATCTAAACATGGATTCCAATTTTCCCTAGAGGTATAGGCTACTTGTAATCGTGACTCTACCTTCTCTGCTCATGTAATAGCTGTATCAATGTTAGCAAGAGCAACATTGCTCAGCTATACTTGAATGTTAAAGTCTAGTCCATTCAAAAAGTATTACAACTTAGCAGCAGCTAGAATAGGAATATAGGTTTGCAACTTACAGAATACTTCGTTTAGTTTCTTAGCATAACCTCAGACATTCTCGTGAGGTTCTTGATCCATGACATTAAGAACACGTAGCCAATATCGACCTCCCCTTTTAGGGCAAGCTCTCTTTCAAAGGTTGCAAAGAAGAAGTCAACGGCATAGTTATGGTTCCACTTTCTAGGCTGTGATACCATACTGTAGCTCGACCTTTCAAAATCATATTGAAGAACATCATTAAGTATCCTTCGTCTTGGATTTGCTAGTTTAACATTGGTGTGCAAGTCGGATGATGTATGTGCACGTAGTGAATGCTGGAAGGTCCACAAGAACAAAGAACTCTACAAAAGCTTCATAAAGGCAAAAAGAGAATTTGCATGACAAGAGACAAGAAGACCGATAGGGTGCAATCACCCCCCATGCCTTGTGTGAGCGCTTCACAAGACATGTATTTATAGATTTATTTATCTCCAAGCTAAAAAATAGCCCACTTTACAATTAGCATGTTTTTTGTTTGCTTTTGCCCAAATATAAAGTAAGGTGTTTGGGCGAGTAAGGTGTAAGGTGCCCAAACACAAATACCAAATAATGGAATATTTAACTAAGCGCCTATGTGCATACAAAATAATAAATGTTTGTTAAGTGCTTTAATAAATAAGTGAGCCTAAATATATATTGATGCCACGCCTTTAGTGATAAGGCGCACGCCCATAAAAAATAGTAATTCTTCTAAGTATTTTGAATTCATGCCATCGCCCAGTGCTACTCAATGCCACTGCCGCCTGCTCTACACATCAAAGCATTCACAATTGTTAGAAAATAATAAGATAAAACCCACAAAAGTGAATACCTAGTAGTCTTCAGCTACACAACAATTAAATAGGTTGGAACTCTATCCTAACCTTAATTTAATTCGAGTACGCACTCTAAACTCATAAATGTACATTAATTTAATATGTATTTTGCAGAATCACCCATGTGCACATTAAAATAACCGGACACTCGAAAAGGATAGGTGTCCCCGTCAACTTCTCGCACAAGGAATCCACCTTGTGTACAAGCCTCGGTAAATACATATAGTTTTACGAAATCCACCAAAAAACCTCATGGAATCCACCGTGAAATATGCCTCTAGTTTTATGGAATCCACCGAAAAACCTCACAGAATCCACCATGGAATATGCCTCCTAGCATCATACCCCTGGGATGGGATACAATTGTCTTAGCTCAATGTGGAGTGAGCAGTGAGAGGTAAGCACTTAGGTCGTAGGCATGTATCCATTGGGCTTCTTCAACAAGATGATTTTTAAACTTAACCAAATATCTAGAATATCTACCGCCAATTCTAATGGTCATAAAGTCAGTGTTTAAAATAGTTTCAGGTTTAAAGATTTTAATTTCTTCTTCCAACAAAGGAGGGTTTCCATAGACAGGGTGGACATGTAATTGGCCTCTAAAAGGTCGTAACAAACTGATATGAAAAGTATTATGTATCTTCTAATGTTGGGATAGTTCTAATGTAAATGCATTGTCATTGATCTTGTGAATTACTTTGAAAGATCCATAAAATCTAGGTGCTAATTTAACAACAGGGTGTTTCTCAACACTTTGCAATCTTCTCTTTTCAATGCGTAACCATACATAATCATCAACATTGAAACTCATGGCTTTTCTTTTCTTATTAGCTTGTTTAGTGTATGATTGCTGGGCTTTTGCAATTATGTCTTTAACTTGAGCAAAAATAGTAGCATGCATATTGGCAATATCATCAGCAGCTTTAACTTTATTCGAAAATGATGTAATAGGTGTAGGCAATCTATGTCCATAAATGATTTCAAAAGGTGCATTTTGTGTAGCTGCATGTGGTGTATTATTGTATGCAAATTGAAGTAGATGCAAGTGTGTATCCCATGTTTGTGGTTTTGAAATTGTGTATGCACGCAAACGATCTAGAATCGTACTATTAGTAGCTTCTGTTTGCCCCATTGGTTTCAGGATGGAATGCTGATGAGAAATCAATCTTAGTACCCAAATTAGCAAACGAAGTAGTCGAAAAATTATTGCAAAATTTAGAATCAGATCTGAAATAATATCTTTTGGTAGACCATGGTTAGTAAAAATAGTCTTCAAAAACAATTGTGCAGCTTGAGATGTAGTTAATGTTTTCTTGCATATGGTAGAAAATATGATTGTCTACTAAATCGATCTACTATAGTTAAAATCATATCATGATTAGCCTCTGTGTTAGGCAAAACAGTTATGAAATCCATTGAAATATGTTCCCATGGACATTTAAGAATTGGTAAAGGCATTAACAAACCATATTGCTTACCATGGTGTCGCTTGACTCTTTAACAAATTAAACACTTAGAAACAAAGTTAGAAACATCAGATTCCATTTGTGGCCAATAAAAATCTTCAACCAATGTGATTAAAGTGGATATAATACCTCTATGACCTTGATATGGAGGACAATGAATTTCATGCAGCAGAAATGATCTAAGTTGAATAGTAACACACAATATTTTCTCATAAAACATAAATTCATCAAAATAAGACAAAGAATCAATTGGAATCCAATTATTAGTAACCAATTTGTTCCAATCAGCTTGAAAACTGGGATCATGGTCATAGGTATCCTTCATAGGAATAAGGGAATCAAAAGATAGAACGAAAATATTATGGATACTTGGTCTTCTACTCAATGCATTGGCAACAATATTCTCTCTTTCGGGTTGATATTGGATAAGTGGATGGAAACTTTGAATGAAAGCATCCCATTTAATATGACGGTCAGAAATTTGTGGCTAACTAAGGAGATGTTTGATAGTTTGTTGGTCAGTTTTGATCATAAATTCGGATCCCATTAAATAGTGCTTCCATTGACATAAGGCTTGAACTACATCGAGTAATTCTTTATCATAGGTGGAATACTTCAGTTCAGAGGGTTTAAGTTTGCAACTAGAATAGGGTATGGGATGTGAATCTTGCATATTCCTGATCCACTAGTATCAATGACTACTAGAAAGAATGGTCGATTAAAATCAAGTAATTGAAAAACAGGTGCATGTGTTAAAGCATTGTTTCAATAAATCAAAAGACTTTTATTGGTATCAGAGTAATGATACACAACACCTTTCTTTAACAATTTCGTCAAAGGCAATGCAAGCAATGTAAAATTTCTCACAAATTTTATATAAAAGCTGGCAAGACCTAAGAAAGAATGTAACTCATGCACATTTTTAGGGATTGGCCAATTCAAAATTGCCTCTATCTTTTTAGGATCAACAAGAAAACCATAAGAAGAAACAATGTGACCTAAGTATTCAATCTGGGTTTGGAAAATTTCACTCTTGTCAGGGTTAGCATATAATTAATCTTCTTTCAACAATTTGAAAACCAAAGATAGATGTCCACAATGGTCATTCTCATTCTTAATGAAAACCAATATATCATCAAAGAAAACAATCATACAATTTTGATACTTCAAAAATATGTGATTCATCATATAGCTGAATATAACTGGTGCATTGGTCAAACCAAAAGACATAACAAGAAATGTATAATGAACAAATTGAGTTCTAAATGCAGTCTTGAAAATGTCATGTGTATCTAATCGTACTTGATGATATCCATATTTGAGATCTATCTTGCTAAAAATAGTGGCTCCTTGTAGTTTATCCATGAGGTTGTCTACCCCCCCAGGGATCAGATATCTATTCTTAACAGTGATCTTGTTTAGGGCATGATAGTCAATGCACATCCTATAGGTATTATTTTTCTTCTTAACTAATAAGATAGGTGCACCAAAAGGATAACTACTAGGCCTAATGAGTCTTCGATTCAATAGTTCTTCAACTTGTGCTTGTATTTCTTTTTATTCAATCAAATTGTCTATAAGGTGCTTTACATGGTGGTTGAGAACATGGGATTAAGTCTATTTTATGATCTTCAGGACGTGAAGGTGGTAAACCAGGGGGTAGATCAACATCAAAACAATCTTTTCTTGACCATGCACAAAACATTTCATCGTTAACACAATGAATGAGGATTTGGCATACCTGGTAAAGTATCTGAAGCATCATTGATATCATCATCATCTTCAATGAAGTCTAGCATATCTTCATAGTCTTTGTCTTCAATTGCTCCCAAGTGATCGATTTGAACAGCTTGCTTCTTAGATTGATAGTTCACCAGGTTGATGAGACTTGTAGCAAACTATAGATTTTGTTTTGGAAACATTATTGGTAAGGGCTGGAAATTTGGATATGTCGGGATTTGGTTGGAGAGAAGGTTTAGGGTTTGAATTTTTGTTTGATGGTAAAGCAAGAGGTTGAGTCTAGGGTTTATGAAAAGAAGAAGGAACAAAGCGATTTTGATTGAATCTTTGGAACTTAGAATTGAATTGCTTTGTACCACAATTACCATTAGTCAGAAATTGTTGCGGTCACTTTTTATGATCCTCATCATGCGCTAAAGAAATCGCATTCTCCAAAGTCTTTGGCTTGAACATGTTCACTTCCACATAGAAGTGACCAAGCAAACAGGACATATACTTGCGCTTGTGTCATTTGAGATCAGCCTATGTAAGTGTGTCTTTAAATGTCATGGGACATAATGCCTGTATGCTAAGCACACTGATTTTGATATGTAGGTGGTTGTATTCCTAATGTTAGTGGTGTGGATTCTAAAATACATGAATGGATAGCGCCATACTTTTATGGTCACTGTTGGTTGTTCTCAATGCTTGAGTGATGGTCTTTAAGTATATGAATCTCTATTTCTGCATTATGGGATCATAAAAGGTTTTCCATTATGGATGTTGAAGTGCATACAGAGGATAAGTTTATGCTTCTATTCTTTATTTGAGGACAATGGTGTGTTTTTGTATTCTTTTCCTTCTTGTTGTGTATGCCTTAAACAATGTGCAAGAGTGGGCACCCTCAGTAAGAATTAAGAAAGTCCGAAGCTTTTTGGGCTTAACAAGATGGTACAATATTTTTGTCAAGGTCTATGCCTTGATTACCACACCCCTAATTGATTAACTCAAGAAACATGTTGCTATTGTAAGGAGTCTCACTGAATAGTCTAGCTCTGGGAAGCTTAAACAAAGCTTGGTCTCGCAACTTCTATCTTAAAACTTCTTGACTTGAGCCAAGAATTTGAATTTGTGACTGATGTAAGCTCTCTTACATTAGGTTTTGTACTCATATAAGAAGGTCACCTGATAGCCTATTCTTCTAGGAAGTTGAAAACTCTTGAGAAGAATTGCACTACTCATAATCTAAAGTGTTAACCTAGGTGCAAAGTAAGAGAAAAAGGAAGTAAAAGAAAATCAAAAGATGTGAGGCAAAGCAAAAAAAGGTGACCCAATAGAAAAATATAAGGAAAAAAGAAAAAGCATATGAGCAACTCTAAAAGTCCAAGGTGAATACAAAAAGGGAAAGGTGTATGTTAAAAATAGAAGCGCACCCTAAATTTTTGTAAAAGAGTGCCAAGCTCCCTCCTATGCAATTTACAAATGTAAATAGGCATGGGTGAAGGAACAATGTAAATAGAAAGGGAATAGGGAAAGAGAACGTAGGCTTAAATGGCCGATAATGTAAAAAATAGATGGGCACCCAAGGAGGAGGTAGGGCATGTATAAAACGTAAAAAGTGAATGAAGAAGCTTATTCTTGTGTGTGGCCAAAACTAGCTCTCTTCTTCTTCTTCTCCTCCTTTTTGTTCTTGCTTGTGCTTGTGCTTGAGAGAGGGAGTGAGTGTGTGAGGGTGAGGGACCATGGTGGAGAATATCTCCATCTTCTCCTCTCTTCTTCTTCCCTTCTCTTCTCTTCTCTTGTCTCGCATGTGGCAATAGAGCTTGGAGCTTGGAACTTGAGGATCAAGCTTGCTTGAGCTTGCACCTTAGATCATGGAGCTACGAGAGAGCTTGAGGGAGGAGGCATTTGGCTCGGGCATGAAGGTAAGCTCACCAGACTCGTAGGGGCGAGAGTGTGCATGGCTACGTGAGAGGTGGCCATTACACTTGGCTTGAAACGCTTGAAACAATAAGTGATACGTGGGTCTTGGTGGTCGAGCTAGAGCTCCCACATTTTGATTCCATTTTTGTGACCAAAAGATTCAAGCTTTGAGTGACTATTAAAGTAGGGTCTTCCCCAAACTAGTGCTTGAGATAGGTTGGAAGCAGGGGAGTCAAAGGGCATTCGATCTCCTTTGCAACAATGTTTTTGGATTTTAAGATTTGGGTGAGTAGGTTGGAGTAGCGAAGGTGCTTGCTTTGTGTTTTGGATGCATTAAGGTAGGAAGACATAAGGAAAAGAAGGGAAGCAAATAGTAGGGTTATTGTTGTTCAAACACGGTAAAACAAGGAGAAAAAGGGCTTAAATGCATTAAGGGAGCAAGGAGAGAGAAGGGGGGAGTAACAAAGCAAGAGAGAAGGGGTTTAAAAGGCCTAGAGGAGGGGGAGAGAGCTCATTTGTGTGTATTTAGTCAAGAGAGAGCTTAAGAGAGAAAGAGAGAGAGCTACAAGGTAGGAGCACATATTCATTTCATCGATTTGCATTCCTGCATCCTTGAGTGCTACAGGTATGCTCTAAGGGGCATTTGATGCTGGTTGTCATAGTTAGGGCCCTGGTTGCAATGTTGGAATTGACGTGAGGAGTATTTAAGTGACTTATTAGTGTTTTGGACCCCCACCACCACCCTCAGACATCATCTACTGCCTTGGACTAGCCTCGATAGACTCAGATAGTCCAAGTCATAGTCCACTTGGATGACCACAAAACCATCCAAGCTCGAGACTCGGACTCAGAGCCTAAACATCACTTGGACCTTGAACCGCATTTATCCTCGGATGGCCATTCACTTGGACAAGTCAGCCTTGGATGGCCACCCATTCAGTCTCGAATGGTTGAGGCATCACACTTGGACAAGCATGACTCAAACATTTGAGTCTACAACTTGGATGTATCAACTCAAACACTACACTTGAATAAGTTTAAAGAATCACAATTTCAGCACATCAAACCCTAGCAGAGCATGAGTCCAAGCTAGGCGACACCCACGTGGACCTATAGATGCATAGAACGGCTCCCTCATAGAGCTGACAGACTCAAGAATCGTGACCTAATGGTCTAGAAACGATTGCGGTCACCAACCATTAGTCGTTTATTTTGCTAGAGACCCAAACTAGCTAACCAAACTTGCCATCCCTCAAACCACATATCTAGAATGTAAAAGAGAATAGAATAGACCATTAAGAATGGCATTCACCCATACATGAAGAAGATGTAATTAGTTGAAATTGATTGGAAAGAGTGTGATCTACGTTGCTTCCATTGAACTAACACACCACATCACTTGAACACTTAGAGTGTACTAGAAAAGCAGAAATCTTGATTTTGCACAGTGCATATTGATAAGCACCACTCGAGCGTCTAAGTGTGTGTAACATAGAGGATTGTTTTGAATAATAAGGAACTCACACAAGATAACATAAGTCAACAAACCCACTAGTAGGAGGAGACCTAGACGAGTGACCAAGAAAGCCAATCACTAAAGACTAAGAGGCTTGAGTCATCGAGCCTCTTATAGGGAGCAACAAAGATTTGCATGATTAGGGATGCAACTTTGCTTGATATGATCAACTTGATTGATACACTAGTTGCTTAGGAAACCACTGGCATGCCAGGAACTAGCACCAACCCGGGCGATGAGCTTGACTTCTTGGACTGATATCCAATAGCTTGTAAACCAATATGACCTACAAACCAAAATGGTGCATCATGGTAGACTAGTCGAGGAGATCATAGCCAGTCTTGAGAAAGAGAGAAAGTTGGCAAAAAAGGTGTTGCAACGCATAGCCACCTACAACCAAGAGCACCGAGCTCAGAAAGCTGAGACAAGACAAAGAAATGCACGAGGTCCAACTATTCTTGGCTCTCGTCCCCAATAGAACTAGAGGAGGATCAAATGTTGAGAGGGAGAGAGCACTAGAGGTAGATCTTACACTGAGCAATCTTCTTACAAGCAGCTCTTAGATAATATGATTGTTGCATAGCATAGCGGAGCAGCCTTAGCAACTACGCTACTATCGGGGATAGGAATCACCCCAAACTCTAAGGGTCAAACCAAGATACTTGCGATTGCTAAGAAACTCAACAATATTAGCTCAGAAATGACCCGTACATCTTTGTACAGTTTGAGCAAGTATGCAAGACAAACAGTCTCACGAACCTTGCTCAATGCACACAAGCTTTTGGACTTTTCCTAGGAGATAAAGGATGGGTGTAGTATACTAGACAATATAATGCCAAACGTAATAACTTTAATAACCTCAAGGATCTATGCATTAAGAGATTCTCTAAGGTGGGATACTTTGAACCTCATTGTCATGTTGATGAATGTTAGCCAAAGGGACAAGGGGGGTATCTGAGATTACGTTACTCACATGTGAAGTCTCTCTAAGAGAATCCCAACGGGGTAGAACAACCTAATGAATGAATGATCTCCACTATATTCATAAATAGAATCCAAAGTGAAGAGCTTTACAAGGCCTTGGTGAGCAACTCCAACCTGTAGAGAGGGATGTGTTAGCTAGTGTCTTCAAAGAAGCCATATGTGTGGGCAACCTACTCAAGGAGAGAAGATCAAGAGCCACAACCTGAGATGGTACTTCCTCTAGATTCTCAGAGAGCCATGGCCATTGGCAAAGGATCCATCCGCAGAGCACACATGAGAAGGAAAAGAGTGTCAACCAGAACCAAGAGTTGGTAGACATGAAGCTGGAGTTGTCTAAGCTTCAAGAGATGATGAGAAGGCCCACATGACCTCACATGCAATGTGTGCATTGTGAAGAAAATCACCTTCCAGCCGAGTACATGGATCCTAGATCGAGACCATGAGCTAACTACTATAGGTTTGGCCACAATGCAATGCATTGCATATTCCCAAGATGATTCCCATACCCCCAACGACTCAAAGCCAACCGTCCCTAGGATAGATATCAACCCTACAAGGATACCCAAACCACCTGGACTCTTTGTGACCCATCCACCAAGCGACACTCTGATACCTTACATAGAGGAGCCAAATAAGGATGAAGTGTATGTAGACCCTTACATCTCATATGATGAAGAGAGTAACCCCATATTGATGGATTTTAGACGTGCCAGTGATGGAATTAGGTATGGGAAGAGGTAGAGGTCTAGGAGGACAGAATCAAGAACCCATTGCATGCTAGACTCGTGGTAACTCAGGGCTCATCTCATCTCACTACCCCAAAAGGGAGCAAGCCAATCAAGATAGGGCTAACCTGAGATGTTGATAGTGTGGGATGATACACTTGTACACCAAGTGCCCCAAGTGAAAAACCTCCACTAGTTCAACAATTTTGCCATTGGGGATGTTTGGAGTTGAGACACTTTGGCGGATCTCAAATTGGAGTTTATTCAGGTCTCCATTTGCAAAAAAACCACTTTGCCGCAATGTGAACACAAAAAGTTGAACTGGTTCTTTTCAAAGTTAAAGATTAAGCTTGGTTTTAGCAAGAGAATTAAAAAGGCATCAAGTTTATGAAATGTGGGAGGGAGGAGCACCGTTTTTTTTGGCACCCCATTTTTAATTTAAAATTTGGATTTTAAGCCTGATCACCATTCCGAGAATGCTTTGAGCACCAAGATGCTTGAATTCTTCACCATATATCACAATAAACAGTGCAAAAAATGATGCATTAATGGAAGAGATATGATTTTAGTCTTTCTCTCTCCTCTCTCCTCTTGTGGTTTGTTCTCATGGATTAGTATATGAGAGAAGGGGCTGGACAGAGATGAAAGAATTTGATTGTGTGATGATGCAAGAGCATAAAGAAGCATAGATTGGTGTTGGACAGATCATCAACGGCTATTGGGAAGCATCAGTGGGTCCCCAATTGCAAAATACGTACATCATAATATGCACAATTTTATGAGTAAGTCATAGATTTAATTGTTTTATGATAAATTTTGGTTTGAAATGGTTGTAAATGATTTCATTTTATTGGAAATGCTTTGATTTAGCAATAATGTTGAAGTAATCATGCAAAATTAGTTGTATAATAATTTTATGCTAAACATGTAAAACCTGCAACTATGCGGCTTTAAGAAAATATGCGATTTTTGAGGTTTTGTCATATGTATAGTGTTAATATGGGTTGAAATATGATAGAAAAATCATTTTCAATAAGCTCTATCATTTTAAATTAGTAAATTAAAAAATATCAATATTTACCAATTAATAAATAGAAAAAACTAATTTCTTTGCATTTGAAAAATAAGAAAAAATAATATTTATATTTGTAAGTGTATGATAGAGCTGAACCATGAGTTTTAGTCTCAGTTCAGTCCTATCTCTTTGTTAAAGTGAGTTTATATTGCTTTCAAAAAAGAAAAATGCATGAAAAATATGCCTTAAACCTACCAACACATGCAAAATCTTAAACGGTAGGGAGAAGGGGGTTATTAAGTGGTTATGCTAAATTCTAATGTTTCATGATGCATATCATATAGGGTTCATTGTGATTTAAAATTAAAGGGTCTAGTAGCACAAGAGAGCTCGGTACTAGGCCTAAGCAATGAAGCACTATCGTAGTAGAAGAAAAGCATGAAAAGAATTGTTTTCACACTTTCAAGTTGCTGATTTTCAATGGATAAATTTATTTGAGCATGATAGTCATATAGATACTTGCATTGACTCACCATATGGTATCATATCCTAGATGCATGGCAATTGTTTTCTTGAATGATGTCTGACACTAAGAATGTGAGGTATCTGAAGCCATAGGGCTAGATATTCGGTTCTTTGGGGGATTTTTTGTGAGGGTTATTTATTATCTTCTAGATCGATCAATTGAAAGAATGTAGTTTGCTTCAAATGTGTTTTATGTTCACAATGCATCTTGGGGCCAATCCTCGAGGTGTAGGAGAGCCATAATGGAGTCACATTAATCAACCAAGGAGTGCTCCTTGTGTGTGTGTGTGTTATGTGGTGTATAACACTAGTATGTTTAGGGACTTCCTTTGAGGAGTGTAGGGAGAGAATTATTCGTTGGACTATGAACCATAAAAATGCAAAGTTCTTAGATGTTCCTAGCACTGCAAGGTTGTATGGGGTGGTTTTAGGTGAGTAGTAGAGGCTCGGCTAGTGCCATAGAGCCAATGTCGAGCCCGTTTTAGGTCTTGAAAGGGTGGTACATTTGTTGAGAGTGGCTAATAAGTGGAAATTTTTGAATCTAGACCAACAGAGGGACCAATTTATCAGTGTATGCCAAAAGGCAGTGAGATAGACTCAAAAGACTATAAAGCGAGCTTCAGAAGCAAGAAAGAGCTCAATGAACTAGACGTCGAGCTGAATTTATTAGACCATGCTATCTACAAATGAGTGGGCCAATATCCCTACTACAAGGGAAGGGTCTTTGTAACCCTAACCCTATGCATAGTCCATTAGGAGGAGGAAGCTCTAGTACTTCCCCCCTTCCAATTAGTCAGTCCACTTCAAGTGGAGTAATAGTTCCTGTCAATCAAACCCCTTTGAGGGATCCAGTTGGCACCATGGCACAACCCATTGCAATCCTAGCAAGACCGCCAAAATTTCCAACCTTAGGGTTTCCTCTACCAATTTTTAATGGGTTAGCAGAGGAAGACGTGGAACTTCATATCAATGAATTCTAGAAGTTAATGTTTGATGCTAGGAGGCATATTCCACGGTGGATTTCGAGAGGTTTTTTAGTGGATTCCGTAAAACTAGAGGCATATTCCATAGTGGATTTTGTGAGATTTTTCAATGGAGTCCGTAAAACTAAATGTATTTGCCAAGGCTTGTACACAAGGTGGATTCCTTGTGCAAGAAGTTGACGGGGACGCTTGTCCTTTTCGGGTGTCAGGTTAATTTAATGTGCACATGGGTGATTCCACAGTGGTGGGTGATTCCGAAAAATACATATTAAATTAATGGATGTTTATGAGTTTAGAGTGCACACTCGATTAAATTAAGGTTAGGATAGAGTTCTAACATATTTAATTGTTTTGTAGTTGAAGATTGCTAGGTATTCACTTTTGTAGGTTTTATCTTATTATTTTCTAACAATTATGAATGCTTCAGTTAATGTGTAGAGCAGGCGGTGGTGGCGTTGGGTAGCACCTAGTGATGGCGTGAATTCAAAATGCCTAGAAGAATTACTATTTTTTATAGACGCACGCCTTATCACTAAAGACGTGGCGCGAATATTTATTTAGGTGCCCTTATTTATTAAAGTGCTTGATAAAAATTTATTATTTTGTATGCGCATAGGCACTGGGTTAAATATTCCATTATTTGGTATTTGTATTTGGGCACAGTCCGTCGACCTTTGGATGCCCAAACACCTTACTTTATATTTAGACAAAAGCAAACAAAAATCATCCTAATTGTAAAGTGGGCTATTTTTTAGCTTAGAGATAAATAAATCTATAAATACATGCCTTGTGAAGTGCTCACATAGGGCATGGGGGGAGATTGCACCCAATTGGTCTTCTTGTCTCTTGTCGTGCAAAATCTCTTTTTGCCTTTATGAAGCTTTTGTAGAGTTCTTTGTTTTTGGGGACCTTCCAGTGTTTACTACGTGTGCATACAACATCCAATTTGCACACCAGTGGTATCAGAGCAAAGCTAAGATCAAGGGTTTCCAATCGCTTACCATCGTGCGTGAGGGTGAAGCTTCTGGAATGAATGGGCTCTACAAGCAGTCTCGCGATGAACCATCAATACCAACGTATTCCTGGCGGTGAAGAACCCCCTGCTGTGCTGTGAGATCACAAAGGACCTCTCCCAGGAGGCCGAGGACCGCCTCTAAATATCCTTTGTAAGTCTTTTGTTATCACAGAGAAGCAAAGAAAAGAATATTATTAAGCTTGGAGTTAATAATCTTTACAAGCTTAAAAAGACCTTAAAGCTTTTAATTTCAACGAATTGCGGTGGCAGCATATACTAGTCATCACCGATTCTAATCAGGACATGTTACCGTCCTACAACGATTTTCAAAAATTCTTAAGCTTTTTAAAAGCTTAAGGTTCTTAAGCTTTACTAAAGGCTTTTAAAAATTCATTCTTCAATCTCCTTCCTAGTGGATGTTCACACCAAGCTACTCCCGAACCATTTTCGCAACTCCAACAAACCTCTATTCACACCTGTACTTTGGCAGAGTTAATTTCTAGCAAACAAGCTGTCACACACAGTCTATGCATGAGAATTTTTTGCTTGGAAGAAGACCATCATCAATTATTGTACTTGTGAAAAAGTAAGATTGTAAAAGCAAAAGCCAAAAAAAAAATCAAGCCTTGTAAACCCAAAATTGAGCTACACTCATCCTTCTAACGAGGTTTTGAGTGTATGAGGTTGTTTGAGATTTTTGTAGGATGTCCGATCAAAACATAAAAGATTTTATGGACAAAGGTGATTTACCAGAGCCGACTATGGAGCAAAAATTGGACCTAATTATGATGCAACTTCAAGAAGAGCAAAGAGCACGTCAAAATTTGCAAGCATAATTGGCTACACTTCAACGATCCACTATCGATCAAGATGGAGCGCTACATGAAGATGTTATTTGATGTATGATTGACGCGACGCTTGATGCAGAGTCTCTCAAGAAAGAATCCAAGATAAGTAAAAGAAATTTCAAATTTGGTACTTTTAGTGGGCAACATGATGGAAAAATTATTCTTGCTTTTATCAGTCACTTTGATTATTATTTTCATGAAGAGCAATATGCTAAAAAAGATAAACTTAAATGTGTCACTAGCCATCTGGCAGACAGAGCATCATTATGGTGGATTGTTGTCTGCAAGAGTGTTGATTGTCCCTCTACTTGGGAGGCCTTTCAAAAGAAATTTTTGCAGAATTTCCTTCCACCTCAATTCCATGAAAAAGCAATCAAACAGTTGGATCTTCTGCAACAAAGAGATCATGAATCCATCCCACAATACACTGAGCGTTTTTTAGAGTGCCTTACTACAACTTTAAATGCTTGAAGATGTTCTTGAGGCGATCTTGCACCCCTTGTAAAGCCACATTGAGCAGCAGCTAGTAGAGCCCCTCTAGGATACTCAAAGCTCTCTGGTGCAGTTGCATAAGTAATTCAAAAGCCAATAAAAAAGATAGACAAAGTACAAAGATCCAAAAAAGAAATAACATCATGAAACTAAGAGTAGCTAGAAAGAAATAGGAACATAGACAATGATGTCTCTGCAAGATGATGTCTGCACTCTAGAAGACTGACCATCATGTCCAACAGGTACAACACCTCCTATCTCTTAAACTCATCATGCACCTCATGCACTACCTCCTGCACAACATCATTGCTATCACCATCATGAAAATGCTTCTCCTGCAACAAAGTAGTAATATAATCCTCACTGCTTCTCTTGGCTTCCAAAGCCTCTTGCAATCTAATCTCCAAATCATGACATTTTTCCTCAAGCATAGATATCTTCTTACCCAACTCTTCACTTTCATGACTATCGATTGGTTGCTCTACCATAAACACATCCTTAAACATAGAAAATGGACGAGAAACCAAAGCATCCAAAGTTTGAGTAACCATCTGCCATGACTGTTTGACTTCCAAAAGCAAAGCATCATGAAGTTTTTCATACTCAGATTTAAGCACAACTAACCCATCCACATCCACATCCAAATTTTGAAGAATCTTCTACTCAACCATTTTTAAAGGATCAAACCTATACATCAAGAGTTTATGATCAACCTACAACTGTGCATACACATCCATAAAATTATGCATACTATCTGAACACTGAGACTTCAATTCTTCGGTCCATCTTTCAAACTCTTTCACTAAAATTTTGTTATGCTCTATCTGCTACTGCAAGACTGAAACCTGCTCATGATGTTGAGAAAATAGAGCATCATAATTTGCTGCTTTTTGCCTCAATTGCTAAGCCAAATCCTCAGCCCTCATCCTCTCGGTAGTCAACTAATCTTGAAAACTCAGAACTTGTGTTGCAATACCTGAATGATCTCTTTCTTGCTATCTCAAATAAACCATGATTTTTTGCATCATACTCATGGCATTAGTAATACTAGCAACCCTAGAAATATTAGTATCCAACTCACCCGAAACCAAAGGAGTATCAATTACATGCATATACTCAAAGTATTTGTGCAAAGCCTTCTTAACAGCAGTAGGAACATCAAGCAGAACCTGTTGTGGCTGCTCATCCACCTTGGACTTACCCTGAGCCAAATCCTGCCAAATCTTTTGCTTCTTTTTCCCCATATTACCTATAGAGTTTAATACATCCACCCTAACCTTTGCATCCAAATGCTCCATCTTCTCATCATGCATTGGCTTCCCATGATCTTTCAAAAAATTCGTAGCAACCTATCTTGCATAAGACTCCTAATAACCTACTTGCAATAAATCTTTGTAAATAGTTAATCTCTCCTCATCACCACCAAAAATATCAAAAGCATCATCACTATCTTTTCCATTACTGGTATCCTCTATCACATCGTCAACATGTTCTGCATCTCGAGACATAGAATCAGGTGTCCAAGTCAATAAAGCCTCCATAGTCAAACTAGGATATTGCCTAAAAGCATACCCATATAGGGCTGCCAAGAAACAACCCATGCTGGATTTATGGAAGACTAATCTGTGGTACACTGATTCCTGAGGATCCAATTTATGTGTGACTACTATTCTCACGCTTGGTACCACATATTCCATGGGCACCACAACCTCCAACCCATACACAAGCCTAAAAGGTGTAAGCCATATTGTAACCTTATATGCAGTCCTAAATCCCCATAAAGCTAAATCAAGTTTAACATCCCAATCCTCCCTATTATCTTCAACAAATTTCTTCAAGATGCGGAGTAAAATCTTATTGGAACTTTCAACTTGACTATTAGCTTGAGGATGATACATAGTAGATTTCTTTTGCAGAATCATATGCCTGATAATCAGCTCTTTAATAACTTGATTCAAAAAATGCTTTCCTCGATCACTAATGAGCTCAATAGGATAACCAAATCTGGTCATAATGTTACAATATTAAAACTTAGCCACACTAGCTGCTTTATTATCCTTTAATGCCTGAGCTTGAGCTTCCACCCACTTTGTAGCATAGTCTATGCAAACCAAAATGTATCTATTACATGTCCTTTTTGGATGCTGGCTTGATGGGCCCAAAAAAATCAATCCCCCATTTCTAGAATGGCTCAAGTGGTAATACAAGATGATCTTGCATCATATCCCTATCAAGGGGTTAACCTTTTTTTAGACATTGCAAACACTCTTTAGCATATTGATGAGCATCTTTCAACACAGTGGGCCACCATAAACCTGCATGCAATATTTTTTGTACTTTATCTCTCCTTAAAAATGACCTCCTAATAGTCTGAAATGGGCTTCATGCAAAATTGCTGGTTGCTCGAATTCAAGAACACACCTTCTCAGCACATTATCAACTCCCCTTCTATATAGTGCGTTAAAAATCACTTGAAATGATCTGCTCTTCAATGCCAACCTTCTTCTCTGATCTATTGAAAGGTGTGCAAGCATAACTCCTAACTTCAGGAAATGTAGCATCATCTGGTCATAAAATGAATCAAGGTCAAGCACCTAAACCTCAAAACGTTTAGCATCAGGTAGCTGTTCATGAATTCCTACTTCAGACTCACAAGTTTGCATTCTACTTAGGTAATCAACAATGGCATGATCTTTCCCGAGGGTGTGAATAACCTTGAAATCAAATTCTTGTAGTAGCAACATCCATCTTGCCAATCTACCTGTCAATTGAGGCTTATTAATTTTAAAAAAATAGTGCCTGATGATCCACATGGAAAAATTGATTTCCCAATAAATAATTTTTGAATTTTTGCACCGAGAAGACCATTCCAAGTGCTTCTCTTTCAGTAATAGAATAGTTCTTTTCAACATCACTCAATTTTCTGCTTGCATAATAAATTGGTCTGTACTAGCCAGGCACTTTATCTTGCATAGAAACTGCTCCCACATCCAGATCAGATGCATCAACAAAAACATGGATTGGAGCAACAACCAACATCTTTTTCAAAACTCTAAAGGCTCTCTCTTGACCTTCCCTCCACACAAAATGCATCCCTCTCTTTGTGAGAGTTGTAAGAGGAGAGCAAATATGTGACATATACCTTAAATACATGCTATGCCAACTTAACTTGCCCCACAAACTACATAATTTCCTGCACATTACTTGGAGCCTTAGCCTTTTGAACAACTGCAATCTTTCAAGGATCTATATTCATACCCTCTCCAGATAGGATATATGTAGGATGGGTTGAAAAAGAGCTAAAGACATATGGTTTGATGGTTGCAAATGAAGGTATTTCAGGGTTGTTTTTAGGGGTGGTTGATGTTGATACAATGGTTGAAATTTTTACAATAAGTAATGCTAAAAATAGGGCAAAAAAAGAGGTTATTTATGTTGACACTTTCGAGATGTATGAATTCATTCAAGAGTTTGGTGAACATGAATGTTATGGGCTACAATATGGGCTACAAAATAGGACTGAAGCAAGGGTGGACACAAAGTACAAAATAGTTGCAAAGAAGATTAAGCCTGTGGCTTTGCCTTTACCACTGAAAGTGATGGGTTGACTGAAAAAGTGACTCAACAGCCTAGTTTACAAGTTCCACATAGAGTAGGACATAAATTTATAGCTGAAACTTTACAAAAGTTGAAAATTGGTGATACAAGATTTCTTTTGCTTGGAAGAAAGAGCTTATTTCTTGTAGATGTTGGCAAGGCATGGGAAAGCCTTTGCATTTTAGCCAAATGAAATTGGATGTGTTGATCTGACCATAGTTGCACCTATGGTGATCTTTACAGTACCTCATGTGCCGTGGAATTTCAAGCCTATTCCAGTACCTCAGGTACATTTTCCTAAGCTACTCGAGCTTTTGAATGAGAAGATCAAGATGCGGATTTTGGAGCCCTGTTTAGCTCCATATTTGAATTGGTGGTTTAAAATTCCAAGAAAGAATGGTTCTTTGAGGTTTATACAAGATTTATAACCAGTTAATAAGGTCACCATAAGGAATGTTGGATCAGACCCGATAGTGGATGAATTTGCAGAAGCATTTGCAAGCAAGGCAATTTACTCTATGGGAGATTTATATTTAGGATATGATCAATTCTAGCTTGCATTGGAAAGTTGGGATATCAATACCATGAAGACACTGCTTGGATTGGTTAGGATGTCCACGTTTCCACAAGGAGCAACCAATTCAGTAGCGCATATGATGAATGCTATGCATAAAGTTTTGAGGGAGTATATTCCTTAGTTGATCTTACCCTTTCTTAAGATGTGCCAATAAAAGGGTGTGATATCCATGAGAAGAATGCAGATCTGAATGAGCAAGGATGTAGAACGCTTGTGGCTGATCATATTGTTGATTGTGACAAGATTTTTAGTCGTCTTGAAGAAGTGCATTTAACTCTGCCTAGAGAAACGTTGGTTTTTGGAGTAGAGTAAGTATTAGTTGTTGGGCACATGTGTGGACCATATGGGAGAAAGCCCTCACCAGTAAAGATTGATGCCATAAGAAAGACGAGAGAGACATGTTCGAATATATACGAGGTGAGAAGATTTTCGGGTGCATGTGTCTTTTACTTGATATGGATTCCACATTTTGCTCATGTGGCTGAAAGTTTATATCAACTCTTGAGAAAAGGGAAAAAGTTTTGGTGGGTTAAACAACATACGAAGGTAGTTCATAAGTTAAAAAGATGATTAATTTCATCTTCAACACTAAAGAGAGAAAATTATGAGAATGGAAAGCCTATTATTCTCACTGTGTATACAAGCCCAATTGGCATTGATTTGGCAGTGGGTAAGGATGATGCTGATGGGAATAGGTATGCCATTTGGTTTGGGGAAAATGTCCTCAATGAACGGCAATGGTAGTATTCTCAATCAAAAGAGAGCTTTGGGGTGTAGTAACAGCCCTTAAGTGTGATAGGGAGTATTTTATGGGAGCACATGTAGTGGTAGAGATTGATTGTCTACCTTGCTCAACTCCTGATATTGCCATGTTATGGTGGATTGCATATATAAAGTTACTTAACCCTAATTTTCAACATATTGTAAGTAGAGAAAACCATGTGGCTAACATGCTTTCACGAGCGAGGTTTGAAGATGAAGAGGAGCTAATGGAAGATGAAGAGGATGATGTGATAGGTGTTGAAAATGACTTTATAATAGTAGGGAGGAATGAGTATGTTGTTACTACAAGTACAACTATTGTAACATGGATTTTAGTAGTAAGAAAAGAACTTAGAACCACATGAAGAAGAGATGGGTAGTAGAGAGAAAGCATTATCAGTGTTATGCTTCAGTGAGAACACAATTTCTAGAAGAGTTGTATGAGGATGATTGGCTGAAAATAGGCCAATATTTGAGCCTCATGACCAAGAAGGTTGAGTGGTCTGAAGCTAAATTCAAAAGGATTAAAAGAAAAGTTTATGGGTTTTCTTGAAAGAAGGATATTTATGGAAGCATGCAAAGAAAAAGAGAGGAGCTCTAGTACAAGTATTGGGAGATAAAGCTTCTCAAGAACAGGTGATGCAGGAGTTTCTGAAAGGGAGCGACGGATCGAAGGTTGGACTTGAGAGCTATGGTGGGAGAGCAAGAGCAAGAAAGGGAGAGACTAGAAATGGGAACTCCAATAGTCACAATGTGTGACCGGGCCTTCCTTTATTCAAACTTTCACTAAAAGAATAAAGAATAAAGTGACGGTGACGGGCGCCCATCACCTGCAGTGTGTAGTGGCAGTGTGACTGTCAGTGTAGTAATACACGAGCAGCTAGGCAGAGGCGCCTTTACCCCCAACAACCTCCCACTTAAAGGCAAATCTGCCCCAGTGAGGAGTGAAAAGAAAAAGAAAAAGGACAGTACAACATGTACACATGTACAACAAGATGAGGAAAGACGTCATCTCATCCCACACCCATCAACCTCCTGAGGAAGGCAAAGCACTCTGTAGAGAGGCTTTTTGTGAGTAGATCTGCAGGATTCTGGTCAATCAAGATCTTGACAAGATCAACAGACTTGTCCTTAACAACCCCACGTATGAAGTGATACCTCATCTCAATGTGTTTCGCCTTCGCATGGAAGACTAGATTCTTGGATAACTGAATTAGCACTCATAGAATCTGAATGCAATGTAGGGATAACATCAATACCAAGGTCAGCAACTAAACGACCCAACCAAATGGCCTCCTTGGAAGCCTCAGTGGGTCTGCAACATAATCGGCCTCTGTAGTAGAAAGGGCCATGCAATTCTGCACCCTAGACATCCAAGAAACAACACCTCCAGCATAGGTGAATACATAGCCAGAAGTGGACTTCCTACTATCTGCATGTCTTGCATAATCAGAGTCAGTGTACCCCATGACTCCTGTATCCTGGCTGCCATAGCATACGCATATATCTGCAGTGCTCTTAAGGTACCTCATGATACCCTTCACGGCATCCCAATGCTTCTTGCTAAGTGTAGCCATATAGCGTGCCACAACACCAACTGCAAAGGCAATATCTGGACAAGTGGCTATCATGGCATACACAAGACTGCCCACTGTGGATGCATAGGGAATCTTGGCCATCTCGGCCCTTTGCTCATCTGTCTACGGACAATCAGCCTGTGATACCTTCACATAAGAAGGCAATGGACAACCAATAGGCTTTACATCCTGCATGCGCAAGCACTCAAGGACTTTATGAATGTACTCCCTCTGTGACAAGTAGAGGAGTCTCTGATGCCTGTCGCGTCTAATGCGCATACCAAGTATGTGAGTGGCATGTCCCAGATCTTTCATCTCAAAGCTCTTCTCGAGCTGAGCCTTAAGAGCATCTAGCTCATCATGAGCTTTCCCTACTATCAGATATCATCCGCATAGAGTACCAAAATCAATAAAGAACCATCATGGGCTTTCTTCATGTAAAGACACGGATCCATAGCACTCCAGCTATAGCCCTGTGACTGCATAAAGGCATCAAACTTATGATACCACTCCCTAGGTGCCTGTTTCAAGCCATAAAGACTTTTCTTCAATTTGCACACTAGGTGCTCCTTGCCAGGTTCTGCAAAGCCCTTAGGCTACTCCATATAAATCTCATCATGCAAGTCTCCATGTAATAAAGCCGTCTTGACATCCATCTGGTATAAATCCAAGTCAAGCTGAGCAACCAAAGCCAAGACTAAGCATAGGGTGGTCATCTTAACCACAAGAGAAAAGATCTCATCAAAGTCCACACCATGCTCTTGCTTAAAACCCTTTGCTACCAATCTAGCCTTGTATGCCAGCTTGGGGTGTCTAGACACCCACTTGCATGGCAAAGCCTTCTTGCGCGTAGGCAAGGAAACCAAATCCCAAGTGTCATTCTTATGCAGGGACTCTATCTTAGACTGCATAGCCCTCTCCCAGGAGTGATTGTCACCCCTGCACATAGCCTCATCATAGGTGAAAGGCTCTCCTGCATCTGTAACCAAGACATAATGCATTGAGGGCTGAAATCTATTGTCAAGAATCGCGTGGTGGGGGGACTTGCTCAAGATGCCGCGCCGAACACACACACAATGCACAAGGAGAAGCTCACTCAAGAGACAAGAAGAGAGATGGAGGCCAAAATGTTTTCTTGCTGGTTTCTTCTTCTTCTTCCACACACTTTACAATGTACACAAAGTATAGATAAGATACAACATAAAGGAAAGTGGCCTACTAAGTCAAACAATGCATAACTGACTACACTAGTCGATTAGCGCTATAACTATGCCAGCTATAAATAGGTGTAACAACCTGAATATAATAAGTAATGAGTCAGTGGCCATGTGAGAGTCATAATGACCCACCGACATGCTAAATGTAGACATGTGGACCCATCTAACCAGGCAGTCCATCATCAATGTCCGCATGTGTTGAGCTTGTCATCTCAACACTCCCCCTCAAGCTCAACTGCATCTCTGCAACTCCAAGTAAGCTTCAAATTTTTTGAAGCTTCTCTATACCCAAAGCCTTCGTGAAGATGTCAGCTATCTGATCCTGTGTGCTAACATACACCAAGTCAATCTCACATGCTAGTACCTTCTCTCTCACAAAGTGGTAGTGTACCTCAATATGTTTTGTCTTGGCATGGAACACAGGGTTCCTAGCCAACTGTATACTGCTCATGTTGTCACAATAAATGACAACTGGACCTTCCACCTGCACATCCAAATCAGCCAATAACTTTTGCAGCCATACTACCTCACATGCTGCAACAGCAGCACCTCTATACTCAGCCTCTGTAATCAACAAAGCAACTGTAGATTGCTTTTTGCTGCTCCAAGCAACTACTGCACTACCAAGAGAGAACATGTATTCGCTGGTAGATCTTCTATCAGACATACTACCAGCCCAATCTTCATCTGTGTATCCAAACACCTGTACATCTGTACCTGCCTCATAGAAAAGTCCATAATGTAATGTGGACTTCACATATCTCAATATGCGTCTGACTGCATCCAAATGTGGCTTTCTAGGTACTTGCATAAACTGACTCACAAGACCAACAGCGTAGCTCAAGTCTGGCCTTGTAATGGTCATGTAGATCAAACTCCCCACTATCCTCCTGAACATAGTAGGGTCTTCTATCTCATCCCCAACATCACCACTCAACTTTACATTCTGCTCCAACGGGACTGAAAGTGGTTTGCATGCTGTCATACCATACTTGGACAACATATCCAAGCCATACTGTCTTTGGGATAGCCATATACCATCATCACATCTAATCACCTCAATGCCAAGGAAGTACCTTAGCTCACCTAAATCCTTCATCTCAAACTTCTTCTTCAAAAAAGCTTTGACTTCAGCAATCCCACTATCACTATCACCTGTAATAATCAAGTCATCCACATAGATGACTATGATGACCAAACCTGCATCTCCCTTTCTCACATAAAGTGAGTGATCAGCATCAGAAACATAAAAGTCAATATTGACAAGATACTCTTTGATCTTGTCAGACCATGCTCTAGGTGCTTGCTTGAGCCCATAGAGTGCCTTCTTCAACCTGCACACATACGTGGGATGCTCTAAATCTTCATAACCTGCTGGCTGATCCATATACACTTCTTCCTACAAATCACCATGCAAGAAGGCATTCTTCACATCCATTTGCTGCAACCTCCAACCTTTGGCTGCTGGAAAGCAATCACACATCTGACAGTTGCCATCCTAGCAACTAGACTGAAGGTTTCATCATAAGCTATGCCATATGTCTGGGCATAGCCTTTTGCAACCAGCTTAGCTTTGTACCTGCTAATAGAACCATCTGCATTGTGCTTAATCTTATAAACCCACTTACATCCAATAGCTTTCTTTCCCTTTGGCAATGATACTAGATCCCAAGTCTTATTGGCCTCTAATGCAGCCATCTCCTCATCCATTACTGCATCCCAATGAGTATGACCAATAGCATCCTCAGAACAAGTGGGCTCAACATCCTCAACTAGTTTCACCATATAAGCATAATGGTGAGCTGGATAATCTTCAAAACCAAATCTTTTAACAGGGTATCTGACCCTGCTAGATTTGCGTACCACCGGATCACTCAATGGAGCATTTGCATTACTATGAGCTCTCTCTGTACACCTGGTGACTTGACAGAAGGAATACCAAGCTCATCATCCAAGCTCTCTGAGCCACTGGAGTCTCCATCAAGAACTGCATCAATGCCATCTGACACTTTATTCTTTCCTTTTTCTTTACCTATAGTGCTACTAGATGCACCTAAAGATGTAGAGGTACTCCTTAGTCTCCCAGACCAAGGACTACCAGATGATGTCTCTGGTCCACTAAGAGTCCGTGATTCTTGCTTTTCAGCCTGCACATGAGTGTCATGATCATCATCATCATCCAATGCATCACCACTAGATGCATACCAACTGTTCATTTCATCAAAGATGACATCCCTGCTCACTCTGAACTTACATGTGACAGGGTTATAACATCGATACCCTTTCTACTCTAAAGAGTATCCAATAAAGACACACTTTTCAGCCTTTGGATCCCGTTTCTTCGGCAACTCATCTGGCACATGAACATCCGCAATGCAGCCAAACACTTTCAAGTGTGAAACATTAAGCTTCTTACCTGTAAAACATTCTTCGAGGGTCATACCATGAACTGCAGAGCTGTGGGAGTTCTGTTCATAATATAAACAGCAGTATGAACAACCTCAGACCAAAAATGCTTAGGCATATTCTTTTCAGCCCATCAAGGCGCGTGCAACTTTTGCAAAATGCCTGTTTTTCCTTTCTGCAACCCCATTTTGCTGTGGGGTATACCTGCATGTGAACTATCTCTTTATCCCATGAGACCTCAGAAAATCACTGAACTCATTTGAGAGGTACTCTCCCCCTCCATATGACCTCAAGCACTTTACTTTCAAGCCTGTTTCTCTTTCAACTGCAGCCTTGAAAGTTCTAAAATGCTCAAAAGCTTCACTCTTTTCCTTCATAAAATATACCCACAGCTTTCTAGAACAATCATCAATGAATGTGACAAAGTATGAACTGCCTCCAAGAGATACATTTTGTGCAGGCCCCCAAATGTCTGTATGCACAACATCAAGGATATTTCTGCTTACATCTCTGTCATGTGAAAAGGGTTGTCTTGCCTGCTTACCAAACTGACATGCTTCGCATACCTTATGAAATTCTGCAACTCTAAATGTAGGCAAACCTGTAATCAACCCTTTGGACTGCATTAATTTCAGCCTTTGTACATTTGCATGTCCTATGCGTCTGTGCCAAATTTCAATATTTCCAACAACACCTTTTTCTTTAGCATACATAGTAGCATTCATAGTAGGAATTCCAGCATCCAGAGTAAACATACGCCCAACTCTACTTCCCTTTGCAACTAACCTGCACTTGTCATTAAAGTCTTCTACAAAGCAGCCCTTTGCATTAAATCTCACTTGCAGCCCTTGCTCTACCATTTGACCGTGACTGACACCAAGTTCTTTGTAATAGATGGAACATGTAATACATCTGAAAGACTCTTTGTCTTACCATCATGCAAGGACAAGGGAACTTTTCCAATATGTGAAATTGGGTGGCATGAATCATCACCCATCTGCACGTAACCTGCATTTTGCAAATCCTGCATCTCTCCAAACCATTCTGCATAGCTGGTCATATGATTGGATGCACCTGAATCAACATACCAAACATCATCATGTGTTTTCTTTCCTGTAAGAGCATTCAGCATATGCTGCATAATAAACAGACGTTCATTTTTGTTTTCATTTTGTCCTAAAGACACTGCATAGTTTCCTTGCTGCAACTTACCACTGCGGATATCATCTTTCTTAGCATAACATTGGGCTGCAATATGACCTGTTTTGCCACAGTAGTGACACACAATACCAGAATTGTTAGAGCCTCTATTTTGCCATCCACCTCTTCCTCTAAAGCTCCCCCTGCCTCTAAAGTTACCACGACCTCCTGAAACCTGCATATCACCAAATTGCTGATTCAATCTGTTTTGCTGGTTGTCACTACCACGTCCTATACCACAGCCTCTTGAAGAGAACCTGCCACGTCCCCTTCCTGAACTGGAGTAGAAAGCTTGGACCTGTTCACAACTTCTTTTAGATGTCTCACTCTGCATGTTGATCTCTTCAGTGATCATAAGGGAGACCAACTCATTGAAATTTGGGAATGGCTTTCTAACATATACGGAAGTTACAAAAGACTTCCAAGCCTTTTCATTCTTAAGTCCACCCAAGGTAGACGACACCAAATCATCATCATCGGGCATTGCATCAATTGCTGCCAATGCATCTACAATGCTCCTTACCTTCAGTGCATACTCATTGATAGACATCTTCCCTTTCTTCAATGTATTCAACTCTTGCTTGAGTTGAATCTTCCGTGCCTTTGTATTTACGGAAAACATACTTTCAAGTATGGTCCAAGCTGCATATGAATTCTCTGCATTTCTAATATGTCCCAACATATTATTGTCAATTACTGCAGACAACCAATACATGACCTTCTTGTCTTTTGCATTCCACTCCTTCCGTGCCTTTGTCTCTTCTACAGTTGGAGGATCACTCACCTCCGGCTCCTTTTCTTCACCTGAAACAAACTCGTAGAGGCCTTTTCCAATAAGAAAGTTCGTGACACGAAACTTCCATGAAGGGTAGTTGTTCTTGTCGAGCTTCTCAATGATGGGGCTTCCACTATTCTCTACCATTATCACAAAACTAATACCAAACAGCAAGCAAATCTTCTGCAACCCTTGACCTGTAGTGCACAGCAATATACCAGACATCTTTTTTTCACTGTCTGCTTAACAATACATGCAATCTGCAACCTGTTTGCAGATAAACCTTATGTTTGCTTCCTGCAAACACCTCAAGAATTACAGATTCGCAATCTGTAACCTGCGCACCCACTTTTGATCAAAACAGTCGAAATCACAATATATCCTGAAACTGTTGACCGCAACCTTGCGGCTCTAAAACGGGCCTCGAAACGGCCTCAGATGCTTCCGGTGCCTCCACAGGCACTATCCAAGAGAAAGAGTGGAAGGATGGGAGAGCTTCTTACCCGTGGCTTGCTTGCTTGAACCTTGCTTCTTCTCCTTCACTTCAGCCTTCGAAATCAGCCTCTCTCAGTGATGCGGCTCTGATACCATGTCAAGAATTGCATGGTGGGGGAACTTGCTCAAGATGCTGCGCCGAACACACACACAATGCATAAGGAGAAGCTCACTCAAGAGACAAGAAGAGAGATGGAGGCCAAAACGTTTTCTTGTTGGTTTCTTCTTCTTCTTCCACACACTTTACAATGTACACAAAGTATAGATAAGATACAACATAAAGGAAAGTGGCCTACTAAGTCAAACAATGCATAACCGACTACACTAGTCGACTGGCCCTATAACTATGCTAGCTGTAAATAGGTGTAACAACCTGAATATAATAAGTAATGAGTCAGTGGCCATGTGAGAGTCATAATGACCACCGATGTGCTAAGTGTAGACATGTGGACCCATCTAACTAGGCGGTCCATCATCAATGTCTGCATGTGTTGAGCTTGTCATCTCAACATCTATCAGGTGGACATCTGTCTCTAGTAGACTGTCTCACGGTAGGCTCTGCTGCCTGCCCAACTGCCTATCCAACGCCCTGACCATGAGCATCTACTGCAGCTGTAGGCTGTCTAATTGGCTGTGCGGCAGGAGCTCTCAGCTCCTCCTGAGATATGACCTTGCGGATCTCAAAAACTCTCTCAGGCTGCCTATGCATTTTGTCTTCATGGAAGACTACATCATGATTGCGGATGACTTTCCATGCCTGCGGATCCCAGAGACGGTAACCCATCTTGCCTGCATCCCCATAACCAAGGAAAATGCATTTGACACTTTTGGGATCCACCTTACTTCTCTTGTCCTTGGGCACATGGCAAAATGCCTCACATCCAAAGACACGGAGATGCACATAAGAGGGAGGTTTTCCAGTCCATACCTCCTCTACAACCTGGAAATCCAAACCACTAGAGGGTGATCTGTTTATGACATGCACAGCTCTACTAACTGCCTCAGCCCAAAAGCTCTGTGATAGGCCTGCATGACTAAGCATACTGCGTACACGCTCCTGGATGGTTCTATTTATCCACTCAGCCAAACCATTCTGGGGGGGTGTAGGGGGCGGTCAACTGACGCTTAATACCCCTCTCATCACATAACTACTCAAAATCACGTGAGACATACTTGCCCCCATTATCTGTCCTTAGGCATTTTAGCCGATACCCAGACTAGTTCTCAACCAATGCAAGCAATCTTTGAAACACAGCCAAGATATCGGATTTCAGCTTAATGGGATAAGCCCAAACTTTTCGTGAAAAATCATCTATGAACGTAACAAAATACTTTGCACCACCCATAGATTGACAAGGCATGGGCCCAGAGACATCCAAATGTACCAATGCCAAGGGCTCACTCATGCATGGCCTACCAGACTTCTTATGCGTAGACCTAGTCTGCCTGCCATAAAGACAATGCTCACATGAATCAAAACATGCATAATCAAGGGGTAGTAAGTACTGCAAACTTGAAAGCATTTTCATTCCCTTCAAAGACATATGGCCCAAACGGGCATGCCAAAGAGATACATGTGGGATAGAACCCACAGACAAAACATGATCAAGGGAAGAAGCTGATACAATCAAGGGGTAGAGACTGCCAACCTTGGCACCTCTCGCAATCACAAGTCTGCCACGAGTGATCTTCCATGCAGAGTCTCCAAAACATACATGATATCCTGTGTCATCAAGCTATCTAGCTGACATGAGACTGCGTGTCAAAGCACATACATGACGTACATCTTGCATAACAAAACTGCTGCCAGAAGGAAAATGCAGCCTAACATCACCAATGCCCACAATATCAAGAGAGCTATCATCACCCAAGCTCATAGAACCCGAAACAGTACGTATGAATGAAACCACTCTCGGCAAGGTGTCACATGAAAGGATGCACCTGAGTCCAAGAGCCAACACTATGCATGCATAGAGTGTATCTCTGCCATCTGTGAAGCACTAGAAGAAGCTGCTAGGATATAGCCATCATCATCAACATTCTCAGGCTGGATAACATTGATCTCTTCAATTTTAACACTAGACTTTGCAGGTACTATGCTGCGATCAGAAGTCTTATCTTGCACTTTGCCTTTCCCCTTATCTTTGCGCCTTTCATTGCGCAATTCATGGCATTGTGGCCTAATATGGCCCTTTTTCCCACAATGGTGACAAGTAACATCTGCATTCCTGCCATGGGATTTGCTACGTGACTTCCCACGAGACTTGGATCGAGATTTTTGAGACCACTGCCATGCTTTCCATATCCATCATTCCTGCCTCTAACTGTCATAGCATGAGACACACAAGAGGCATCCAAATTCTTACGGTTAATCTCTTCCTGTAGAAGAGCACACTCAACATCAGATAATTTCAAGGTAGTAGTAGAGGCACATAATGCAGTGCGGAATACATCCCATGACTCATTAAGAGTACCAAGCAAGAAAAGAGGAGTGACATCCTCTGCAAAAGTGATGTCCTCCGAAGTCAAGTTCTTGAGTATAGCATGGAACTGGCTCAAGTAAGCAGACATAGTACATTCTCCTTCATGCGTAGATCCATAATCTGCTTCAGCCAATACATCTGACTTGCTAGACCTTTCTTGTCATAGAGATTTTTGATCTTTTCCCACAACTGCCATGCACTCTATTTTTCCTCAAAGACATTATAGTGAACCTGTTCTGTGAGAGATAATACAATAGTGGACTTGCATAACTCATCAAGCTCAAGCCATTCCTCATCTGGCATAGTTGCAGGTGGATGCCCGCTTAACCTCAAAGGTTTGATCTACGATTTTTGCACCGACACCTGCCAAATCTGGTTCTTCCAATAAGAGTAATTCATACCATCAAGCTTATTGATGTTGAAAATAGCATGATCAGTGGATGAACTCGCCATAATGCAGGCTAGAAGACTGTAGACAGTTCAAAACTGCTTGTTGTTTACTGCAGAAAATGACCAAACCAAAATCGAGGAAAAATGGCAAAGAAAGTGGAACCAAAGCTGCTGCCCACCAAGTACTAGTGAAATTACATCATTTCAGAATGTTTCAGCATGAAAAATCCATGTCAGTCCATACATATATGCTTGCTGTAATAAATTATAGATTTTAGTAAATGAGAGATAATAGTGCCAAAATCGGATCCCAAGGCAATCAGATACTGCCAAGACCAAAGCCGCCAACGTGCGGGCATAACATAAGCATATGATGGTCGATAAGCATGAATCCAACACCCATGTATGTCATATAAACATCTGCCAGTGAGTAGGCACACCCCCCAGGCAATGGGGCAAAGTGTTCCTGCCACTACCAAAACTTGACACAAGTAGGTGTTAGTTCACAAAGATACGGATCCAAAATTGGGACTTAGCTCATAAGCATACAGTGAACCAAGACATATGATGTATCATCCCAAAAGGTAAGAAGTCCCAAAGTCTCAAGTGTTTGTAACTGCTCAATAGCATGTAACGGCTCAACGCATAAAAGTACCACCTGCTCAATGTCTGAGAAGCATTCAAGAATTCTCCCAGTGGCACAAAAGCCATATGTACGAGCTCAAGAGCTCAAGCCAAGGCAAGACACAGTGCCAATGACATAAGTCCAAGACAATATATCAATAGGACATCCCGAACATGTAGGTGGTAGAGCATCCGTATGTAGCATCCATAAGCATGTAAGACATCAAGTACATCCCAAGATACAACTCTGGCAAGCCAATAAATAGCTCAAGTAAGCTCTGAGAATCCAAGGTCAAGCCAAGATCGATCCCCAGTAGCAATAGGCTCCAAAGAATGTAACTAGCATATGTAGTAATGGCATAGGCTAAGCATGTCAAGACCGATCAGACATAATCAACATACATACCATAAGTACATCCAAGACGGAGCATCCAAATGCTTTGCAAAGTAAGCTCAAGCTCAACCAATGATCCCGAATCAAAACCAAGCTCTATGTCGAGCCCCAAGTGTCAATACATCACCATATATGTCCGAAACATAGCCCGAAAAGCATAGGCATAAGTATACATGAGTAAAATGACTTCAGCCCAACTGTGTACAACAGTGATTTACTATTCAAAAATGAGAATTTCAGCACCAAAATCAGCTCCAAATGGTTGGCAAACAATAGGCATACATTCCCCTAACATCCAGGCATCAAACGATAATGCTAAACAAGCTGTAGCATCAAATATCAGTGTAGCACTGTCATAAACTGCCTGTGGACTGTTATGACAATCCCAAAACAGTGTTAAATCAATACAAATGCTATGCCAACACATCAACCATCAAAACGAAGCATCAAAGCAAGTTCATATGCCTGAAATGGAGCCTTTCCAAGTGCCAATGGAGGGGGAGAGCTGCTGTTGTGACTGTCAATGCTGAAAACACATATGGGAGGGCTGCATGATTCTGCCAACTATAAATGTTGGTCCTGGGGCTGCAAAAAATGGTGGCCAAGCTTCGGAGGGGTCTGGTTAAAGCCAAGGAAGGACTCAAACAAGCTCCAGCAAGTCTTGTTCAAATGCAAGTGAGATATGAAGCAAGGGAACTTCAATGGTGGCTGCCCCAATCTTGTTTACAGCCTGTGAGACTTGAGAACTGAAGTAAACCCTGAAGAAAATGATCAAATACCTCTGATGTAATGCCCTAAAGGTGCCCAACAATGCTGGGAAGGTGCTCGGGAATCCGGGGAGTGACGGGAGCTCAAAGGAGTCAGATATGGCTGTCGGGAAGGAGACCCAATGTAAGTAGGGAGTCGATGGGATGCTGAGAATGCCAGAACCAAGCTCAAGAGTCGAAAAGCAAAGCTCTGATACCAGTTGAAAGGGAGTGACGGATCGAAGGTTGGACTCGAGAGCTATGGCGGGAAAGCAAGAGCAAGAAAGGGAGAGACTAGAAATGGGAACTCCAACAGTCAAACTGTCACTAAAAGAATAAAGAATAAAGTAACGGTGACGGGCGTCCGCCATTGTAGTGTGCAGTGGCGGTGACTGTTAGTGTAGTAATACACGGGCGGCTAGGCAGAGGAGCCTTTACCCCAACAGTTTCATGAAAGCTTATGGGTTGGACATAGAGGAGTTTGGGGCACATTTGCCAAGATTAAAGAGAAGTATTGGTGGAAATATATATATAAAGATGTGGAGCATTATGTGGAATCATGCAGTGTCTATCAAATGTATTCCATGGTAAAGCATAGAGATGGGTTGCAACCGACCTATCCATTGTCTATGCATTACAAGTTAGTAGTTGATTTCATTACTATGCCTATAAGTTTATGGAATATGAGATATCTTGTTCTTGCACAAGAATATTTGACAAATCAAGTGGAAGTTCAAGCTCTTAGTACAAAGACCACTCAATTAGTTTGCAGGTTCTTATTGGAAGAAGTCTTTTGCAGGTATGGTTGTGTTGGTAAAGTGGTTGCAGATAGATAAGAATTGGATGTAGATGAGGCTTGTGACTTCTTTTCATGATTGGGTATCAAGCTGGCTTTAATTTCAGCCTATAATCCTGAGGCAAATGGCAAAAGTGAAAGAGATCATCAACCTATCATTAAGGCATTAGCAAAGTCATGCAAGGGTAGAATGAAAGAGTGGCCAAGAATATTACCCTTTGCTTTGTGGGCTGATAGGACTACTCATAATACAATTACAAGATATATGCCGAATAAATTAATGTATGGACAATAGCCAATCATGCCTATTGAGGAGACTATTGCTACTTGGAGTGTTCTACATGGAAAGAGGGTTTAAATAGAGAAGAGTTGCTGACCCTACACATTAGACAGCTAGAAAGAAGGCCTGAAGACATTGAGACAGCCATGAAAAAGCTGAAGACTACAAGGATCAAGAACAAGAAGAGGTTTGACAAGCAACACATACTGCGACCACGAGCTATACAAGAAGGGGACTGGGTTCTAGTTTATGACAACAGCTTGGAAATTTAGGATAGTGCTAGTTGGAAGATGGCAAAGCAGTGGTTTGGTCCATATGTGATAAGGTTTTTTTTAAATAATACTACCTATGCATTAAATGAGATGGATGGGATAGCTCTAAGGATTTCAGTGATGGCTAGAAAATGTATCAAGCTCTTTAAACATAGGGAGTCTTCAACATATGAGTTGAAGGAGTTAGATACTGAGCATGAACATGAGAATATGAAAGAATAAGAGGTTGAAGACATTGACATGGAAAAAGATACTTCTTCTGACACTGCAGATCCATAAAACTTTGGCACATGGCAGAGAATGTGCAAGTAAAAAGGGGGTGGATGTTGTGCCGCTATGCGGTCACAATGTGAAAAAATCTAAAGTGTGGCTTTCTTATTCATCTAGAGAACCAATGCCATTTTAGACATTAGTGTCAGTGTCTATAGTGTGGATAGTCCAAAAATATTAGATTTTGGGACAAGTTTAGCCAATTTTTGATATTTTAGATATTATCTCTTATAAAAATCCAAGAACTATAGATAAATTCTAGAATAGGATGACATGTAAAAGAAAGTAGATAGCTTTCAAAAATTTTGAGGGGATTTTATGTAATTGGTGAAATCCCATGATTGCAGTGAACATCACTCCAAACTAGGAGATGAAGGAGTGATCTGGTAGAATTCTGGCTAGGTGTCCTGGTATTTTACACCCCTTGTGCAGAGCCACATGTGATATGGACAATGCAAGTGTGAATGCCATATTGCTCAAAAAATTTATAAATCAGCATTGTGTGGTGCAACGAATATGTCTTTTTATGATTTCAGTTTACACGTCATGCTTCGTTGCTAAGGGTTAGCCCTGAGCCTTCTTGTGTAGCTTAATCCCCTTTTAACTTGATTTATAAATGTCCTATATGGTATGCACACACAAATAGACTAGAATTTCATATATTTTCAGCAACTAATCAACATCAAAATCCCTCTTTTCCCCCTACTGTTTAGGTTTTGGATCGTTGATAGGTATAAACAACAATTTTTGTGTGTTTTCCTTATAAAAAGCAATAAAAGTAGACTTTAACATGAATACACAACTGAACTGAGGCTTATCCCTCATGCTACAGCCATGCCATACATTCACAGACATAAACCTTATTTTTTCCTAATTTTCTAGTGCCAAAAAACTAAAATTTTTCATTTTTTGCTATTTATCTTCATTTCTTTCTTCATAAAAATGAGATATTTCAGAATTATGATTTCTTACTAATCAAAGACACTCAACATTATTTTCATATCCCTTTTTAACCCATATGATCCCTAAACACTTTTAAAAAACCCTAAATTTTATTATTTTCATAAAAACCGTGACTTACGGGTTTTGCGTATTTCGTGGAAAATTATTATATCATTGTATTTTCTTGTTTTCTTTCATATTTCAGAGATAATGCAACATGGAAAATCAAGAACAATCAAAACCAAGCACTTTCTCAAATCATTTTCCATAAAAAACAAGAACCGCTCACTTACGCATAGAAACCGCGATTCTGAGGCTTGTATCTTGTAAAAACAGGAGGCTGCTAATGCTTGTTCTTTGCTGCTAATGCACTCTCTCAGCCTGATCTATGCTCTCCATCGCTCCAACATCATCATTTGGTCCGGATTCTTCATCACAACCCTCCCCCTTCTCTCTTGAATTGATACATACGAATAACTGCTAAGAGGATAGAGGAGAGAGAAAGACTAAAAAATTAGGTTTTGATTCCCTCCATCATATTCCATAAGATCATAGCCAAAATATTACTTTTCTTCCATTGATCAAAGATCCATCATCATCTCTCTTGATTATTGAGGAATGAAAATGCACAAAACTCTCCAAATTTTGGGGCGCAAATCAAAAAACGCCCCCATGTGCTGGACATGAATTTTGCATGTTTTTTTAAAGTTTCATTTGAGTTTCATTTCATTTATAAATTATCTAGCTCAAAATTTCCATGTTCACATTGCGAACCAAGTGGTTTCGGCTTGTTTGGAGGGGCAAACAGACTTGGAATTGTGATCCAACTGGCCAGATGGCGTCGAGACATCAAAATCTATAGTATGGGCCTCATCTCACAATTTTCGGCTCCCAAATCACATAGCTATTTTATAAGGCCAACCCTTGCGGGGATTAAATGGGGGGTCAAACAACCTCTGATTGAGGAATCGAGACTTACTTTGGATTCCTGACATCGAAATGCATCTAGGAAAACTGCAACTCGTCGGCCATTCGCCACCATTTGATTTTTCATGAAATTTTGGTCTTTAGCGCTTCTCATGCACTTCTTGCTCAAAAACGGCCTCAAATGCTTCAAGCACGGCTCACAATCGACTCGTAAAATCTAGCTCTCAACATGCCAAACATTCTACATCTCTGAAAGTATAATCTAAGGTGTTTTAATGTTCTCATTTGCTGCCAAAAACGCAAAAATCATCAATGAAGACTCTCATAAAAGTTGTTAAGTATGGTTCAAATGTTTTATGAGCAGTAAAAACAATGACTTTGATGGGTTTAGGCTCTCCTTCAATATTCAGGTTAACCTCTTGAACCTCATCTACAACTACTCTTGCAAATCTTCTCATTGTATGCTCGTATCTCAGTTCATTGTGAATAATGGCTTTCTACCCTTCCTCTTCCAGTACACTAGAACTGTCCATAAAATTGTCCATACCAGTTTGTTGCTTTTCAAGTCCTTGTTGAAAATTTTTAGGATGAGTAGTACTTTGGTCCTAAAATAATTTATTCTTCTTATTCACTAACATGTCCTAAAATTCAGGATGCTCCTAATCTTTATAAAGACCTTCTAATTTTTTCCCTGACTAGTTTTGGATTGCAGTTTGAATAGTTTGCTACTCTAAAAGTGCATTTCCAACCACATTTGGGCTGCTCTTGATACTCTTGTATGATACCATCAAAATCTATTTCAAAAACTGGAACCACAGAAGGATTTGCTTGAAGAAACAATTCCTCCTCATCATCTTCTACTTCATCTGCAAGATTAATAGTTTGAGCTACAATAGGTCTAAAGGAACTCTTCAAAATACCCTTATTAATTGTGGATAACTTGAGTTCCTTAAGTTCTCTTAGGATACACACAATCATTTCCTGGATATTAGATCAGTTGTACAACCCCTCGACTCTATATCATGAAAGATAATGGATGATTACCGGAGGATATTGCTATATCGATGCAAGCCATCTAGTTTATCTTCAAAATGATCTGAAAAGGGTAAAATGGATAGAAGATCTTAAAGTTGTCGATATCTATCTATTTTATAAGGCCAGTGTAAACTCAACCATGTATACTAGAGGCAAGAAGATCAAAACAAACTAGTATATCCATGAGGAAGTTATGAAGATCCTTCTAGCCAACAGAATAAAAGTCGTAGGTCACTCTAGCAGTCACTACTATAAAAAGGAAGAATTTCTTGAAGTCCCTCAAAAATATAGATTCCTAGATATCTACTCTCAGAATCCAAGCTACTTCATAAAGGATGTATCAGAATGTCATGCTTAAATTATAGTAGGGAATCCTTTTCTGGAAAAAAGAAAAAGATGACCTGTGAGCTATCTAAATAATGTATTTCTTTCCATTTGATTATCTTGTATATCTATTGTAATAAAGATTGATTGATACTTTATCAATCAAGGAAATAATATAACCTTATTTTCCCTTAGAACCTTTGAAATTGTAGTTTAACTTTAGCGATGGGAAAAGAGTTTTATTTGAAATTATTTCAATAAATTAAGCGAGAAATAGTTTGAGTATCAAACTCTAATATTAACGCTATATAAATTTCATAAAGTTTGACTTGGGAATTGTTGAAAATTTTCTAGAATTTCACACCCACAATAATTCCCAATGAAGCCCAAGAGAAAAGGAATATTTTGAAGCAAGTCAAACCTCCGGAATTTGATAGGAAAGGCAAGAATGTGGAATCCAATGGAGAAATTTGGATTGAATCTATGGAAGATTATTTTACTGTTGTTGAAACTATCCCAGCCAACCAAGCCACGATAGCTGTTGCTGAAAAAAGATGTAAGATGCCGAAGATATTTACCTCCAACTTATCGCACCTAAAAGATGAATAAGTTCTTTAATTTGAAGCAAATGGGACTGACCCTAGAGGTATATTACCCCAAGTTTGTTTTACTTCTTAAATATGCACGCTCCATGCATACTGCTCAACAAGTGTTTTGCAATGGGCTAAATTGTCCTCTAAACACTTGTTTGGAATCAATGCACCCAATAGACCTCCAAGATGCTTTGATTCGAGCTACTCCTATTGTGTGGGAAGTACAATCAAAGCCCAAAATTAATAAGTTCCGAAGCTACAATAACCAGAACAAAGGAGGATTCAAAGGTCAAGCAAAAAGAACCCAAGGCCAATTTTATGAAGGTCAAAAGAAAAATGCAAAATCCAATGCAATTGGAAATTTTGTCCCTATCCAAGGAAATAGGGATGGTCTTAGGTGCATTCGGTGTAATGAGCCATGACATTTTAGGAGAGATTGCTTGGTGGAAACTATCACCAAGTCCAATTTAAAGGTCAAGGCAGAGCTACCCAAGGCCGTGGTCAAGTAGCTATGGCAAAAGGAAGAACGTTAAATATTACTCTTAAAGAGATTAATAAGGAGAAAGACCCTACTATGGAAGAAGATATTGAAAAAGCAACTGTTCATGCTGCATTCGATAAGAAGGGTCCAAATCATCAATATTGGATAATATAGACACCAGCTAGTCACCAAGGTAAATCATTTAAAGTTTTGATTTACAAGTACACACTCATTTATTTCTCCCAAGTGTGCTAAGAAGTTAAGAATAGATACAATAAATGCATCAAACCTACTTGTGGAATTAGCAAATGGAAAGGAAGTACTTTCTACATAGCAAATTGCCAAGGTAGAGTTTAACATAGGGGAAAACCTTTCAAGTATGAGGTTTAGAGTAATAAACTTAGGAGATTATGAATGTTTACTACAAATGGATTGGCTAATTTTCAATGATACTCATATCCATTGTGGAAAAGGTCAAGTCACATTTTAGGATTTGAACAGTGAAATAGCAACTATACAAGGTGAAATAGGGAAACCTAAAGTTCAATTAGCAAAACCTTCTCGATTTGTGAAAGGCTTAAAGAAAGGATTACCAGTTTACTTGATCAAGCTTAACAAGGTAAATCAAGATGGCTAGATAGAAGAAGAACCATCCTACTTAAAAGAGTATGCCGACATATTTCCTGAAGAGCTAACTGAGTTACCTTCGGAAAGAGAAGTCGATCATGAGATTAAACTTGTTCCAAGAGCCGCTCCAGTGGCAAAAAGACCTTAGAAAATGTCCATTCTTGAAGCCATCGAACTAAAAGAGTGACTCAAACAACTACTAGAACAATGGTATATTCAGCCAAGTAGTTCACCATGGGGAGTCCCAATATTATTCCAAAAGAAGAAAGATGGAACTCTCCAGCTTTGTATCGACTATCGAGGGCTAAACTAAGTAACAATGAAGAATAAGTACCCGATCCCAAGGATAGACAAGCTTCTTGATCGTCTATAAGGAGCAAGGATCTTTTCTAAGATCGATCTTCGGTCATGATATTATTAGATCAACATCAAGGATGAAGATATTCCTAAAACCACCTTCAAAACAAGATATGATCATTTTTAATTCGTCATGATGTCATTTGGGTTGACAAATGCCCCAGCTACCTTCAACAAGTTAATGCAGGACATTTTGAGACCTTATCTCGATGACTTTGTTCTTGTATTCTTTGATGACGCCCTAACTTATTCTAAGGAGGAAGAAGATCATGAACCACATCTTTGCATTGTCTTGAAGACAATGAGAATACACAAGTTGTATGCGATGAATAAGAAGTGTGCCTTCTTCAAAAGGAAGATTGAGTACTTGGAATTCATAGTGTCTACTGAAGGTATATCAATAGATCCTACTAAGGTCAAAGATGTTCAAGATTGGCCACCCCCAACCACCATCATAGAAGTGAGAAGTTTTCTAGGTCTAATAAGATGGTATAGGATATTCATCAGAAATTATGCCCAAATTGCAGCACCTCTTACAGACCTACTCAAAAAGCAAGTTGCCATTATCAGGTTACCAATTGAATAGTCTAGCTTTGAGAAACTAAAGCATAGTTTGGTAACTACTCCTAATTTAAGGCTACCTAACTTAAGCAAGGAATTTGAAGTTGTCAAATAGATGCAAGCTCTTTCATTGAGATGCGTACTAATGTAGGAAGGACATTCTATAGCTCACTCTTTGAGAAAGTTGAAAGCCCATGAAAAGAGATATGCTAGTCACGACCTAGAGTTCTTAGCTATGATTCACGCTCTCAAATTATGGAGTCATTACTTGCTTAGAAATAAGTTTTCCTTAGTCACAAATCATAAAAGTGTTAAGTGGTCAAGGAAGAGGATATCCCAAAGATGGCATTCAACACAAGGTACAGACACTTTGAGTTCCTAGTCATGTCGTTCGGGCTGACAAATGCTCCTGCTACCTTCAACAGGCTAATGCAGGATATCTTTAGGCCCTATCTTAATAACTTCGTACTCATCTTCTTTGACGATACCCTAGTCTACTCCAAATAGAAAGAAGATCATGAACCCCAGCTTTGCATTGTTCTTGAAACAATGAGGGCACACAAGCTTTATGCCAAAAATAAGAAATCTGTATTTTTCAAGCGACTGATTGAATATCTGGGATTCATTGTATCAGCGAAAGGAATTTCAGTAGATCCGACCAAGGTCAGAGACATTCTGGAATGGCCAACACCAACAACTATCAAAGAAATACATAGTTTTCTTGGATTGACAGGATGATACAGGGTCTTTATCAAAAACTATGCCTTCATTGCAACACCTCTGACTGATCTACTAAAGAAGCAAGTATCAATTGTATGGTCACCTGTTGAACAGTCCAGCTTTGATAAACTAAAGCAAAGCTTGGTATCAGCACCCATCCTGAAACTTCTGGACCTTAGTAAGGAGTTTGAAGTAATAACTGATGCTAGCACACTTGCCTTAGGATGTGTGCTTATGCAAGAAGGTCATCCTGTAGCATACTCTTCAAGGAAACTAAAGAGCCATGAAAGGAATTATGCTACCCATGATCTGGAGTTGTTGGCTGTCATCCATGCTCTCAAGCTTTGGAGACACTACTTGCTGGGTAACAAGTTTACCCTAGTGACGGATCATAAAAGACTTAAATGGATTTTTACCCAGAATGAGCTCAATATGAGGCAACATCGATGGATTGAAGTGTTGGAGGAATATGATTTTGAAATTAAATACCGGCCTTGGAAATGAGAATGTATTTGCCGATGCACTCAGTCACAAGGCATTTCTGAATTCTCTGATTTTTCAAGATCCATCAACAACTAGATCTCTAGCTACAAAGGTATCCATGCCAAACAACCCAATTCTTGAGCTAGCTAAAGAAGAGGCATGCCATGATCCAACCTATCAGAAATTGCTAAGGGAGATCCCTATCAGGGATCAAGACCCGAAGCAACAAACAAAGTATCAAGAATTCTCTATCAATAATGGACTTGTCTACTATAGAACAAGATTATGTATACGGGCAAGCCAGTCACTCAAGCAGAAGATACTTTGGGAAGCCCACGACTCCCCTTTCTCAGGACATCCTGGCTATGCCAAGACCCTCAATGCAGTCAGAAAGAGCTATTATTGGGAGAGGCTCAAAGGTGACGTTCTCAAATATGTCACGAAATGTTTGTCTTGTCAATGCATTAAGGCCAAACATGTCAAAATGCCAGGGAAATTGCAACCACTTGACATTCCCCAAATGAAATGGGAATTCATTAGTATGGACTTTGTTGTTGGCCTACCCCAAGTTCAGGGAGGATACGACTCCATCATGGTTGTGGTGGATATGCTCACCAAGGTTGCACATCTTATCCCTGTTAAGACAAACTATAAAGCCTCAGACATCGCAAGGTTATTCATCAAGGAGATATTCAAACTGCATGGGTTACCCAGAAGAATCATTAGTGATCGTGACTCTCTCTTCACATCACACTTCTGGAGGGCTATCTTCGAGGCCATTGTGACTCAACTCTGTTTCAGTATAGCTTACCATCCCCAAACTGATGGTCAAATGGAGCAAGTCAACCAAGTTATTGAGGATATGCTAAGGGCACACTGCTGTCGCGAACCCAAAAGTGGATTCAATATTCGCCATTGGTTGAGTTTGCCTACAATGCTTCCTACCAACAAAGCATTTGGATGACCCCTTTTCAAACATTGTATGGGCACGATTGTGGTAGCCCTTTGAGCTTTTCAGATCCAACCTTAGGATTGAAGCTTCAAAGTAGATGCTGGAAGATATGAATGATCAAATCAAGTCAATAAGACAGGACATCCAAGTCGCCAAGGACAGACATACGCGGACTTGAAACGTCAAGACAGATCCTTCGTTGAAGGAGATGTGATCTTCATTCACGTACGTCCAAAGAAGAGTTCCCTATCCTTGGGCAAATGCAAAAAGCTAAGTCCAAGGCATTGTGGACCCTACAATATTGTCAAGTGTCTAGGGCCTAATACTTACCGACTACAACTCCCCAAAAACCTAAAAGTTCATAATGTATTCCATATCAGTCTACTGAAGAAGTATGTACCTAACCCTAGTCATGTGCTTGATGATCAACAAGTTGTAATGCCTAGCCAAGGAGTCCTTGAGCTACGGCCTGATAGGATCTTAGATGTTAGGGAGAGACATTTGAGATCCAGAACCTTAAGAGAATACCTCGTCCAGTGGAGAGATTATCCCGAAGAGGATGCCACTTGGATGGATGAAAGTACTCTCAACCAACAATACCCCCAGTTCTTCTCGAGATGAGGACATCTCGATTCCTCTAAGGGGGAGAGAATGTAATATTTCCTTAATGAAATATTAAGTGACCCTAGACCTTGCACACCACACGCAAAAAGCGGTTCAAAATAATCTCCCGTATCGATAAATGTTGGTGGCTAAGTGCTCCCTCCGCACGAATTAATAAACTCCAGCTCCGTGTCCTGTATGGAAGACTGTGGCTGGAAATCGCAAGCCCACACGGGAACACCCTTCAGGGGAAAAGGCAAATGGATAATGAACAAAATTTTGCAAATTTTTTTACTATTAATCCTCTCCCCTTAGCCGATGCATGGCAAGAGAGGGAGTATGGAGGGGACCTTGAGTTATGTGGAGAGCATGGGGGAGGGAGGAGGCATGTAGAGCCACATCTGTGGCTATCTCTCCCCCCCCTCTATCCTATATGACCCCCCTTGAAGCTTGTGAGGGGGGAGAGAGGATTGTGAGCCTACCCGTGCCATGCTGGCCGCCATCGCCATCAATGCCGCCTGCTGCCGCTGCTGTGCCACGCTGCGCCACTCCACCTCAACGGCCACCATCATCATCATAATCCTCCTCATCATCGTCAGCACCACCCTCCTCATCATCACCTCCATCCTCATCTTCTCTCTCCACGGTCATTTTCTGTCATAGAAGCATTGGAAGCTTCTAATTTAAGCCTCCATAAGCCCTATTCTCCCATGCCTTCCCCAAGAATTTTAAAACCAAGTCCCTAAGGCTTGTGTCCTGTGCGGAAGGAGGAGATATCGGAAAAAAGTAGATTCGATACGCGAAGTGACCCAAAGGAGAGTTGATGGAACAAAATTATTGCGTCGAATGGCCCCCAAACAAAAGATGCGAGGTGCACACACAGGAGCTTCCAACCCGAGTTCATACATGGGCAACACTATGAGTCCTCATGCCGAGGTTCCAATTGTATTCTCACATGAGAGGGGATGCATTAAGCATGATGGGTTTTAAGAAAATTTAAATGCATTTATTCATTCGTTTACGAAGTTAGTGCATATCGTGCATTTGAAATTACTTGCACTTCCAAGTTGCAATCCTGAACGCATATTGCATAGGTTTAAAATATGGATTTTTCTAAATGCATCTTAGATTGCCTCGCGGAAAAGAACGGTGCATAATGCACTTAGGTAATAACTTCCTAATCGTGACTCGAGAATCTAGAAAGCTAGAGTCCCGATTTATACTGTTTTAGGGGAACGGAATGGGACTATGTCTTATGGACAGAGAGGTTGAGCTTCGTATTCCTCTCGTTTCCCATTCTCCTTGAACCAAGTGCAGTATAAATCCGGTTCGACCCTGATGTTTCTGCATAAAGTAGTTCGTCGACGTTAGCTATCTTCTAGAAACTTGACCATTAGGGAAACCCTGATTCAGGTGGTCCTAAGTGGGAACGGCCGGAATGCTTCCACTTTGTGGCAGACTCGGGAAGACCTAGATCGCAAACCCCATGACATTCCGTGGGAGTGCCAGGCAGCGCTTTCTGGACTCTCTTCTCGATGGGCTGCTAAAACGTATCCTACAAGTGGACCAGTGGACACGTTACACTAGTTCTTGTCCTACCTTGATTCTAGAGAAGCTCTGATCGAAGTAGATGATGACTTTCCAAATGCCCAACTATTTCATACAGCTATTGGGAACCCAGAATCTGACCCACCCAATCCTTCCTAGACGTTGTATGAGGAATTGCTGGTTTTCTTAGACTTAGGAGAAGTCCTAAATCACATTTTGATGGATCAACGCAAACAATAGGCTCTTGAAGTTGGCATTTTGAATCTGTCCTAGACCAGCTCTACCACAAAACATTGTCCGATGTGCTGCAACGTGTTGTTCTACCTATGAAAATGAATGTGATCATGAAAGAAGCTCGCCAAGACATTGCTGGAGGTCACTTTGTAGCAGATGTTATAATTCGAAAGATCCAACAAGCCAGACTATGGTGGCCTACTATGCATGGAGATATTCATAGTTTTGTGTAGAAGTGCAATGCCTACCAGCAGCTTGGTCAACCTTTGTCCTACGCGATCGATTACCCCTCCACCCAATCTTGCCACTAGAGCCGTTTTAAAAACAGGGACTAGACTTTGTTTGCCCTATCAAACCTATGGCATCCTACACAAGAAACAAGTATATCCTGACAGCAACAAACTACTATACCAAATGGGTCGAAGCATGGGCATTGCCCAATAATTTTGCATATGCAATAGCAAAGTGCCTCTTCGAAGACATCTTCACTTGCTATGGTTGTCCAGTTGAATTAGCCAATGATCGAGCAAGTCATTTTGTAAATAAGGTCATCAAGTATATGACTTCAACCTTCATGGTAATTCACAAGTAATCTTCTCCGTATTATCCATAAGCCAACGGCCTAGCGGAGTCTACCAATTATAAGACCCTATGCAAAATACTTACAAAGCTGGTTGAGCATCATTGAAAAGATTGGGATACTAAGCTCCCAATAGTACTTTGGGCTTACTACACTTCCTTTAAAGTGGCTACAAGCTCACTATATACAAGCTCTCCATATGCATTGATGCATTTATGCCTCTGGAATTTGTAGTATCTAGTCTTCGGATTGTTGTCAAATCACCTTCTTCCCCAATAATCCCTCCCATTCTAACTAGAAAATTTGGCAAAGCTCGACAACGACCAAATGCAGAGTTTCTTTGTCCTATTTGAATTCTAGTCCAAGCAAAAGCACCAAGTGAATTGCCTCTCCAATACGTGGCTCTTCAAGCATGGACAAGCCATTATGGTCTTCAGCACCACTCAAATGGGCAAGCTTCCTAGAAAATTAAAAATGAGGTGGAGTGGCCCATTTTTTATCTTCCATATAACCGCCACTAATTCTTTTCACCTTACTAATTTACAAGAAAAACTTCTTGTGCAACCCATTAATGGATTTTGTTTGCGACACTACTATGCGGACAAATTGATATGGCCATTCCTAATTACTTTGGAGTGCCCTACTGACTTGGTAGCACTAGATTCCGCATGAGCCTCCGAGGCTTTCCACCTATTTTTGAATCCCTGATGATCATCAGAATCCATATTGAAAGTGATTCCCATACCAGCATTTCTGGTGACAAGGCCCCTATTAATCACCCCTCATCATATCATTACATGGTCCTTATTACATGCAATAGTAGTACAAATGTATCAAGAATGGCGCAACACATGATTCCTTATGGCCCTATCTGCTGATGTGGTGAACATGCATTGGCCAGATTCAAACCACCCACCCGCCATGCATCCACCCCTCTCAAAAGCAAAATTTTCTTCACTTTTCTCTTCATTGTGACTTCTATTTTCAACACTTTGTGCTCTCTACGGCCTCTCACACTTGTTGTTTCGCTACCATTGCTTCTCTCTCACCACCAATGGCATCCCTCTCATCCATCCTTCACCTTGATTGAGCTCCCCCTCTCAACCCCAGAGAGTAATGAGGTTGTCAGCCCATAGGTGCAAAGCCTATGCCTCGACACCTTCCTTGCTCTCCCATGGGAGACAACCCCTGTGCACCCCATGCAGAGTGCATCATGCTTCAATTGCACAAAGGCCCCCATGTTCACATCAATGGTCATGACTATGAGCTTATCCCTTAGCGTGTGTAGGAGCAGCTTTGCCTCCCTATGGACAGAGTTGCAGAGGCCTTTGTTCTGCTTCCAAACAAGGAGATTGATTGACTCTTTTTATCAATGTACAAAGGCAAGTATCACATTAGCTCCATCGCCAACCGCCACAAATTGAAGCTGGAGGTACCCAAAATTTTTCTTGAAGCTCTGTATCTGCAGGCGAAAGCCTTCAACGTCTCGTGCAAGTTTGCCTCCCTATTCTTCTTGCCCAACAACTCCAACATTGCATGGGCAAGCGTTTTTTTGGAGTGCTTTCACGTCGAGTGCAAGTGCATAGCTCAATCCTCCTCTAACACCAAATCTCTGCGGCGCAGGTGATATGCAGCAAGCACTTCACCTTCTTGTTTCCTTCCCCCACCATAGTGGCTCCTACTCACCCCCTTCGCATTGCTGATGCCGACCCCTGCAACCCCAAAAACTTCTGTATGGGCTGTCACAAATGGACATCCAAATATAGTAGAGGAGGAGGTAGCTTGCACTTCTACGAAACATCCCCAACAAATAACCACAAAAGGCACGTCTGTCATCCAAGGGACTATAGAAGCCACCCCCCACACCACATCAAAAACAGGCCCCTCAAGCTCTGACCATAGCAAGATGGACTTCACAGCCTGCATAGCTCTGCTCAAGCAGTTTGCTTGGGCCCAAAAGCACCCCAAAGAGAGGAGGAATCGTAGGCCGCCAGCCAATCCATAGAAACTGGTGTTGCAACTACCATCCAAGCAGTCCCCATAGCCACCATACCCCCACAGCTTACCTCTGCCGAATAAATCATAATCCTAGTAGATTTTTTCCCAAAGACCGCCCTATGCTACCTGAAATATGTATTAGGAGGTTTCCAACGCCTCTAACTGCTGCTGCAGTAGGTTAGGTCACTGCAGACCAAAGTGTAGTAGGTGCAGCAAGACAATGAGGCCCTACAGTAATAGGAGGAGCTTCAACAGTAGCGGCAATGTCTCCAAGCTTGTTGTCGTGAAGCCCTGTTGGATTTGGCTTGACTCCCTCTAGGACCAGTTGTAGTGAGTAGTAGCAGAGTCCGCATTCTTGCGAGGAAGACTAGCTACATGAACATCTAGAGAGTGGACACTTCCTTAACCTGGATACACTGTAGGGCTTACAGACCAGCTTTCATATAGGATGCATGGGACGATGCAGTCTGGAAATTTTGAGCTGCCCTTGCGGATCCTTGTTCCAAGCTATCACCTTTGTTGCGTCCAAAAGATGATTTGGATGCTGATGCCTAGTCTCGCAACCTTCAGCCCATCTTGCCCTAATGACTTCTGCCCCAATCGTTTGCTAACCCCGACTCCACATCACCCTCTTCGTCCGCCCATGCAACCTCCCCTTCTACCACTGGCTCGGTAATTGCACTTTAGAAAACAAAAAACTTTAACCTCAACCTCAACCCCTATTCCCCAAGGAGTTCCCGTAGAGCTTGGCAAGGTGCCAATAGCCCCTTCTTCCACTCTCGTAGCTATAGATGTCATGGCGCAAGGTTGAGGAGGCCTCAAACCCCTTCTCATTCTTGAGGCGTAGCAGTGAGGAGAGAGAGAGAGAGAGAGAGAGAGAGAGAGAGAGAGAGAGAGAGAGAGAGAGAGAGAGCATGCCTTGGGAACACCCTTCGCATACCCTGGAACCACCCCACTTGTGTGCTTCCACTCAAGCTCTATCTTTCAAGAATGAGATGTAGAGGGGTTTGGTTGGAGATTTTAGTAAGAGGGATATTACATTACAACCAATCATAAAGTAGTGGGAGAGGATATTTTGATATATGTATGTTGATACATTCTAATGAATGTTGGGGATTCATCTATTTCAATTCCTAGGCAATAATACATACTGCCATAGTGAGTAATTGCAAATTGTGTGGATATGATGGATTTTGTTTTTGACATTGCATTATTTGAGTTTGCTAAAATGGGTATATCATTAATATAAAGTCTTAGGATGGTGACTGCATTGTTTTGCATGAGAACAAAAATGTTATGATTTCTACGAAGTCTTTGAAAACCATGGTGTACTCAATGGGCATGTATTTGGGTATACCATTGTTTAGGTACTTATTTTAAACCATATAGAGATTTAGTAAGGAGACAAACATGGTTATAATATCTCCAATCTACAAAATGTGGAAGTTGGGATGATGTGTAGAATTTGTCTTCTAAATATCCATGGAGAAATGCAATCTTAACATCTACATGATGCAAAAGCAAATGGAATTGAGCAGCCATCGAAAGAAGTACTTGTAAAGAAGCCATGTATAGCAGTGGAGAGAAGGTACTCCCATAATATAAGCCTTCTATTTCTTCAAATCCTTGACCTACCAAGCAACCTTTATACTTATCAATTGTACCATCAAGTTTGAAAGTCTTATGACAAAACATTTGCAACTAATTGTTAACTATCTAGGAGGGAAAGGAACCAAGGTCTAAGTGTGATTTTGAAGTAGAGCCTTATATTCTTCAAACATGGTAGCTTGCAAATGATCAGCTTCATTACTTCTCATGCTGACATTGAGTGAATCTCGTGCTTGACCAACTACAATGTTTGCTCAGACTGAAAGATCATTCAAGATTTTAAAGCATGGAGCAAGAATGGACAACACCTTCTTCATTTGAATCTAATGAGTTGAAAATGGTGATGGGTTTAGATAAAGAAATAGGTGAAGGAGGATGGATACTCGTGACAACGAGAGTAGTAGGGAATGTGATATTATTGGTGGAAGACATTGCACGTATGCAGGCTAATCTCCTAAGAGCTCTTACCGATGAGGATGACTCCTTACTTCTCTAACCACTTGCTGGTCCTGAAATGGGTGCTCCTAAGAACTCTTATTGATGAGGATGACTCCTTGCTTCTTTGACCACTTGCTAATCCTAACATGCTCTAAGGGCTAAAGATGATGAATATGGATGCTCAAGAGCTGAAGATGGTAAATATGGCTACTTAGGAGCTGAACACAAGGCAGTTTTATTAGCATGTGAAGGGCTAGTGTTGCCTATCGTGTTGGGCCTGTTGGATATGGTGCCATTTGTGGGTAGCCAATGTGTTGAGAGGGAGATATGGATGAGTTGCCAGCTTACTGTATAGCATGATTTTTTTCAAAAGAGTGAAGCAAATGCATTGCAAGGGTAGTAGCATAGATTTTGTAGTAGATGCGGGCTATTGTAGTTCTCCATTTTCAACGTGGGATCTAAGTCTTGAGTTGGAGTGGGATATTATTATTTGGATAACCCTTCTTATCACTTGTAAACTTGAGAGTCATTAAACTCTTTTATCTTTATGTTAGATCCTTGTCACATGTGATAAGGTGTGTTGGCAAGCTAAGATTGTGGTTATTAATGGATGGAAAGACAAATGTGGTGGATTCAAGTGGTGAAATTGGATATAGGGTGAGAGGCTAAGAATGAGTGGTGGATAAGGGTCCCATAAAGATATTTAACCCATGAAAGAGTGGACTCCGACTAGAGATAAAGTTTTTGTGGAGAGGATCAAAGAATTTGTAGGCCTTGTAGCCATAAGGCTCACCATCTCTAGTGAAGACAAGCTATGTGGCTCTAGGCGAACATTTTGATTTCTAGTCAGTATTAACTAAAAAAGCTATGCATCCAAATATCTTAAGATGTAACAAGTCAGGAGGGTGGCCAAGCCCTAATTAATAGGGAGTGTGGTTGTGAAGAGAAGTAGAGTACAACCTATTTTGGAGATGAGTTGCAGTGGCTCTAATATTCTTTGAGTAGCGCAACCTATATGAAAATTCCCAATAATTTTGTCAAGACGGGCCACAGCAATCATGGCTCTTGCTACATTTAAAAGAATACAGTTCTTTCATTCAGGAACTTCATTTTGTTGTTGATTATTTATGGTGAGTTCATGATGAATTCCAAAAGCTTTATAGTAATCCTAAAACTCACTTGAGGTGTTCTGTAGAGCCTTAATTTGTAACCTTTGCTTATTCTCCACCACTTCTTTGTACTCTTGAAACTTTGAAATCACTTGTGACTTCTTTGTAAGAAAATATACCATAGAATATATCTAGGATAATCATCGATTAGCACCATGAGATATTTTGCTCTTGTGAGAGAAGGGGGATTTATAGGACCACAAATGTCGAAGTATATGAGTTGAAGGGATTGAGATGTAACAAATTTTGATTTAGTGGAAGAACAATGTGTGGTTTTTCTTAGAGCACAAGCTTGACACAAGGGAAGATGAGAGAGAGACAATGGGATGCCCAAGACAAGCCATTTATAGAAAAATTACTAGAGAACATGTTGAGAGGCATGAGCAAGTCGAAAGTGCCATAGAAGGGAGTCTTGAGATTAGCTTAAAAGTGATATGGAATTAGCAAAAGGTTTCAAGATTGAGTAACCAAGAGTGTAAAGCCTTCCTAAATTAGGAAAAGCGAGTTTGATAGAAGGTGAAATTATCTAGAGGATACAATGGTCCTTAAAGAAGTGAGCAGTGAGAGAGACTTGAGAAGTGAACTGACTGATGTTGATAAGATTCTTCTTGAGATTTGGAACATAATAAACTTTTCGTACCTTAATGATATGGTTGGATGGAAGATCCACCTGAATGGTGTTATATCCTTTAGCTTGTTGGATGTTGTTGTCCCCCATGGCTACATTGAGTGGAGAAGACATCTCCTTGAAGTTCACCAATCATTCTTTGTGGAAAATCATATGATGAGTAGCTCGAGAGTTTAGGAACCAAGTGTATTCTTCTTTCTAGTCTTGACGAGGTACTTAGATACTTGTAGCTAAGCTGATGATGGTGCCTAATTGATCTTTTGTGTCATAGTGTCCAGTAATAATAAAGTAAGATTACCCTCTTGAGTGATTCTTAATAAATTTGTCTCTTTGCCAACAATCTTTCTCTATATGACATTGTCATTTACAAATATTGCTTATGAAGTGGTAGTGAGGATTTCTAGGAATGCATGAGGATTGAGATGAATAATTAAAATTGGGTTCATGATGAGAATTGCCTAGGATTCCTTTGAAGTTAGAATGAGGAGAGATTTTGGGCTTGTGTGAGGCCTTCTATGAAGATTTTTGGATTACATGAAATTACAACTAGAGCTTTGGTTTTTTCTTAGTGAAAAAAAATGAAAAGAGTTTCCCTCGTAACTTGTTCTTGCTTGACTATATTGATGAGAGGCTAAAGCTTGAGCTTATCAGTGGAGGTCTAAGTGTTGATGAAGGCTCTCTGAGATAAATGCAAAGAGAAGAGAAGAAACATTTCTCATAGTTCTTCAGAAATAACTAAACCAAATATTATAGTTTCATGCAAGAAGGACAACCGCTGCTCCAAGAACTTGGTAGCAGATTAATCTTCATGCATAGTAGCAATGGGTAACTTTTTGAACATGATAATTTTCAATATCTATGTGTTTATAGATATTGTTGAGGAATTTCTAAATTCCTTTTACAATGGGTGTTGTTCTTAGTAGTTGTAGTTGTTGATCTCCACAATGGATTAGAATCTCCATCCTTGCAACTGCATCTCTTTGCATTCAATCTTCTTGATTCCTTCCTTTTTGTTTAGGGCATTCTTCTTTGCCATTGATGATGTTTTAGAGGTTGGCTTGAGATAGGTAGAGTTCCATCCTCAACTTCCAAACTTGATAATTATTGCCATTGATGTGGCGGTTGTAAGACGTAGTGGCATTGACAAGAGCAATTGGATTAGAGTAATGAGAATAAGAGGAGATAAGAGAGTAAGGGATTTGTGGTTTTGGAAATAGTGAGGAAGAAATGATGGGCTTGACCTGACACCATGAATTGAAAATGATAGGCTAGAAGATAAGAGGATGAGAAGACATTGTGCACAATGTATGGAAAGAGATGGAGAGAGCATGAAAAGTAGAGTGAACTGCAACTGCTCATTTCATTACTTGTAGCTATATATATACATAATACATTGAATGAGATAGGTGGGTTCCTTTTCCTAATATCTGAGATATTTACAATGATGATCATTATGGGATCCTTTTTTCCACAAGCTCCATATCCTTCTCTCTTTACAAAAAATATATTATCCTATAAGACTTCTATGCTAACACATTGTTGATAAGGTCGAGATGACCCCAATTCCGAATTCCTATCATTGTGGTACCACTGTTTTCACCAAAGATAGGCCTCTCTAGTGAGATGTAGATGGACAATCATGGTTTAATTGACTATACTCAACTTTGAGAAGAGCTTTTAATACACTGAGTAAGGATCTCGTAAGGATTCAATCATGGAACTTGGGCATCATGCATTCCCTTATACACATGGGGTTATTCATGAACTTTGAGAAGGAAATATTGACTTGGATGTTCTACAGGAAACCTTTGATGACATAGTTGTTTCACTTTAACATGCCTAGGTGGGATATTCTATCACAAGGTATGATATTGGTTACTCGATCATAAGTGTACCAATCTTGATAGATATTGCAATCATTTACATCTATGATGGTTTTGATTCTTGATTCCTCAAACAAAAATATCTTGACAAGTTTTGGTTCCTCATCCATCAAATTCTTTTAAGATTAGTTTCAAGGTAGGCTAGCCTCTCGATGTCAATGAAGTTGTAGACATCGTGCGGAGTCCATCACCTCTCCACATAATATCTAGGAGGACAATAAATTTCTTTCAAGGTCTTCATGAAAACTTACTACTAAGAGTCATCCAGTGAGTGCAAGATGGATTGATACCTAATATGAAAGATGAGGTAATCATGCCATAGTTTCCTTTTGATCTATATATGATGAGGTAAGTTGATTTAAATCACAATTCTATACTAAAAATAATTTCTCAAGGAAAACAAAACTAATTATATTATTCCATTATTTCTATACAAAGGCTTACTTAGAAGCCATGTAACATACAAGATCAACCATGGAATTCCTCAAGGAAAATAGTTTTATATTTAGACAAATCACTCATAATATTTAAGGCTAAGTACTCTACAAGGAATCAGGGAGTCTCTCTACTTGCTATCTAGAAGTACGAGATCTATGAGCAAATATAACATGGTTGGGTCAGATCACCAAGGTAAAAGGTAAAGAGTTGAACAATGTTAAGCCTCTCTACCCAACAGATCCTAGTCCACAACTCATACTCGAGGTTATTGATACGATCTATGTGCATAAAATAGTTGGTGGAAGTCTTATATCAACCCATGTATTGTGTCTACTAGTAAGCATGAAAAAACTAGTATAGAGGAGGAACAAAGGTTCAGTCCCCATCAAAGGGAAAAGGTGCTCCCACAAGGATAGGTTGCACTATGAACCTACTTGGTAAACTAGGGGAACTTCATAGGAAACTCCTCCTGCACAAGATATTGAAGGCTTAAGAGAGTGCTTTACTAAATAGGCCAAGTTTATTTATTATATTAAGTACCAAATTCCTCGTAGTTGATAACATTTAAATGATCCTTAGAAGATTTACAACTTTATAGAGATTATTCCCTTAATACTCTTACATAGTTAACAGACAATGCATTGAGCCTCATATTTCTCTCGAACCTTGGAATTTTCATTTGTTTACAAAGTATTAGTTGGCCTAGATTTACATTTGAGTAGTGTGCTAACAAGGGTTTTGGAGGACCTCTTTTTACATCCATGACCAATAAGGGGATAGTCAAGGAGTCTTGATATCTTTACGTTAGGAAAGAATGAAAGAATCGTAGGATCACATTCCAATGCACTTAGGATTTAAAACTTTTGTGAGTCATGAATACACATATTCATCTTCATTGATTAGCTAATTTTTCATACAAATAAAAGTTTCAAAGTCTTTAATTTCAAAGAACCAAAAGACTTTGACCAAACTAAGATCCAAGCCCTCATTACATCATTCTCAACAATGTCCCTAACTTTATCAATGTCCAATAAGTAATTTTTATTTTGCAATTTTCAACTTTTATCTTAGATTATTGATTAGTCCAATCCAAGGATAGCCATGAAAGTAATCAAAGCAAATTGTGTCTAAACCGAAAATTGTTGGATCCACAAGCCACATTATACATTGCTTTGAACACCTCATGGTTGGATCCACAAGCCATAGTATACATTGCTTTGAACACCTCATGGCTCAATAGTTGGTTAAAGAATCCCTAGGAAAAAAATGCCCCTGCCTTAATAAACTCTTTACGTGCATTTTCAAGCTAATGTGTTCAATCAACTATTTACATGCACTCAATTTTCAAGTTAGTCAGTTTATTTATATTACAAAAATAAATACCTATTAACTTAATTTCTATTAACAATGGAGTAGTTTGGTAGTCATCTAGGGACTCAATCCTAGTTGCCACCACCCATGCTAACTATGAGCATGCGGATATAGGCGACTAGGTGTTCCCTATGTCTACTGCACAAGTGAAGCATCTAGTCTCATCCCATGAGAAATAACATGTGGGTTCCTAAAGACACAACTAGGATCTCTAATAGTAGTCTAATATTGAGTAAGATAGTCACAATTTTGTTAGCCATCAGACTCTCAAGGTGGATAAGCATCATAATTGGTTCAATGAGAGTGAGAAACGAGGGGGGAGCTGCTCATCAAACCCTTTGCCTATAAGTCATAGTCTCACACTAGCTCCCAGAAATAGTGCTTAACCAATTCTAAGACTCAAGCCTAAGAATAGTAACACTTATCAGTCCTTTTCTAAAATGTGGGGAAAGCCACCACATGACCATCTACTTGCCTCTCTTAACATGGATTCTTTTAATAAACTAAGTAAGCATACCACTCACACTATGAAACATATAAAAACAACTTTCTTAATTAACCTTTATACGGGGTTTGTTGACACATCCTTATGTATGAACACCAAAGCAAATCTTTTGAGAAAAAAAAAGTAGTTCATACAATTGTCATATATACAACCACTCCGATGAAAAGCAAACCAACCCAACCACCCTATCATGTTCTCATCTTGGGCCTTCCAATGTTAAACCACACTGGGTTTATATAGGCTTTCTTTTCTATCTTAGGACCAAGTTCGAGATTATAACCTCAAACTAGAGCCCCATCGATTCTTGCCTGTTGTAAGGGAGAACCTTCTTATACAAATGACTATACATATCTAAACATTGGTTAGCCACCTTAGGCAATTTATATACAACTCTATGTGAAGAGTAACTAAGGCAAGCCTTGGGAATGGCATCACACCTCAATCTCATCTGATTGTTGAAGGCACAATTGTTTTTAGAATCTCTTTTCATAATTTAATGTTCCCATAATCACTCAAAGAACTTATCACTAAACCATTTCTTTTATGTAGAAAAGTAAGAAAAATTTATATTTTTAATCCTAGGATTTATCAAAGAAATTCTAAAAATTTATTTTAAAATTATTAAACTCTTAGATTGGTTTTTTGTTAGCATATCATTAAATGGTTAATGAAAGTTAGTATATTTTTTGTCCTAGCCTAGAAATTTTACTAAATGCAATAATAACCTTAGTAATTCACATGTTATGTTTATATTTTTTTGTAGTTAGTGAGAAATATGCATTAAAGAGTAGTTATTCTTTTTGTATTTTTCCAAGGTGATCTAAAAATTTCTTAACTTGCATTAAAGTGCATTCATGCTATACTTTTAGCTTTAAATTATTAGTTTTTAATAATTTTGATATAATTTATGCTATTTTTAAATTTAAAATATTAATAGTAATTCAAAATCTAGCAAAGTTAAGATAAGTTTTGATTTTTCTAATTTATGATAATTTTAATTATTAAAATTTGAATAGTACAAATTATTTAAGATTTTTTTAAAATAAAATAGTATACCTCAGTCATATTTACAGCCAGATTCTTGATGTTTATTTTTTAAATTTAATTTACAGTCATATTCTTTTTTCTCCTTTAAATTTTTTTTTTAAAAGGGGAAGGGGGGATATGGGTGTAAGAAGCTGGGAATAACAAATAAGTGTTAATAATGTTGATATTATGCCATGTCACACTAACATTGGTATAAAAGGAGAGAAGATGTAATTTTTCACATCTTTTTGACACATTAATACAATTATAGACTTTCTCTCCCTTCTTGCTCACAGCTTCTATGGCTTCCCCTCACTACAAGGGAATGGGGCAATAGCGACGCCGATTAGCGACGGCGGATGTCAGCGTCGCTATAGGCGTCGCTATATGCGTCGCAATTGGCGTCGCTATATGCGGACGCCGCAGGGAAAAAAAGCGCGGCCGAAACCAGAGCGCCGTTTTCATTTTGTTTTCTTCGCCTTTTGAGAGCGAGAGCGAGGGAGAGAGCGAGGGAGAGAGCCAAGGCTTTGTGGGAGAAGAGGAGGAAGAGACTTGCCGCCGCCGCCGCCACCGCCACCGTCGTTGTTCGTGAAGGAGAGGAGGAGCCCTCGTTGCAAAGAGAAGCCGCCCACGCTCGCCATATCTCATTGGTGAGTCTCCCTCTCTCTTTCTTTTACTTGTTGAAGGTTTAAATCGTTCTCTTTTGTTTGTTTAGGAGAGGAAATGAAAGAGAAGGAGAGGGAGAGGGAGAGAGAGGGAGAGAAAGAGAGGGAGAGGGAGAGAAAGAGAGGGAGAGTGCATTCTCTCTCTCCCTTTTGCTTGTTTAATGTTTAAATTACTTTCTTCTTTGCTTGTTTAGGAGAGGAAACGAGAGAGTAAGAGAGAGGGAGAGGGAGAGGGAGAGGGAGAGGGAAAGAAAGAGAAAGAGAAATAGAGGGAGAGGGAGAGGGAGGGGGAGGAAATAGGAGAGGGAGAGAAAGAGAAAGAGAGGGAGAAGGAGGGAGAGTGCATTCTCTCTCTCCCTCCCTCTCCCTTTTGCTTGTTTAATGTTTGAATCACTTTATTTTTTACTTGTTTAGGAGAGGAAATGAGAGAGAAAGAGAGTGAGAGGGAGAGGAAGGGAAAGGAAATGAGAGAGGGATAGAAAGAGAAAGAGAGGGAGAGTGCATTGTATCTCTCCCTCTCCCTTTTGCTTGGAGGATGTTTAAATCACTTTATTTTTTGCTTGTTTAGGAAATGAGAGAGAAAGAGAGATAGAGAGGGAGAGGGAAAAAAAGAGAAAGAGAGGGAGAGGGAGAGGAAGAGGGAGAGGGAGGGGGAGGGGAAGGAAATGAGGGAAGGAGAGGGAGAGGGAGAGGGAGAGGGAGAAAGAGGGAGGGAGAGGGAGAGGGAGGGGGAGGGAGGAAATGAGAGAGGGTGAGAAAGAGAACGAGAGGGAGAGGGAGAGGGTGAGGGTGAGAGAAAGAGAGGAAGAGAGGGAGAGGGAGAGAAAGAGAGGGAGAGGGAGAGAAAGAGAGGGAGAGGGAAGGGAAGAAAATTTAAGATAATATACGTATTGATAATGGTATGCAATGTGCTTTGCATACGGCCACGTACTTCATCAAAATGAACCCAAAATTATTGTTATAGAAAAAGAAACCCTTAAATTGAGTATAGGATAATTTCTCTCAGGTCTTATGACTATGAGTAGAATTGATTGAAATAAATTTTATTACTATAGTTATAAAATTTCATAGATGGCGCGCATTAATTTTAAAATGGATTACTTATACTCAAAGCCGAGATATAACAAAAAATTATCTACCGAGACAAACAAATCGTTGAGCATGATACAAGGCCGAGATATAACATCGAAAAATCTCTCGACTACTATATACAATGCAAGGTTTATGGTCAACTTGCAACTTGACGTACATCTCCATAAAGCTATCCATTTAAGCTTAAGATTTTGTGGGAGGAGGGGGTCACGGTGCAAGATATGAGCAGGCGCGATGGTCGGCGGTCAGCCAACATTCGAGCCATTCTCATGTGGACGATGCATGACTTTCCGGGATTGGGAGAGTGCTCAGGTGAGCAGACCTTTGTTCTCGCCGGTAATATCTATATTTTATTTCATTCAATCAAGTATTCACTAGGTCGTGGATCACCTTGCAGGTCTCGTTACCTCAGGTTATCATGCATGTCCATTGTGTGGGCCACAGTTAGACTCCCGAAGGTCACGAATCATGAAGAAGATGGTATACCAAGGACACGCCGCTTTCTTGCCGGAGGATCATGAACTTAGGGAAGGTTTTCTTGGACGACCTCCAGCACGTATGAACGCTGCAAGCTGGTACGAGCTGAAAATGGTAAACCCGGATTCACATCCAAATGGAATGCGGCGGTTCTCAGTTTTCTACGAGTTGCCATATTGGACCCACTTACAGGTCAACCACTTGTTGGATCCCATGCATATTTTCAAAAATGTGGGCAGCTTGCTATGGGACCACATCACAGGAAAGAGAGACACTATAGGGGCACGAATGGATTTAAAGGAGGTAGGTAAGATGGAGGCGCTTTGGCCGCAGTCGAGTGCTGAAGGGGGAGTGCAGCTTCCTCGCGCTCCCTGGGGAGTGCAGGTATCGACATTTTCAGGATGAGTCGAGGGATGAGCGATGAGGAGTTTCAGGAGATGATGGCACGTATGTCTCCAGATCAGCTCGCGAGATTCAGAGAGATAGCAGATCAGGAGCTGTCTCGTTCTTCGTCAGGACGCTCTGCTAGATCAGCTTCGGCGCGATCAGATGCTTCAGCTTCGAGTAGACGATCTCGACGCTCGCGACTTGGGCCAGAGGGAGGGACTGCGACTGCAGGAGGATCAGGGGGGTGCTGCTGTGGAGACACGGACGCGGTGTCTCCGTCTCATCGTTCAGCTGGAGCTCGGTCACCGCCAGGATTTGTCACACCTATGGGGACGTCCACTCCAGTTACTCCGGCTTTTGCGCAGCCGTCGGCAGATGTCACGCCTTTTGGTGGCACTCCTTTTGGTGGCACCCCCTCTGGTGGCACTCCTTTTGGTGGCATACCCTCTGGCGGCACCCCTTTGTGTGGCACTCCGGGAGAGGGTACCCCCGTCGGTACACCGGATGTTCAGGGATCTCCTGGATATGCCCAGGAGCGTGGACGGAGATGGGAGAGGGCCCATACAAGGCACACTCCTAGGGATTATGGATACCTAGTGGATGGCAGGTCAGGAGCCATCATCATGAATGATGAGGGGAGGAGGGTGATGGCTCGCATGAGGGAGTTGTGCCAACAAGTTTTTCGGCACAACGTCCTGGATCATTGGAGGAACATACCGGAGGGGAGCAAGGAGTACATAGTAGCATCCTTGCACGAGGAGTTCCCGGTGCCAGCCGCAGTGGATAGATTCTCTACGGGCTGGATGATGGATTGCATGCGTGCATACATGTCACATAGACGATCCGACGCACGCAAGGCAATCAAGAGTGGGGCTCCAAAGCCCGAGTGGTTAGATGCAGACGACTGGCATCGACTGAGGGAGGAGGCTACAAATTCGCCAGGACGTTGGACTCAGCAGCGGGAGGCGACGAGGGCACGAATCGAGGCCGGATCGGTACATCATCTTGGGAGTGGCGGCCACAGGACATATTTGGAGGACTTTGTAAGATTCTCTTTTGTTTTGCTTATTTGTTTTTTTGAGATATTCTTTGTACTGACAATCATGTTTCTAACAGTTAGCATTTTGTTTTCTTTGCAGCACTCCATTACAAATCGCTATCCGCAAGGCCTTGAGACTCGATATGCGGAGAGGCACGGTCTCAGATCATTGATCGACCGATTGTATAGACGCGGCGGCCCAGTAAGTCACTCATCTTTCTTGTCCGTAGTTACCATGAGATATTTGAATGCATTATTGTATGGTGGATTGATATGTTGTTTCTTTTTCTGCAGAATCCGTTTGATGCTCCTTTACAGCGGGAAGAGCTTTCGGGGAACGACGATTTGTAGCTCGCCCTTGGATCCTTAGAGCTCACATACCTTTAGTTTTTAGTCGCCCGATCTATGTAGACATTTTCTACGTATTAGTGATATTGTTTTATGATTGTACCAATCGCATTTTATGCGATATCATGTATTTATTTCATCCATCAGTTTTATGATTTCAGTATACATTCTTTTTGTTTGCAAACGCTTTGTATGAAGCAGTGCAGAAACTATTTTGTATGGCTCTCATACAGCACACAGTGCTATATGTGGCAGGGCAGCTTGCTGCCCTGCCACAAAAAAAAAATTTTCTCTGTTACCGTCGCTATTTGCGTCGCAAATTTACTGCACGCGTTGCTATTGCCGTCGCTATCAGTGTCGCAAATTCTCTGTAACCGTCGCTATATGCGTCGCTATAAGCGTCGCAAATGCGACGCATATAGCGACGGTTATAGCGACGATTCTATGGCGTCGTCAATAACGACACTTTTTGCGACGACGGGGGCAAATTTTGTTGTTTGTATTTTCGTCGCTTTAAACGTCGCTATAAGGTCTATATCTTGTAGTGCCTTCTTTCCTGTCTTTCTCTCTCTAAATCTAGTCTTTCTCTCTCCTCGTCACTCTTCTTCTCTCTCTTCCTGCAGTCTTTCTCTCACCTCGTCACTCTTCTTCTCTCTCTTCCTGCAGTCTTTCTCTCTCTTCTACATTCTTCTCTCTCCTCTTTCTGTCTCCCTGGTTCTCTCTCTGACAAGTGGTATCAGAGCTTGAGTCTTTGATCCATTATTTTCTTCCATTTTCAGTCCCATTTTCCTATTTCAAAATCAATTTCAGACAAAAAATGGTACAAGACAGTGACTAGTGGAGTGCTGCAGGACATCTACAGTTAGTAAGAGACTAAATCTAGAGATATCCAAGGTCAGATATGGCGGATAATGGCTTAAATGGCTGGACGTCATCAAATTTTATGCAAAATTGAAGGTAATTAGGGTAAAGGATGGTTAATCGGGCTTAGTTTGGGAACAAACTATGGTTATTTTGAAAAGAGGGGTTTCTCTTTCCCTTTTCCTGGAGTTTCCTGCAGGTTTCATGGAAGATCAGCCCTAAAGATCTGTTCATTTCTCTCAAACCCTGAGTTTCTTGGCCAATAATCACTTAGAATAGTTTCCTCTGATCAAGACCTTCAGAATGAGCACAAGGTTGCTCAACCTTGCCTCAGCCATGGAGCTAGAAACAGCCCCGAAAATTGCGACGCAATTTTCGGGCTGATTCCAACTGTACACTTGATCATGCCTCAAAGTGTGTATACAAAAATGTCAAGCCAAAGCTTCAGAGTATGCTAGTTTTTGAGGACTTTGAAGATGACATAGTTGAAGCTAATGCAGTGGCAATCAATGCTGAAAATGAAGATCTTGAGGAGGACGTTGGACAGGAGTACTTTTATGATCCAGCCGACTCTTTTCCTTTTGATCCAAGTGGAAATGTTCCGTTTGACCCTGATGGATCTTGTGATGAGTCGCTTGCTGCCACAAATTGTTCTATTTCTATGGATGCTTGGACAGGATCTAAGAGCCCTAATACACTTCGTATGAAGGGAAGCATATGTGAAAAGCCAGTGTTCATCCTGATAGACAGTGGCAGTACTCACAGTTTTGTCAATAAGTCCATCATGGACAAGTTAAATTGTGTTCCCACAGACTTACAGTAGCCCATTAGAGTACAAGTGGCTAATGGTGAAGAAGAAATCAGCACACAGATTTGCCCACAGGTTTCTTTGCAGTTGGCTGAAAATTTTGAAGCCAAAGTAAACCTGATCACTCTGGAAATGGGCCCCATAGATATTGTACTTGGTTGTGATTGGTTGATGACATTAGGTAGGATCACTATGGATTTCTCACAGTTATATATGGAGTTTATCTCTAATGGACAGCTCATCCATTTACAGGGAATTCCTAGTAGATCTGATTTTCAGCTTATCACCATTCAACAACTCAAAAGAGAGTACAAGAAGTGCTCACAAATATTTGTTTTGCATTTGAACAAAGAAACACAGGATCAGCCCAATAATTCAGCAAACCATCCAGCCTTGACAGCTCTTCTTGAGGAGTATAGAGATTTGTTCGAAGTACCTACTTCATTGCCTCCTAAGAGAGCGGTGGATCACCCCATTGATTTGGGGCCCAACTCAAAGACAATCAATAAGCCACCTTACAGATTATCAAAATGTGAACGAGAGGAAGTAGCCAAGCAAATCAAAGAGCTTCTTGAAATGGGATTCATTGAACCAAATTCTTCACCTTATGCATCTCCAATCCTGTTAGTCAAAAAGAAAGATGGATCTTTCAGAATGTGCATTGACTACATGGATCTCAATAAGATAACAGTGAAGAACAGGTATCCTATACCCAGGATTGATGATTTGCTTGACGAGCTTAAGGGGGCTCGATTCTTCACGAAGATTGATTTGAGATCAGGGTATCATTAGATTCGCATGCGAGAGGGTGATGAAGTCAAGACTGCCTTTAGGACTGATCGTGGGCTCTATCATTTCTTGGTGATGCCATTTGGGCTTACAAATGCTCCAGCTACCTTTCAAAGCCTGATGAATAAGATCTTGCAACCTTTCCTCTTTCAGTTTGTCTTGGTGTTCTTTGATGACATTTTGATCTATAGCAAGACTTTACATGATCACTTGGCACATATGAGGAGGGTTTTTGATGTATTGAGACATCATAGGCTTTTTGCTAAGGAGAAGAAGTGCTCTTTCATGCAGACTGAAGTGGAATACTTGGGACATATAGTCAGTGAAAAAGGAATACAGGCTGATCCCAAGAAGGTGTAGTGCATAAGAGATTGGCCAACGCCTACTACTACTACCTCTCTTAGAGGATTCCTTGGTCTATCTTCATTCTGTCGCCGATTTATAAAGCATTATGCGGCAATTGCAGCTCCTTTGACTGACAGGTTGAAGAAGGAGGCTTTCTTTTGGGATGCTCTTGCAGATAGCAGCTTCAACCAGTTAAAGGAACTCCTTACTTCTGCTCCTATCTTAATATGCCCGGATTTCTCCAAAGAGTTTACTATACAGTGTGATGCTAGTGGCCATGGCATTGGGGCTGTTTTGCTTTGGGAGCATGGAGTAATTGCATTTGAGAGCCGTAAGCTTACAGATAAGGAGATGGCCATGAATGTTTATGACCAGGAGATGTTGGCTATCCTACATGCAATCAAGAAGTGGCACCATTACCTATATGGCAGCCGATTCAGAGTACATAGTGATCACCGGGTACTCAAGTATTTCCTTACTCAGTCAAATCTCACTCCAAAGCAACGTCGTTGGGTAGCTACATTACAGAATTATGACTTTGACATCACTCATACAAGGGGCAAAGATAACATAGTGGCTGATTCTCTTTCTCGTATGTGGGCCTGCAAAGTGTCAGCCATGACAGAATTACATAATGATTGGATTGAAGAACTACAGGAGGCATATCTTTTAGATGAGGAATTCAGCCAAATCTTTCAGAAATTACAGCAAGGTCTTATGGAAGAAAACTCGCATTACCAGCTTAAAAATGGTCTTATTTGGTGGAAAGGCAAGATTGTTATTCCTTCTACTTCTTATTTTAAGCGGAAAATTATGGAGGAGTTACATTCTTCGCCTTTAGCTGGACACTTGGGAGTTTTCAAGACTTATAACAGGATCAGCAAAAGCTTTTATTGGAAAGGACTGTGGAAAGACGTCAAGGACTTCGTTATGAAGTGTATGCCTTGTCAGCAAAATAAGGATAGCACCCTTAAGCCAGGAGGTTTGTTACAGCCATTGCCAATTCCTACGGGTAAATGGACTCATATTACTATGGGCTTTATCACTGGCTTACCTACTACTAAGAAGGGGTGGAATAGTATTTATGTGGTGGTTGACAGACTCACTAAAGCAGCTCATTTTATCCCAACAAAAATTCAGTTTACTGCTTCTCAAGTGGCCAACCAGTTTATGGAGCATATTTTTAGACTACATGGATTACCGCAGGTGATTGTCCATGATAGGGACTCAAAGTTTATAAGTAACTTCTGGCAGGCGGTATTTACATCTATGGGCACGAAGTTGGCTCCATCAACGGCTTATCATCCCCAAACTGATGGACAGACAGAGAGAGTTAATAAATGGTTGGAGACTTATCTTCGCCATTTTTGCTACGATGTCCAAACCTCATGGGATTCTTGGTTACACCTGGCTGAGTTTGCTTACAACAATTCCACTCATGCGAGCATAGGAATTTCACCCTTTGAGGCTTTGTATGGTTACAAGGTGCCCTTACCCACAGTCATCTTTAATGAAAAGATCAATCCTCATGGGAAGGAGGAGTTGGAAAGAATGCAGACCCTTCTTCAGCAATGCAAGGTGAATCTAAGGAAGGCTCAAGATCAAATGAAGATGTATGCTGATGAGAAGAGGAGGCCTTTAGAGTTCCAAAAAGGAGAGCTGGTTTTGTTGAAGGTGCCCAAATCCAAGTACTCTACGTTAAAAGATGGATCTAGTAATAAGCTTGCCCATAGGTTTTATGGCCCTTACAGGATCCTTAAGCGAATTGGAGATTTGGCATACAAACTAGAGCTCCCCTCTTCTACAAAGATTCATAACATCTTCCATGTTAGTCAGCTCAAGCCCTATTATGGTGATCCAGTGGATATAGTTGATGAGCTGCCACCTATTGATGAACATGGTCTTGTTCAGTACATCCCAGAGGCTGTTATAGGTCAGCATGAAAAGAAGCTTCAATCACGTTCTATTGTGGAATATTTGATCAAATAGAGAGGTTTACCATCTGAAGAGGCTTCTTGGAGACCTGATTCTATATTGGATGAGTATCCATACTTGAGGGAGACATTGGTGGCTGAAGCCTATTGCTTATGGAGCTAGTAATGATGCAGACTGGTTCAGGACAGCATGCTGTTTTAGAACAGTTTTTATCGTACCTAATTTTCAGAATTAAGCTATCTATATGGGCTTAAAGTACTCTTCAAGAGCTTCGTTTTGATATATGGTACATCTCATTTAGGCACTTCTATCAAAAGTTATGGCAGATTTGGTCCAGCAGCAGGGACTGTTTATTCAGCAAGCTGTCTACTTTGTTCTAGGACTATTTGTTGAAGACTTTATGGCTCCATTTGCTTCTGAAGTATTTCAAATCATGTATATAGTTGGGGCTTACTTCCGTTCTTCAAATTCAGCTCTTGTAATGGTCATTTTTCATTCATTTTCCATTTGTAAAGCTGTAAAACAAAGTAGTACTCTGTTGTATCCATCTTCTTTCTAGTTGTTTTTAGGTTTGTTTTTTAGGACAAAAACTTTTGGAAAGGGATGGATTGTAAGAAGCTGGGAATAACAAATAAGTGTTAATAATGTTGATATTATGCCATGTCACATTGACATTGGTATAAAAGGAGAGAAGATGTAAATTTTCACATCTTTTTGACACATTAATACAATTATAGACTTTCTCTCCCTTCTTGCTCATAGCTTCTATGGCTTCCCCTTCTTTCTTGTCTTTCTCTCTCTAAATCTAGTCTTTCTCTCTCCTCGTCACTCTTCTTCTCTCTCTTCCTGCAATCTTTCTCTCTCTTCTGCAGTCTTCTCTCTCCTCTTTCTCTCTCCCTAGTTTTCTCTCTGACAATGAGGCCCACGTGGATGGTGGGGGGAATGGGAAAAGGAGAGAGGGGGTTGGGGAACCCCGGACAGCTCCTAACCTAACCAGCCCTTCCATGGCGGCTGCTTCCTCATCTACGTAGGTATCCTGCTGCCTTGCTGTTCATCTTGTTTATTTTTTAGTAATAACCCCATATTTTTCCTGGTCTGATTACGCACTTGAAGAAAGTGTACCTCGATCTTTTGCAAAGTCGACTATGATACGTCGGAGTGGGGTTCATTTGTCTATTTAGGAACATCCCTTTCCCATATCATAAAAGTCATGGAACATGTTGAGGATGGCTGATTTCTTACTGATTTAGGAATTTTCTAGTTACTTTCTCCTTATGGAGGGTCTTAAGATTATGATACCTTCTCTAAGTGGTGTGATTTTGTCTAATGTCTTTCTTTGTATGGAAGGTCTTGACATGATAAACTTTACGGTCCATGTTTGGAGTGGCTGGTTCTCGACCCACGCATATTGATTTGGCCTTCTTCCATTTTTGTCTTGAAACATGTAAAGAGAAAGTATCCGGATTGTTTGGGAGATGTGTAAATTATCCCTGTCCATATATTTCATGATTGTCCTCAAAATTTTACTAATTGCTATCCATGGGCTCTTATATTCAAGTTTAATAGCTTTGCTCATAAAAACTTGGTCTTCCTTTGGGAATGTGCTAAAGCCATCAACTAGCTTGACTTTCCTTCTCTTATTTTGGCATGAAAGAATGATGTTCCTAAAAGACCATAATATGCTACATAATCATAACATGAGCTACATTTCATATTTTCTGTGACTATGGGTTAGGTCTTCCCCTATCCTGAAGAAGCAACATGATAGCATGGTGAGGACCAACTTGCTTGGACGAGGACAAAAACTTACAATGAAGTGTGGGAGCTTCTAAACAATACCATAACTGGTGATTGATGCTCTCCTCATGCTTCTTGCAAAGTATGCAAGGTGGAGATATTGGGAAGATTTTGGACTGATGGTCCTTAGCAGGAAATTCATTAACCACCACCCCCTACAAAAACAAGTCGTCCTTTTTTGAAGGCATAGCTTTTTGAGTATACCTTAATCACCTCTTCTAGATTGGAACATTAGTATACTTATCAAATTTTCTCTAGATGGTGTGGTTCTTTAACAATTTGTCATAACTTGTTTTCCTAGAATCACTCCTCTTATTTAAGAAGATTGCATAATTATCTTCACGCATTTTTGAACCTCTACAAGAGTATCCTCACTTGAAACATGGAGATGGGTCATTCCTCTTCTCTTTTGTTTAACACTTGAGTAAGCCAAACAACTTTAGCATCTTTTAAATTATATTTACATAACCTCAATAGAAAGCAAATCAAGCATTGATGCATCCCATAAATCTTACCATCACTTGGTACCCTTGTTGTATAGGTTACAAGTTGTTTTGGGTTTTTTCTTAAAGGGGAAAGTCCTCCTTCAAAGGCAAAATATTGAAACCATACCACTTATTTCATTGGTAAGTCGCCATGTTTCCCTTTAGAGCCTTTCCATTGTCACTGACAAATAAGTTTTCTCCTAGCATCAACCAATAATTTGACCATCTCAGAGTGCTTTATCTTCATCTTGATTTTCTCGTAAAACAATACATTAATCTAGTCTAGTCCCTTCATTGGTCCCTTAGGAGACTAGCCTTTGCTAACAAGTTTGCATTTGTTACATCCTTGGGTATTTTGGATGGGCACATGTAGCATTGGTCAAAGCATTGGGTTGTGAGTATCTTAGTGCAAATGCACCAAGGGCACTTTAGGGTTAGGTCAGTCAAGTCCTATAAATAGGACTCAAAGCCCACTTGTGCACATTCATTGTGTGATCACTACTTGGACTTTAGGCCCAATGATTGCCACATCTGTACATTCCAATGGGTGTAGATTGGCAGCATGGAATGCCAACTCTTGGGACATGAGTGTGGCTTGGTACTTTGCTAGCCCTAGCCCCTCCATTGATCTCTTAGGGCATTAGCCTTTGCTAACGAGTATTGCATTTATTATAGCCTTAGGTATTTTGGATGGGTGCATGTGTTAGCTTGTAGTTATCATCGTGCTGCAAGTCCCCCATTCCTGATTCCTTGACTGCAGTGCTACAATTTCTAGGGCAAGCCTGACGGCACAAATATCACTTGCATGTTTTGGACCATGTAGCCATCCATTTGAATTAGCTCACCCACACACCCAAGGAAACTTTCAATTGGAACAAGGCGGCAAACCTTGCATTCCAACGTCTCTAACTACTCCTATTCAAGGCCCCAATCATAATTACGTCGAATTTGACAAAGTCCTTCCATGTCTTCATAGATGCCTTAGATATGGCAATAGATAGTGTGCTTATGTAACAAGATGAGAATGGTTGGTTTTGACCAATTTTCTATTCCAGTAGATGGCTTGAGAAAAACTACTTTGTGGCAGAAAGGGAATGGCTTGGAATGATCTATTTTGTAAAGAAATTATGCCACTACTTACTTAGCCATTCTTTTTCTTCCATATGGATCACTCTACTCTAGTCTATTTGGTCAAATAGTAGAATGTCATAGGAGGACTAGCTTGATGGATTCTATTACTCCAAGAATTTGATTTCAAGGTCATACACAGAGCTGGAGCATGTGAACTTTCCGCATTTCTATATGTCCCAACATAGTGTTATCAATGACTGTAGATAACCAATACATAATATTTTTATCTTTTGCATTCCATTCTTTCCACACTTTTAATTCTTCTATTCGCAGGACCACTTAGCTTTGGTTCCTTTCTTCACCTGAAACAAACTCATAGAAACCTTTTCCAATAAAATAGTTTTTGACACAAAACTTCCATGATGGGTAGTTATTCTTATCTAGCTTCTCAATAATAGGATTTTCACTATTCTCAGCCATTATGACAAAACAAGATACTAAACAACAAGCAAGACTTCTAGAAACTTTCATAGGATATGCTCAACAATACATCAGGTAGCCTTTTTCACTTATTGCTCAATAATAAATGTAATATGTAACTTATTTATATATAAATATTGTGTTTTCCTCCTTGAAATACCTCAAAACTTATCGATTTGAAATTTGCAACATGTACATCTAAGAATGGCCGACACAACTGAGATTACAATATGCCATAAAGCTAGTGTCTATAATCTTACAAAGCTAAAATGGAGCCCAAAACAAATAGCCAGAAACATAGCAAGAAAGCCCTAAATGGCTTATTTGTAGAATATACAATGTTTTACTTTGCACACGTCTCATAGCAATTTAAGATTTTTTTTTCTCCATTCTACTTCAAAAGGGCCTCCATAAGCACTATCCAAGGGAATGAGAGAGAGTGTGTGTGGAGAGCTTCTTACCAATTTCTTACTTTTTTCAATCCTTGCTCCTTCTCCTTCACTTTAGCATTCAAAACTAGCCTCTCTCAGTGGCATTTCTTTGATACCATGTCACAAATCATGTGATAGGGAGACTTGCTTGAGCTACTACACCGAACACACACAATACACACAAAAGAAAGATCACTCAAGAACACAAGAAGAGAGATGGAGACCAATACATTTTCTTGCTATTTTTTCTTCCTTCTTCCTCTCACAATAGAATTTACACAAAGTGTAGATAAGATACAACATAAAGGAAAGTGGTCTATTAAGTCAAGCAGCACATAACTAGCTATACTAATTGACAAGTACTATAACTATGCCAAGTGCAAGTAGGTGTAGCTAACCAAGTATAATAAGTGATAATTCAATGGTCATGTGAGAATCATAATAACCACCAACATGCTAAGTGTAGATTAATGGACCCATGTAACCATGTAGTCCATCATCAATGTTTGCACGTATTGAGCTTGCCATCTCAGCAACTTGGTTGCTGGAGAAAAACCTCACAAAAGCATGCATGGTTGAAGATACTAAGGAGTGTTGGTCATGATTAGTGATCTAATGATAGCATTTAATTGACTTTATATTTTCTCAAAAGAACAAAATATTCAAAGAGAATATTCTTTTTATCAAATCATAAAGGAGTCATTCATATATGCCTCTATTAGCCTTATCTTACTAGTCAATTTATTTGCGATCTTCTATTGTTTAAAATGTCTCTCAAAAGAATAATATGTATTTTTTAGTAGAAATACAAGGCCTCAAACCTCTCTATCCAAGAATATTTCTCTCTCTAGGAAGATACATTTTAGAGTCTCTCATCTTGGCTTAACAGATTCCATATCAATGAACTAGGCGACCTTAAGAATGAGAGTATTTCCATAACTCTAGGCCTCAACTTAAATTGACCACCCATCTTCATTTCAAATCAAGACACAAAGAATTAACATTTTAGAGAAACTCGTCACTCTATTTTAAAGGTATTTTACTCATCATGCACCAAAAGGCTATCCCAATTTCTCTTTATCTTTTAGTTTTGTTTTGAAGAGCAAGTTTCTAAAGGTAATTTTTAATTTCCCCTTTCAAGATCCTTCTTGAAGATATTTTTTATTTCCCCTTTCAACTTCCTTCTTGAAGGTATTTAGGTTTCCAACAACCACCATACCAATCACACACTCCAACTAATCTCATGTTAAGTTAGATAATTCAAGAACTTTCAATCTAAATAAGTCTCTTTCTTGATTTAGAGTGATGTACCAAGAAGGTCCTTTGTGAGGGAAATTTCTTACAATTCCAATGAATAAAGGAACTCCTAGATGTTTATCCTAGACCCCTTACTAGGGATCCTTTTGAGTGAGTAATACAAAATGAAACACCTTCCGTATGCTTTAACCTAATTACTATTTGACATGAACCATCAATCACATTTTTCTACATTCAAGATCTCTCTTATACATTATCAATCATGCTAAGAGAAGTAACATCCATACAAGTCTTTTCTTTATTCAAGTAGGTGATCACATATATGAGATAAAACGATTGCTTTCTTTAAGAGAGGCAGGTAGCATAAGCCACATATACAACATGAAAGAGCACATGGATCGACAGAGGAAGCTTCATTGAAAAGTTCCACTATGGAAAATTTGATTTTCTGTGGTTATATACAAGATGCAAAAGTCTTTCACAAAGTTTTGAATCAAATATTATTCTTGAAAATTTTGTGATGATGGAAAACACATAGTTCATGTGCCACTAAGAAATTGCATGCTAAGGATGGTATGGAGGGCCAATCCAATAGTTGGAGTTTCCACCCTTAGAAGAAGAAATAGCAAATTTAAACAATCCAACTTCCACTATAGTTTCATGATGTCATAATTGAATATCAAATTGCTAGATTGGACCTTCATGAAACCTTACTAAGCAAGTCAATGTAGCTATTACTATGCGTGAAGTTTTATGCTTGCAACAACACTATAGCTTGCATTGCATCTACCTACACTCTCCTTTGCCAATGCACACTAGAGTTCCATCCGAATAGCCCAGTAAACCTTTTCATGCACTTAAGTCCACTAGCATTTGCCATTATAATTAGTCTAAAATTATTGGCATTATAAAATATTAGATTCCATCTTGTGGCCTTGAAACTATCGCAAACTTTTAGATGCACTTGCTTTCTTTGAAGACTATAGTGTGGCCTATTTTAGTTGACAGCTTGTATTGCCATCTAGACCCCTTTTATGTGATCTTGGCCCATGAAGACAAAGAAATTTTCTTATAATCCTAGAGCCACATTATCTACCACCTTTGGGTTGACAAAATTGATCAACTCATCTAGATGTTCTGCTCTAATATATTTAAATCAATAGAAGCCCTTGTTCACCAAGTCAATGATCATCAAATAACAACCCTTGCATTCTCAGATATCCTCCCCTTCATTTTATATAGTGTCCTCTTTGTTTGCCATAGGTAATCATCCCTCTCAATAGTAGCATCCACCAAAAAAATAAAGACAACCCCTTGCATTGAATGTTGTAGAATCAACCTATTCAAAGTCATAGGCTAGCAACCCATCTATCTTCCAACCACCTGGTCAGAAATTTTAATCTTCTCCATTTCATCTACCATAGAGGCCCCTCCAAATTGAATATTGCACACTAGCTCTAGTTTGTTATCAAAAACCACCACCTATTATTATAGCCTCTATCTGAAAGCTCCCAGAGTAAGCCCTTTACTATGTACATCAACCATAGGTGTCTTGTTCATAATGTGTACATCAATAGCAACTACTTCAGCCCAATATTAATTAGGCAAGCCTCTTTTCAAGCATCAATGCTTGAGCCACATCTATAATACACCTACTTTTTTTTTAATAACTCTATTTTGTTGTAGAGTATCTACATTAAACTGCATCTGGATACTTTTTTAAAAAAAATCAAAAGACTCATTGAAAAAATAATCTCCCTATTTATCCAACCTTAGGCATCTAATATGTAACCCTATCTCCTTCTCAACCAAAGCTTTATAGCTTTTAAAGTGTGTAAGGACCTCACTTTTTTCACATATTAAATAAGCCCATAATTTTCAAGTACAATCATCAATGAAGGAGATATATACTTACAATCTCTCATAGTTGCTATCTTTATAGGATCCCACACAGTAGAATATATCAACTCAAGTGGTTTCTTGCATATATGCATTTTTTGTGGAAATGCATACCTTGTTTGCTTTCCAAATTGGCATGCTATACATACCTTATGCATCCCATCAACCATCAACTTTGGTAAGCCATTCATTATCTGTTTTAACTGCATATTTTCTAGACACTACACATTTACATGACCAATCCACTTATGTTAAATTTCAATATCAGCCACCCACAATGCCTAAACTTTGTGCAAACATAGTAGCATTCAATTTCAAGCAGCCCTACATCAAGAGTAAATAATCTATCAATATCCTTAGCTTTTGTAATTAATCTACATAGCTATTTTTAGGGTCCTCTATATAATAACCATCAAATGTGAACTAAAGATAAAATCCCTATTCCACCATCTAACCAACACAAATCAAGTTCTTAGTTATGTTTATTACATGCAACATATCAACCACATACTTTGTTTCATTATTTTGCATATGCAATGGATTATTTTCAATGTGAGTAACGAGATGGGTTGTACCATTCCTTGTCTCCACATAGCTTGGACAATCTAGATTGCATATCTCTTTAAACCACTCTCCATGAGAAGTCATGTGGTAAGAAGCACTTGAATCCACATACCATACATCATTCTTAGATAAACCATCAGTTGTCATAGTATTCATAAAATCTTGCATAACAAAGAGTTGCTCACTTCTATCATCATTGTTTTTGCTTAGTGGAAGCATAATTACTTTATTGCATTTTTCCATTTCTGGTTTTAGCATTATTTTTGAAAAATTTATCAAACATATGTTCTTTTTTACCACAATGCTAGCATTCTCTGTTATCATCAAAACTCTTCTGTTGGTTAGAACCTACAATTTGTCCTCTTCTTTGGCTCACCCTTCCTTGGGATTTTCCTCCCCTATTTTGTTGTGAATTATAATTTTGACCATGACCACCAAATTCGTCTTGAGCATGATCGCCACCTCCGTTAGTAGAGTAAAACATTTTTTCAAACTTTCCCTTACTTTGACAAGCATAGAAATCAAATCCACAAAGTCACAGATATCATCCTTAGTATTCGTAGATAGCTTGAAGCTCTTGTACTCATCTCCACATCCATATAAACATGCTCATACAACATCATCATCATCAACTACTACATTGAGAGATCCAAGAGCTTCCACAATACTCTTGCTCTTTAATGCATAGTCATTGATTGAAAGATTCCCTCTTTTAATTTGATTCAACTCTAGAGTTGTAGTTTTTCATGCTTTGTATTTACCTCAAAAAACCTTGGCATGTTTTTCCACGTAATAACGAGGGTTTTAGATTCTTCCAATTATCTCATCATACTATGTCTGACATCATAGATAATTGATATATTACCTCACTTTTTCTTTGCACCCAATACTTCTTAGCCCTTATATGTTCTGCAATAGCATTTTGTTGAGGGACTTAACAAGCCACAACCATGTTCTTTTCAACATGATTCCAAACACATTTGCTCTTCAAGAAATTTATAATCCTAAATTTCCATGCAAGATAATTGTTTTTATTAGGCTTCTCACTAACAATTTTTTAAAATTATTAGACATTTTGATAAGAGAATCAACTTTGCAAAACCTACAATTTATAACCAAGTCAATACTAAGTGCACTACAATGAAAACATACAACCTTTTTCATTGATGACTACACAATAATAACTACAATTTGCAATATGTATGTAAATGCTCCCTGTATATGCAACCTCACAAACACTTGAAACCTTATAAACCCAAAATCTATAACATCTACACCTATAAATGACAACCACAATTGAATCTATAGTATACCCAAAAACTACTTTTGATCAACTTGCATGACCAAAATGAAGATGAAAACGACCTCAAATGGCAAAAATCACTACTCTAAATCCCTAAAGGCATATTGATAGTAGTGTATACACTACTCATCATGCTCACCAAGTTTCACTACAATAGGAGACTGCATCCTTACCATCCTCATGAGTCTCATGTGGCTATATTCCAAGGTAAATCAAACAAGATGGAAGAGATTCTTACCCATTGCTTAATTGGTTTCTTCCATGTCCCCTTGCCTTCACCTCAACCTTCAATTGATCTCCCTTTAACCATGGGATTTGTGTGATACCATTTAAATAGGTAAGAGGAGAGAGAGAGAGAGAGAGAGAGAGAGAGATGAAGCAACCAAGAGCACACATACACAATGGAGACTTGAGCACACAAAGAAGTAGGGGTGAAATATTCTTCTTCTTATTTCTTCTTTTTTTACACAAAAGAACTTAATCTAAAACACGATAAAAGACTAATATGAAATTTCTAGAATATATGTACATGCGGTCACTAAGTGTGAACCTACTAAGAATAGATTATGTGGCACAATGAATGCCCCATAATCAAGAGTGTACCATGTGGGTGTAGTCTAGCTATAGAATCATTGATATACCTTCCATGTTGATCAGCTAACATGCCAATGCGTAAAGTTTACCAAGGCATATAGCAGATGCCAGCTCATCTGGAGAGCGACATCTCAATACTCTCCCTATCTTTGTGTGAAGGTCCAATACTTCTAAGATATTTATGTAATGTTTATTTATCTAACTACATCCATTGCAAAAATGTGAAAAATAGATACTGCAATGGTAGATGTTTGTTTTAGTCACTTAGATAATCTTAAAATCTCAAATTTGCTATTTTTTTGTAACTCTGAAACTTCAAAGATTCAAAAAATATAGAGTTTTTGTCTCATTTCAAGTATATTTGACTCAAAAATATTCTTTCAAAATTTATGCCAAAAATATCATTTCTTAAGAGAATCTTTCAAAGGATTCCAATTTTTTCTCCTAAGACATAATATTATCTAGAGGTTTGCTATGGTGTGTTTCGACTCCTCTCTACAATTGGAACAATCATAACTATGTCTCCATCTAAATTTCTTTCATGCATTTCTCACATACATCAAGTTCAATAACATCTTCAACCAACACATCTACTACTCAAATCATTTGTGTTATCAACCCCCTTAGTCAATGGATTATCAATACCCTCAATCAATACATCCATATCATGTGACACCATAGCCATATCATTGGGCACCATGTGTTATCAACAACCTCATTCAAAACATATATAGATAACACATCTGTAGCATTAGATAACACATCAAAAAATACATCTACGTTTTAGTATCTTGAACATTGTCCAAAGGGTCAATTGGCAAATCCCTAAGTTCATCTTGCACAATTTTTATCACATAAGACCAAAGTTCTTTTTCATGCTAGACATGCTTTCTCTTCTAGAATCCATCTTTATGCTATGTTCACTCTCCAAACAATAAGTTCTCTTATAGAATTCATATTTGGGTTACATTCTCTTCTAAAATCCATCTTTGTGATATGTTCACTTTGCAATTCATAAGTTGTAGCTTCAACATCAGCAAATACATGCCTTATAGACATATATTCTACTAGCTTCCTCATACTGCCTTTCCCAAAATTAGTACTAAGCAATAATCTAGTTTCTCAAAAATGGATCTTGCCATCTTTAAAGATAATAATATCCTTATTCATATGTACTATAAATTTTTTAGGTATCATAGTCTTTTTTGGCATGTTCTATGTTGTCACACCAAATACAGTAAACAAACCCTTCTCGATTTTGAGGCCTCTGTCCAAACAATCCTAAAGATCATTCTTTTTGTTCTAACTTTGCAAACTTTAGTTGCAAATCCCACATTCCTTCTACTAACTCTTTCATCATGTTATCCTTATTTGGAGATGCAATGACAAGTGGTTGTTTACTCACTTGATTTTTCTTAGGCAAAACTGGTGTACTTCTTGCAATAGCCATCTTGTCTCTTCATCTCTATCTCTTTAAATGCTTAGAAATTGCATCATCTATGTCTTGCCAATCAATTATTAATATTTTTTTAATAGTATAATCTTCCAAATCTCCTCAAGGTTTGACTGCAGTGATGAGGCTACTACCTGAAGAAATAATTCTATCTTCTCCATCTCTATAGTCCATTGCTCTATTCTATCCAATTATGCATATCTGCACTCAAATTTTCAAAGCAACTCTATTGTTTCTAATCCTTTGTTGGGCTTAAAAATCCACTCTAGGAAAGTTATTTTAGTCACCTTCTCTAAATCTTCCATTTAAAAAATCATATTTGAGTGCTTTAGAAAAATCATCCTAGCTTGAGCCATGATTTACAAGAATATTGCTTACATGGGATTTAAGATTTAGGACTACAACCTATCCAAAGTATCAACTCATATAATTTGTAAGAACCTCAAAAAATATAGTTCTTTTTGCACAGAGCCTCAAGTATTTAGACACATCATATCCTTTAAAACACTTTAGTAATTGACTCAAATGCATTTGTTATATCTTCTTCATGTTTATACATCCTATATGTTTATAGATATGCTTGCTATAAAAATCATGTATTTGAAGAATCACACATGATGTTGAACTCTCACCTTAGCTTTTTCACATCAAGTTCACCAAATATGTCAAGAGATTTGTTACATATAGCTAGAAGACACTGAGTCTAATAGAGAGAGTTTAGCTTAGTAGAAATTGATTTTCAATTAGGAAGAAGAGATAGTTATCAATCCTTCATCTCTAGACTTGATGAAATACTGCAATGTATGCATTTTTTTCCACATTTCAAGCCTGCTCTATTTCAGCCCTATTTTGCCTTGCCTCTAATTCTAATTTTCTTGATTTTTTCCTTCAAAAAATAGCCCTTCATAGCCACAAAGTAGCCCACATACTTTAGGTACATTGTCCCCTGTTTTTCTTTCCAAAAGGTGTCTATTTTAGCTCATATGATATCCATGTTTGTTGTTGTCTAGATATGTTGGCAATGTGGTTGGTTGTCTTACTCACACTAACCCTAATTATATATGTACACACTCATTCTTTATTCTTTGAGTAATTAGAAAATAAGATGCTACTCATAAGAGAACTATTGGAGGCACCACAAAGATAATATCCTCTGTGTGTGTGTGTGTGTGTGTGTGTGTGTGTGTGTGTGTGTGTGTGTGTGTGTGTGTGTGTGTGTGTGTGTGCAATCTCCATTCTCCTTGTAGCTCCAACAACTAGTATCAGAGCAATAAGAAGTCTTCAGCCACACCACCAATAGAAATCTTCACAATCTCCATTTTGGACAAGATTCAACGTGTGAAGAGGTCAACAAATTCTTAGAGAAATCCCAAATCCGAAAAATTAGTAGACATATCTAAAGATGATCAGTCTGAGCTTAATGCATTGGCCAAATTTACTATTAGGCTATACTTGGTAGCATCTATGTATTTTACAGTTCTGAATGAGACTATTGCACATGACTTATGGAAGAAACTATGTAACACTTAAGAGAAAGAAATAGCCTCTAACAAGGTGTATTTCATGAAAATTTTGTTTGAGTTGTAGACAAAGGAGGGCTCTACAATTAGCTCCCATCTTAATGAAGTCAATATTGTATTCAATTAAATGCAGGCTCAAAATTTGAAGCTCAAATACGAGATTAAGGCAATATTTTTATTATGCTCCTTGCTTGCATCATAGAACACTTTTAGAACATTAATCAATATCAGCTCCAAATGGTGAATTAAAGTTTAATTATATTCTAGGAAGTTTATCGGCTAATACATAGAAAATCCATAAAGCAAGGCAAAAATGCTAGGGCATTGGTAACTCAAGAATAGGGGAAAAGAATGGTATAAAGGCAAGAACTAAGTCCTTGGAAGGTCACTAGCAAATCTAGGTCCAAGAAAGACATTGAACGCTTCCATTGTGGTAAAATAGATCATATAAAAAAGGACTATTACAATGAAAGCAAGACCAAAATGATATGAAGGAGGAGGATAAGGATGCTAATAGGGAAGACTATAAAGAAAAGGTAAAGATTAAAGAAATCGTTGCAGCAGTGATTGTGCATAATGATGATGGTGAGGTGCTTATCGCTTTTGCTCTCCCTGCACATATGCTAGTTGCAGCGGATGACAACTAGCTCAAGATTGGACTCTTGATTCTGTTGCATCTTTTGATGTGCCTCCTAATAAAGAGTGGGTTTGTTTATATGGCAGCAACATGCATGGATCATTCCATCTTAGTAATGACTATGTATATGATATAGTTGGTGCATGTGATACGCAATGCTTTTCAAAATGGAGCTACCTTTAATGTTCAAAATGTATGCTATATACCCAAGCTTACTAAGAGATTAATATCTACTGGTCTATTGGATGACTTAAGATACTTCACTACTTTTGGAAGTCAATCATGGAAATTCCATAAGAGATCATTTGGTGTTGCTAAAGGAGCCAAATGTTGTACTTTGTATCCCATTCATGTATCTTCTATCAAACATCATATAATTGTAGTAACCAAGCAACCAAATAAATCTATGGCATAGTCTATTGGGACATATTTCTAGAAAAGGAATGGAATTGCTATCTCATTTGGATTACTTGCCTCTTCATGATTTTTTTTTATTTTTTATTTTTTGTGAGCTACATTGTATATATGGAAAGTATGCACGTTCAGCTCATAAGAAGAACTTAGACAAGAAAAGAAGTGAGTCGCTTGACTTAATGCATAGCAATATATATGGGCCTATACCTACAAAGTTTATAGGTGGCCATGCTATTTTATCACATTCATTGACCATGCAACTAGAAAAGTGTGGACTTTCACTACAAATAGGAAAGATGAGGCTTTGTCTTATTTTCAAAAATTTTTGGCACTTGCAAGAAATCAGTCTGGTAAGAAACTTAAGTGTCTCAAAATTGATAATAGTGATGATGAATATGCCTCTTATAGCTACGCAACCTGAAATGGATTCCATTACTAAGAATCATACTTAGAAGTTGGTTCCTTTGCCTAAGGGAAAAAATGCTTTGCCATCTAAGTGGATCTATAAGTTGAAGGTTACAAGTGATGCTAAACCAAAGTATAAAACAAGATTAGTAGCCAAAAGTTTTAAGCAAGAAAAAGGTGTCGACTTTGATGAGATCTTTTCATATGTGGTGAAATTGACTAATCTTCACACTATGTTTGCTTTGGTGCCTGAGGATGATATAGAACTTGTACAATTAGATGTCAAGATAGCATTCCTACATTGTGATCTTCATGATGAGATCTACATGCAACAGCTAGAGGGTGTTGTGAAATGGACATGGCAAAGAAAAGCTTGTCTACAAGCTAAAAATGAGTCTCTATGGATTAAAGTAGGCCCCACATGGAATGGTATAATAAGTTTAATTCCTTTATATAATCTCACGGCTATAAGAGAAGTGACACAAAATACTTCTTATAAACTAGAAAAAGACTAATAATGGTAGCTTGATATTGTTGATCCTTTATATGGATGATATATTGATAGTTGGAACAAACAAGTACAAGATTGATTCCCTAAACAAAAAAATAATGAAAACCTTTGAAATGAAGGATTTGGGATATACAAATCACATTTTTTACATGCCCATAATCAAGGATAGAACAAGGAGATTACATTATCTATCCCAAAAGGGTTATGTCAGCAAAGTGTTGCAACATTTCAATAGGGAGGGGGGAAGACAGTTAGTACTCCATTGCCTCTAAGTCTCAAATAAGTTTGATAGCTTTATGCAATCTCATGGCTATAAGATAAGTAAGACAAACCACTTTGTATATTCTAGAGAGGCTAAAGATGGCAACTTGATAGTGTTGATCCTTTAGAGATTCTTTATGTGGATGATATGTTGATAGCTACAAAAAACAAGTATGATATTGATGCCCTAAAGAAAAAGTTAATGAAAACCTTCGAAATGAAGGATTTGGGATATTCAAATCACATTCTTGGCATGTAGATAATCAAGGATAGAACAAAGAGATTGCTCTATCTATCCCAAAAGGATTGTGTCAGCAAAGTAATGCAATGTTTCAATATAGAGGAGGGAAGGCAATTACTGCTCCATCACCTCCATATGTGAGACTTAGAATTGTGATGATTGTCCCAAATATAATGAGGAGAATGCTGAAATAACCAAGGTTCCAGATTCATCATGTGTGGATAGTCTCATGTATGCTATGATTGCCACTCACTTGGGCATTGCATTTGCAGTAGGAATAGTAAGCATGTACATATCAAATCCTAGCAAGAAGCATTGGAAAGTAGTGAGAGGTAACTTGAGGTACTTTAATAGTACAAAAGATATGTGCATATGCTTTGGGAGAAGTAGCAATGGTGTACTTCGACACAAAGATGTAGACTATTAAGAGAATGTTGGCAATCTCATAGGATTTGTTTTTACCTTGTACAGCGATACAATCTCATGGATATCTTGCTTGCAAAAATTCATGGCATTATCTACCACTAAAATATAAGTATATTATAGCAATAGAGGCGTGCAAATAAGCTATATCGATTACTTGTCTAGGGGGAGACTTGGGCCTTAGTGAAGACATGACATTGCTACACAATCATAGTCAAAGTGCCATCATGTAGGCAAAGAATTATGTGTTTCATGTAAAAACCAAGCATATAGAAGTGAGATATCACTTCATTTGTCAAGTGCTTGAAGATAAGCAAGTTGGGCTTATCAAAGTGCATATTGATGTGATAAACCTATAGAATTTCTCACTAAGAGTATTCCCTCCAAAAAAATTTGGACATTGCAAGGAGTTGATGGGCATTGGGTGAGGGTAACTCACATGAATTTTACCTCACGCATTCTCTCATTCTTTTTTCTCCCTTAAAAACGCATATCCTTTAAGTGGGAGGTTGTTGGGGTAAATAGGGTAAAGGCCAATGTAGCCAGTCGTGCATCTTACTTAGTAAACCTAAGTATATATGTACACACTCCTTATTTATTATTTGAGCTATAAAACCATAAGGTGATACTCATAAGAGAGCTATTAGAGGTACCACAAACATAGCATCCTCCATGTGTGTGTGTGTGTGTGTGTGTGTGTGTGTGTGTGTGTGTGTGATCTCCATTCTCCTTACAACTCCAACAAGGTATGCCTTGTTTTTCCTTGAAGAACAATCCAAAGCTACTCCTGTTCAGCCCCAAATAGTATCCCTCTTCTAATTCAAAGAAACCCCATTATTGCCTAGGCACATAGTTTGTGAATTTTGTTCTCTTCAAGTCCTTTCATCCATGTGTATACTATCCACAAACACGCTGAAAGTTTCATGCTCTCTCCTCTCTCAATTCATACCCTTTTTGCTACCCAGTAACTCTCAAAATGTCCCTCATTTTATCAAATTTTCACTCCTTGTCTCATTTTTCTTGCACATAGGGTTTTATACATAGTCTTAGAGAATCCTATATCTTCATGTAGAGCACACCTAAGTTCTATATGATGGTCCATGCAATGTACCTTAAGAAACATCACTTCAATCAAGCCATATTAGTATTTTTATGTCATGCCTTTGAAACTACATGACACCACGATATTGATAGGTCTTAAAGAAGGATAGATAGAGGCCTTAGGCAAGTGCAATCATAATTACAGGATACTCAATAGGTAACTGGAGGATAGATAGGCCTTAGGTAAGTGCAACCATAATTGGAGGCTTTAGTCAAGTGCAATTAGAGCTGGAGGATACTCAACAAGTGGCAAGGGCCCCATGCAATAGTCCAAGCTACACATTAAGCAACCTAGAGCACTTCCTCCTCCTCCTCATCCTCCTCCTCCTCCTCCTCTTACTCAAAAAGCCCCTATCATTGCTCAAAAATCAGCCCCAACATATAAGAAACACCAATCTCAATTCCAAACTCAACCCCAATAAGTGCAAGGCAGACAAGCATGGCAAGGTCCAGCTGGACGAGTCCTAGGGAAAAGGCTAAAGAGAAGAATGAACTACAAAAATAAGAAAAATAAAATTTCAAAATGTCCTTTTAAGATATTTTGGGTATTTTTTATATCATATCTTTTGGTCAAAGAACAAACATGTTGGTCAAATTTCTCGCTTTTTGGATATGTTTTTGGATGTAAAATTTAATTTTCCAAAATACGAGACCTCTTGGATACCCCTACTCTTTGAGCCATTTTTCCACATTTCTTTACTCTCTCATAGCTCTAATGTAACCTCTTCTTTGTGATTATGCAACCTTCATTATAAGACAGATAACTATTTACACGTCTCTTGCTCACAATCACTCATCCATAATCACTATGCAATCTATCTATGCATATCTATCTATCCTCCCTCACTGTACTAAGCTACCTCATTTTCCTTGATACCTTTGTGTGCCTCTTTGTGCATCTTTACTCTATCTCCTAAGATAACCAAGCATGGCTCTCCATTTCTATTAATATCTCTATGCATCCCCTCCAACCTATCTCCATATAGATACCAAATCAACTATTTTCATTGATGTCTTTATGTGTCTATCTCAATGTCTCTACATGTGCCTCTCTAGTTTATCATTGTAAACTCAATAGCCCTATTCCTATTAACATAGAAGTGTGTCATTAGGCTAAATCTCTAAATATTAAACCTCATATTCTCATTAGCATATATATGTAATCAATTCATGTACATACAAAATTGGGGCACAAGCAATAAGTAAAATGTATATAGGAAAGAAGGAGCTTCATATTGCAATAGAGGCCAAGCATGCTCCATTTATTTAAAAGGACCTAGCATACTAGTGACAACCCTCAGGTTCTATAAAGTTACAAGAAGATGGGATTGAAGCATGTGGACTTGTGGGTTGATGGGGGAATCTATCCAATTGATCTCCCAACCAATAAACCTCCAACTTTCTCATTAAATTCAAAATTTTTGAAGTATGTGTGTGAGGGTAATAGTGGGTTTCTTGTTACATTAAGCAGTTCAATGATCACACATTCAAAGTGTCTACAACATACCAAGCAACCATAAAAATTTGTCATGAAACACCATATTAAAAATTTTGGGAATTTCCCAAGTCCCAATTTCAAATAAGTTATAAATATTTGACCACATGGCTAAATCTTGATCCATATTTGAAAGTGGGATTTAGGAAGGTAGCTTATATAGTGTAGGGTAGAATCCACCTTTAAGTGAGACAACAAGATTTGACCATGTGGTCAAATATAAAACGTATTGGGGGTTCCCAAAGTGCATGGAAATTCTCAAATTCCCTAATATTGTATTATGATGAAATCACTCCACATCAACTTCATATACAATAGCTCATATGACAAGTGTTGTAGCTAAATGAGACTAAAATTCAACAAAATAATCATATTATCACAATGGATGATACTATCAATGACATTGGTATCTCATATGATGAGGCAAAGGTACAATTGGATGACCTTAGAAATATCAACAGATAGCTAATGCAAGAAGCATGCAAGGAAGCTTAGAATGAAAACCTAGGTGAGGGTGAGCTTGGATCATCTATTAGAAGATTTCTAAAGGTGAGTACATTGAAAAATGCTTTGAGTAATCCAGAGTTCATAGTTATGAAGGAGAAGGTGATTGAGTCTGCATTGAAAGATGTATCAAACAAGTTCTCAACTGTGGATACACAATCCATTTGTGATAGGGTCGATATTAGTACATCGACTTACTCAAAAATATTCAAGGGTGTGAAGACTGGGTTTGTGGTCGTGTGCCAAAGAGAGATAGAAGCATACCTCTTTTTAGACCTTCAAAGTTAATAGAGGCCTAATGGAAACTTAATACAAAGGGTCTGGAGCTAATAGGAGATTCCATGCATGTTCAAGGTGTGAAAATACAAAAGGTTGGTACCAAAAATGCATGCGAGGTGAAGTTCATAGAGCTCAATAATTATTATCTAGATTTATACAAGGTGCATCCAACAACGGTAATGTACTACAATATGTCACTTGAGGAATGTAATGGTATTCTACAATTTGTCATATAATTAGATGAAAGTGAGATTGTCAAAGGAGTAAAGCTTAAAAGAGTTAGTTTAACTTTGATGAATAGAGCTTTATAATTTGTCAAGAGAAACCCAAGGAACTTTAGTATTCAATCAGAGCACCATGTGTGGTGGCTCACTGCATTTGAGATTCCTAAGTAAACATTTGAGGTACTACAACTTTTCTTTATGCACACAAGCATTCCAAACATCATCCATCATTTGGAAAGATGCTTAAGTTGAAGGGTATGGTCAATATACTTGGTGGAATAACATCTTGTAAGAGACTTAGAAACTTTAAAATGCATGTATGGAACCTCCAATGGTGCAAATGCAAAGCATTCATGCCTATACTTCTTGACAAAGAGGGTGGAAGGAAAGGATAGGAAGAAGAACTTCCAAAGGGTAACAAGTGTTGCACCGACACATGATAAAAAAGATCCCACTTGGAAGCCCATCTTTAGTATTTCGTTGGATTGGTTCATATTTGTTCATTGCATACATTTGTCAAAATTGTGGAGAAATTTTTATATGAGTATATTTTCTTTGCTTACAAGATACAACCAAAAAACAAGCCATTGCAATGTGTAGGAATGTGGAGTGAGTGCTATTAGAAATTGGGTTACATAAGCATCAAGTAATAATTAAAAAATATGAGAAGAGATCATGAAATTTTGGTAACTTGCCAAAAAAACCTTGCTTTGAAGGAGTTGTAACATCCCCCGTGTGCCCCTGTGCCTTCCCCATGCGAACCAACCCCCCTTTAAATTTTTAAAATTTTTTGAATTTTTTTAATCCCTCTCTCTCTCCCCGCCGACAACACGTCAAGGAGAGAGAGAGCGAGTGAAGTGAGAGAAGGGGGGCATGCAGCCCCCTAGATGATGGCGGGGAGCACCATCTCCCCCCCCCCCATAAGCCATCTCCCCCCACCTTAAAAGGGCAGCAACACCCGCCTCCTAGGGGTCTGGACAGGCAGCGGGCCCCTACATCAACGGATATCAGTAGCCTCCCCTCGTCCAAGGAACACAGTGCACCCCCCTAGCTATGACGTCAGCACCCCCCACTTGATCAGAGAGAGAGAAAGTGAGAGAGAGAAGTAGGAGGAGGAGAAGAGGGAGAGGGAGAGAGAGAGAGAGGAGAAGAAGAAGAAGAAGAAGAAGAAGAAGAAGAAGAGGAAGGGAGAGAGAGAAGGAGAAGAAGAGGGAGAGAGAGGAGAAGAAGAAGAAGAAGAAGAAGAAGAAGAGCAAGGGAGAGAGAGAAGGAGAAGAAGAAGGAGAAGAAGAGGGAGAGAGAGGAGAAGAAGAAGAAGAAGAAGAAGGGAGAGAGAGAGGAGAAGAAGAGAGGAAGGGAGAGAGAGAAGGAGAAGAAGAAGGAGAAGAAGATGGAGAGAGAGGAGAAGAAGAAGAAGAAGGGAGAGAGAGAGGAGAAGAAGAGGGGAAGAAGAGGGAGAGAGAGAAGGAGAAGAAGAGAAGAAGAGGAAGAGGGAGAGAAAGAGAAGGAGAAGCAGAAGAAGAGTAGAAGAAGAAGAAGAAGAGGAAGGGAGAGAGAGAGAGAAGGAGAAGAAGAAGGAGAAGAAGAGGGAGAGAGAGGAGAAGAAGAAGGAGAGGGTGAGAAAGAAGAGAACTTGAAGAGAAATCAGAAGGCCAAGCACGAAGACTCGTTCGCGGCCATCGAGAAATCAAGGACTCAGAGGGTTACGCAGACGCATGGGACCGGAAGTCTGCGGATGGCTCGTGACTCCTAGCAAGACGACATTGGCTACCCAATCGAAAAGGGTGTCCTCTAACCCTCCCACTATTCTTATTACTTATTGTTCATGGTTTTTCTACCATACTTAAAGTGCATGATTATGAAAAGTCGAGTGCATGAGTTGCATGAAATATTGACTAGCCTAGTACATGAAATATTGTTGCACGAAAGATTGCAAATATGGGATGATTGCATGGGAGTCAAGTGGACAAATAGAATGGATTCTGCATGGATTGACGCGCATGAAATGATAAGGTTTTCATAAATTTTTTATGTAAAATGATAGACCTTCGCGTGGAGCAATGCTTAAATTAACCAATAAAAATCACGATTTGCATCTGCATAAAAATTAAACACATGAAATGTTAGTTTCCATTCATAGGATGAAATTGCATTGATAGATAGAAACCTAGACCTTCGTATACGCAAGTCACATGAGATCCGGTGCATTAGGAATAAGTATTTGTTGCCAGGTGTGAAGAGAGTTAAAGGTCATTTAGGATGTACTAATATATTAGACGCGCCATGTGCATGATGGGTAAGTTTGATTGGAAAATTCTGCATAGTACCACACTAAGAGAGATGGAAGGCACGCATGCATCCAAACTATATCCTGAAGGCCTAGGTGAAAAGTCTTGCGTTGCCAAGTGTGTAAACTTTACTTAGTTAGAGAGAGATGAGTAAAGAACTGGAAGAATAAAAGGCTCTTGGATGGGTTGCAAATAAGGCTTGTCCGTTGCCTTGGTTGACCAGTCAATGCTTTGATTTAGGACTAAGTTACCACAAGGAAACGCCCAAGGGGAAAAGAAGTAGACCGAATCAAGTGGAACTGTTAAAGTCTCAACACCTATAGGTCAAAATCAAGAAGGGGAGACTTACATACTAGGGTAAGGATGTCCTAGTGGACTCAATGCGCAACAACATTTAGGAGTTAGATAGGTAAACTATCTAGGGAAAAATTCCTATGAAGACCTAGTCGATGCTAAGGTCATTGGAAAGGGCGGATCACCAGTCCATAACTCGAAAAGCACGAGTTGAATTGGCATTCGACTATGTAGATTCTTGTTCCTTACAAGCAAAGGCATTGTCGTATTGCTGCGCATTCGAGGTGTGAAAACCACCCAAAAGTTGTGTGTGATTTGATACTTTGTACATACTTAGTTGTTGTGTTTCATTTATTTTCTGCGTATGAGTATAGTGGGGAGGAGTTGGAGGCATAGTGGTGAGCATGATGAGATGCTTTCAGCCTATGTTGAGCAAGGTCAAGTGGAAAGCACAACTGATTCTGGTGAACGTGTTACACGTATTCGTTTAGGACCTTTGCCTTCTCCTTCTCCAGCTACATCAAAAATACCTAATGATACCAAGCCTCCACATCCAGGAGTTGGGAAGAAGGAGCCCAAGCATATTGGACGCTTTGATGTTTTCGAGGATGACCCAGATCAAGATAGTGCAGATTCACCTCATGGGATCAAGAGCTTGCAGCAGCAGAAAGGAGAAGAGAAAGAGACTATTGCAAAAGATGATGACGAGATCCTTTTTGAAAGAGACCTTGAAGGCCTTAGAGTATCTTCATCATCATGGACATATTCACCGAGTTGTCAAGGGAGGGAGGGCCTATGAGTACTGGGAGTGATGCATAGATCAACCTGCTGTTTGATATGAAGTTTCTCTAAACCGCAATGGAACTACATGCCATTCTTATCGGGAAGTATATTTGCGGGAAGCAATCTGGATGGAGGATAGGAACGACGTGAATTGAACAGGATTAGAGGGGAATGTATTTCTCAGTCGACGAAGGGGGAGTTTGTCCCGAATCCTTGTGAGACAGTTTAATGGATCTTTGCCTTCATCGACGTATAACAGGGGCCAAAGCATCGTTTTTTTTTCACTTGAGAATTGCGGAATCAGGCAAATGCAGATGGAGATTTTTCCAAAGCTGAGGAATGCTTTCGCATGGTGCCAGGAGTGTCTCCTAGTGAATTCGTTTGTTTCATTTCTTTTTCGTCTTCTAGAATCATGAAGCTCCTCTGTTCCAACAGTGAAGAAGCTCTAGGCCTTAGCCTGAATTCCGTGATTTGGTGAAGGAGTGTCTCTCAAAGTGAAACTTCACAGAGCTGTATTAGAGCCTTTGCGTGCTGTCAAGATGTCACCTTTCGTGTTGAAAGCAGAGCTGAAATTGTCAAGGCTGCGAAACGGAGAAGCACTCTATTGAATATTCATCTGGAGGTGCCATGGGAACAGCATGGAATCGAGATGCTTCTGTTGCAACTGTCATGATCACCTTGCTCACAGACTTCAATTTCAATCTGGAATGATCGTTCTGGACAACAGCTTTTCTAAGGTCACAGAAGTTGCACGCTAGAGAGCATATTTGAGGCACGACCTGGGAAGAAGGAAGGGAGAGACAGCCGTGCTGAAGGTAGCTACAAAGCAGAGGCCACATAAATTTGATTGCATAAATAGACAGCAGGAAGTAACATTTTCCCTTCAAAACCAGATAGGCCACTCTCCAAAGGGTAATCCTAAGGGCTCTTAACAAAATCTCAAACAGCTGACCTATGCAAAGCAGTGAGCTGGATATGGAAAGAAACTTCATAGCCCAAGTTAGATCCCACTTACAATTGAAATCAGTACAACAGTGCAGTAATATCCTTCTCCAAAGGGTATGGACACAACAATGCTCACAGGCAAAGGCACACTAAAGCTAAGGCTGTGAAGTTTAAAATAGTGGTGAGGAAGGTCACTGAAGTCTTCCCTAAAGACCTCTTTATAAAGAGACTTCCAAGAGGTGTAGAAGAATTCATTAAGACCCAATAGAAATGTGTGTAGGCAGCATGGATGCAACTCAGAGTGAAACAGGCTGAAACTGTTGTCAATTGTGAGTATTTGAAATCTTGCTTCTCATAAACTTGGACTCTAATAAGAGCTTGTATACATGGCATGGGTCAATTGCATGGATCACATGTGGATTTATTATGGTATCACTCTATGCTCACAGTGAAAACTTGGCAGTAATACAATCGTTATTTGACATCATATTTGTCTTGATTATTTGCTTCGCTTAATCTTCCGTCTTGGAATTTCTCAAGAACTTCTGTAGTTGCGACATTGCTTTCGAAACCCTTCGACATCTTTGGTGAACCCGACGTGAAAGCGTCGCAGAAATTTCAGGATGGGAGATACTTCAGCCTCACTTTCAGCCTCTTCTACAATTCCAGCAGCGTCTTCTACTTCAGCTCCATCAATGACTGCTGCGTCAAGTACTTCAATAGAGGATCTAAAGCAGATTTTGCAGAATATGTCCATGTATATGCAGCTCCAAAATCAGCAGACACAATTGTATATGCAGCAACAGCAACAATTGCATCAACAACAGTTGTCTTAGCAAAGGCAACTCTATTCGGAGCAGGAGAATGCAAACAGTGCGACTAAGGCTATTGAAGCAGTTGAGAATGAGAAGAAGCTATTTGACAGCCGTAATGTTTCAGCATATTTGAAGACATATGAGATCAAGATGGGGTTTTTTGGAGTTCCAGCTGGACTTATGAGTAAGTACTTCCTTCGTCTTGTCACACCCGCTTTGAGGGCAAAAGTGACTGATCTTTTTATTCAAAATACACATTGGCAAGATTTTAAGAAGGCCTTGAAAGAAGAATATTTCCTTGAGGACTTTGGTATGGCTACTCGGTGGTCATTCCGAGAGTGGGTCTACATGCCAAACAAAGGTCTAGCTGCTTCAAAGTTGATTCGAGAATTTGAGGAGAGGTATAGTCAGCTTGATGCCATTGAACAAAGAGCATTGGATGTTGAAAAAGTTGAGCTTTTCTTGCAAGCTGCAGATCCTGCTCTTCAAGAAGAATTGGGTGAGCTTCTTGAGGATCGCACGAAGCCTATGGGTCTTAAAACGGATTGGCAGGATGCTCAGGATGCAGTCTCGACTTTGACCAAGAGGAGGATATGGAAGACTCGCCTACAGAATGGTTCTATGACACCTACACCATCATCAGCTCCTATGCCTGCTTCTATCCCTATTATTTCTTCTCCTCCTCAGCCAGTTTCTTGGCCTATGCCAGTGCCTACTATTTCCACTCCACCTATTCCTCCTGTTCCACGACCGATGCCTACACCTTCTGCTCCAAAACCATCCGCTCCATCGGTGCCTACCTCTCTTGATGACATAATCAAAGGCATAACAGATTTGACACTGGAGTTAGTCAAAGCAGAGTTGGTGGGAAAGTTGAAAGAGCAGTTTGCTTCGACTGCGCCTACTACTTCTTCTAGTGCTCCTACTGCACCTAGGAGTGCTCCAAGTGCACCTAGGAGAGATCGGAGATGTATTTGGTGTGATAGTACGGACCATCAGCATTACAGGGATTGTGAATCTTTTCAGGATGCAAGGAGGAAGAATGTGGTATATTGGGGGCAAGATGGTAAGATTTGGTTGACTGAGACAGGAGCTCCACTTGCCACCAGCTTTGGTAAAGGTGGAATGAAGAAGTTAGTGGATGACATGGCTGCGCATACTTCTTATGTGACAGCTAGAGGTGATGCTTCTGCATATGGAGTCCAGATTGAGAAGGGATCAGAGACTCAGTCAGCACTATGGACTTATGCTATGGAGACTGCAAACAAGGGAAAAATTCAGCAAACTGTTTTGACTAGTGCAGGCTCTAGCATCAGATCAGAGACAGGTTGGGATTCGCCTGTTGATGACAGGTATTCTATTTATGCTTATTTGGCTAAGTCTCAGGGAGCAGATGTACTTGTTGAGGAGAAGCGTAAGAGGGATGAAGAAAATCCAAGTGCTGCTAAGAAGACTAGAGGGGGTGAGTTTGTTACTTCACCTACTGCAGGACCGTCTTCAAGACCAGGGCCAGATCGACATATGGAAGATGCTCAAAAGAGAGAAAAGAGGCAAGAGCCTAGAGAGAGAAAGCAGCCAGGGTTTAGATTGATGTCCGATATTGAGACATCTACGGACATGAAGAAAATCTTTAATGATAAGATACTTGGCAGTGAGGTGACTTTCACTATTTCTGAGATTTTGGGCATCTCGAAAAGAGAGTTTCAGGATCAGTTTCAGGAGGTCCTAAAGAGGAAAAGACATGCATTGTCTACCACTGATACACAGGGAGTTTTGATTGGGGAGTTGGATGAGGATGAGGATGAGGTTATGGTTGAGAATGCTTCTATTTTTCCGCAGGTAGAGAAGAGGGTTCAGCCTATGCATTATGCTGAAATTGATGAGCCTGTCTTGATACCGCGTAGTCACTTTTTGCGGAGCCATTGGGCTAGGGCAACTACAGAGACGATGGTAAAGATTGGAGAGAAACAGGTGCCTTATGTTGCATTGGTGGATCATGGTTCAGAGATTAATCTCATAGTTCATGGAGTCTATGAGAGTAACAGATGGCCTATGGATGTAGAGCATGGGTGGCATATGAGAGCTGCCAATAACACTGCAGGTGATTTGTATGCTGCATGTCCCAGTGTCAGGGTTTCTATTGGTGATGTAGAGGAGGATTTTCATTTCTTTGTGCAGGATTCATGCTCTTATCCTATAATTCTTGGACAGCCATTCATCACAGAGATGTGCATGGAAACAAAGGTAATGGATGATGGATCTGCTTATGCATGGATTCGCAGTAAAGATGGTATGAGAGCAGTTCAGTTTATGACTGTATGTGTGAACCATGTTAGAAACAGGGATACTCTCAGAGATGCACCTTTGCCCACTGTGTGGGATTCGAGTTTTCATTAGGTACCGCCGTTTCGCGAGACGACGGTGGTACAGAGCAGAGGAGATTAGAGTTCTCGCCTCCTGGCAGTAGTGTTTTCTCCTCCGATTTTGTTGGGATTTCAGCAAACAGTTCAATGAGCTATCAGAAGACTTCTAGGTTGCCTAGAGCTGCCAGGCAGTATATATACAGGAAGGAGAAAAATTTGAAAAATGCAGGAATTTTGGAGGATTATGAACACATAGATGGGATGTATGACAGTGTGATTTGTGCAAATATGATGACAGAGATGGGAGATATGCTGAAAACTGATATGCAGAATTGTCATAGTAATGTATTAGTGCAGTCCCTGGACATGTTTCATAAAATTGCAGATTTTGTGTCACAGATTGAGTCAGAGGCTGAGGTAACTCAGCAAAGAGTGTTGAGTGCTGAAAAAATTCAGCAAACAGAGTTTCCAGCTGGTTATGATCAGCTTTCAGAGACACAGAGGGCTGAAAACTTTCAGCCAACAGAGTTTACTGCTGAAATATTTCAGCATCCAGAGTTTAGGGCTGTTTCTATGCAGTCCATAGAGCAGAGGGCTGAGGATATTCAACCATTGGAGTGCAGAATTGCTGATTTACAGCAAGATTTGAATAATGCAGAAGAGCATAATGAAGCCAAGGTTGATACGAAATACAAAACTGTGGATAAGAAGGTGAAGCCGATTGCTGTACTGCTTCCACCTGACAGTGATCAGCAAATAGAGAGGGCTGCTAAACAGCCAATTTTGAGGAATCCGGAGCATATTGGTCATAAATTTTCAGCAGAGACTCTTGCTGAATTGAAAATTGGAAATGGTGATTTCTTGCTACCCATAGAGAAGCAATGCTTTCAGGAGATGCTTGAGCGACATGGAAGGGGATTTGCTTTTTTTCCGCATGAGATTGGATGTGTGAATCCTGATATTATTGCTCCTATGGTCATTTTTACTATTCCTCATATCCCATGGAATCTCCGACCTATTCCAGTGCCTAAAGCACACCTGCCAAAGTTGATTGATTTATTGAATGAGAAAATCAGAATGGGAATTCTTGAGCCTTCATCTGCACCATACTCAAACAGGTGGTTTACAGTTCCAAAGAAGAATGGTACTCTCCGATTTATTCAGGACATGCAGCCAGTGAACAGAGTTACTATCAGGAATGTTGGTATAGGTCCAGTTGTGGATGAGTTTGCAGAAGCATTTGCTGGATGTGCCATCTATTCTTTAGGTGATTTGTATTCAGGATATGATTAGTTTCAGCTAGCTTTGGAAAGCAGGGACATAACCACCATGAGAACTCCTATTGGGCTTGTCAGGATGTGTACCTTGCCTCAAGGTGCCACTAATTCTGTTGCGCATATGATGAATGCCATGCATAAGGTCCTTCGTGATTATATATCTCAGCTTACTATGCCTTTCTTGGATGATGTGCCCATTAAGGGATGTGCAGAAGAAGAGAAGAATGAGAGTCTAAATGAGCAGGGATGCAGATACTTTGTGGCTGATCATATTTCAGCATGTGAGAAGATTTTGGCCAGGTTAGAAGAAGTGAACTTGACACTTTCAGGGCAAAAATCTGTGTTTGGAGTGAATGAGGTTGTCATTGTTGGACATATGTGTGGATATTATGGCAGGAAACCCTCACCTGATAAGGTGAATGCTATAGGCAAGATTGCGGAGTATTGTTCTACCACTTCTGAGGTACGGAGATTCATTGGATCTTGTGTGTTTTATATGATTTGGATACCTCATTTTGCACACATAGAAGATTGTTTATATCAGCTGCTTCGAAAGGGGCAGAAATTCTATTGGGATGAGAGCCACACTAGAGCTATGCGGAAATTGAAGAAGTTATTGCAGAATGCTCCTACTCTCAGGAAAGCGGATTATAATTGTGGAAGGCCTATTGTATTGACAGTTGACACTAGTCCAATTGGCATAGGTTGGGCTGTGGGTCAAGATGATGCAGATGGAAATAGGTATGCTATTCGGTTTGGGGCGAAAGTCCTAAACGAGAGACAGAGGAGATATCCGCAAATCAAGAGGGAGTTATTGGGGATTGTTACGGCTCTCAAACGTGACAAGGAGTACTTTATTGGAGCTTCAGTTGTGGTAGAGACAGATTGCTTGCCATTGATTGGTATGATCACGAGTTGCTCTACTCCGGATATAGCTATGCTGAGATGGATTGCATACATCAAGTCATTAAATCCGGAATTTAAACACATAGCAGGGAAGGATAATCCAGTTGGCAGATATGTTGTCTAGAGCCAGATATGATGATGAGGAGACTCTACTTGCAGAAGAGGATGATGCAGTTGAATTTCAGCCACTATGGTTGATCATGTTTGTCATGTCTATGATATTGTGGCTTTCATAGAAGAACTCTATATTGGAGATTGGTTGCAGATTGGCAGGTACCTTAGTACACTAAGCAAAAGAGATGAATGGACAGATGAATACTTCAAGAAGATCAGAAGGAAAGCCTATGGTTATTTTCTCAAGGACGGATTTCTTTGGAAGCATCCGAAGAAAAGAGGCGGATTACCTTTGCGGGTTGTCTGCGATAGAGAGACACAGTTACAGGTGATGAGGGAGTTTCATGAGAGTCCTTGGGCTGGTCATAGAGGAGTGTGGGCTACTTATGAGAAAATCAAGGAGAAATATTGGTGGAAAGGCATGTATAGAGATGTTTCTCACTTCGTTGAGACTTGCAGAGACTGCCAGATGTATTCGGTAGTGCGTCATCGAGATGAGCTTCATCCGACCTATCCACTATGCATTCATTATAAGTGGGTAGTTGATTTGGTTACTATGCCTATGGGTCTATGGCAGATGAGATACATTGTTTTGGCTAGAGAGGAACTTACCAATCATGTTGAGGGCAGATCTTTGAGAACGAAGACCACTAGTGCAGTGTGTAAGTTCTTATTGGAGGAAATTTTCTGCAGGTATGGTTGTGTGGGTAAGATCACTGCGGATCGTGGTGAATTGGATGCAGATGAAGCTAGGGAGTTTTTCTCTCAGCTAGGGATCAAGTTGGCTCTAACTACAGCATATAATCCAGAGGGAAATGGGAAGAGTGAAAGAGGGCATCCGCCGATAGTGAAAGCATTAGCCAAAGCATGCAAAGGACGGATTGGAGAATGGCCGAGACTTCTACCATTTGCTTTGTGGGCTGATCGTACGACTCATAGTGTTACCACAGGATATATGCCTGCAGAGTTGATGTATGGTCAGAAACCTGTTATGTCGACTGAGACTTGTGCTTTGACTTGGACAGTTTTACCTTGGCAGGAGGATTTGACGAGAGAGGAGCTCTTAGCTCTTCGGATTCGACAGTTGGAGAGGAGACCTGAGGATATTCGGCTAGCTATTGACAGGTTGAAGGTTGCTAGACTAAGGAATAAGGACAGGTTTGACAACAGGCATCGCTTGCGGCCTAGAGCAATAGAAGAGGGAGATTGAGTATTGGTCTTTGATAGCAGCCTTGAAAATCAGCATAATGCACTTCGGAAGATGGTGAAAAGATGGTTTGGGCCGTACATAGTCAGACATGTCTTTGATAATGCAACATATGAGCTGACAAAATTGGATGGGACAGTGCTTAGAGTGCCTATTGTTGGAAAAAGAATCAAGATTTTCAAGAAAAGAGATGATGAAGATTATGCATTGGAAGACTTTGCAAGAGAACAACGAGAAGAAACTCCAATGGAAGAGACAGATGATATGACAGATAATCTTGTTGATATACCGGAAATGCATAATGAAGAGATTGATCTGTTTGTGGAACTTGATGATAATGATCATGGGTAGTTGGCCCATCCGGAGGATGCGCAGGATTAGAGGGGGTGGATGTCGTATTGCTGCGCATTCGAGGTGTGAAAACCACCCAAACGTTGTGTGTGATTTGATACTTTGTACATACTTAGTTGTTGTGTTTACATTTATTTTCTGTGTATGAGTATAGTGGGGAGGAGTTGGAGGCATAGTGGTGAGCATGATGAGATGCTTTCAGCCTATGTTGAGCAAGGTCAAGTGGAAAGCACAACTGATGCTGGTGAACGTGTTACACGTATTCGTTCAGGACCTTTGCCTTCTCCTTCTCCAGCTACATCAAAAATACCTAATGATACCAAGCCTCCACATCCAGGAGTTGGGAAGAAGGAGCCCAAGCATATTGGACGCTTTGATGTTTTCGAGGATGACCCAGATCAAGACAGTGCAGATTCACCTCATGGGATCAAGAGCTTGCAGCAGCAGAAAGGAGAAGAGAAAGAGACTGTTGCAAAAGATGATGACGAGATCCTTTTTTGAAAGAGACCTTGAAGGCCTTAGAGTATCTTCATCATCATGGACATATTCACCGAGTTGTCAAGGGAGGGAGGGCCTATGAGTACTGGGAGTGATGCATAGATCAGCCTGCTGTTTGATATGAAGTTTCTCTAAACCGCAATGGAACTACATGCCATTCTTATCGGGAAGTATATTTGCGGGAAGCAATCTGGATGGAGGATAGGAACGACGTGAATTGAACAGGATTAGAGGGGAATGTATTTCTCAGTCGACGAAGGGGGAGTTTGTCCCGAATCCTTGCGAGACAGTTTAATGGATCTTTGCCTTCATCGACGTATAACAGGGGCCAAAGCATCGTTTTTTTTTCACTTGAGAATTGCGGAATCAGGCAAATGCAGATGGAGATTTTTCCAAAGCTGAGGAATGCTTTCGCATGGTGCCAGGAGTGTCTCCTAGTGAATTCGTCTGTTTCATTTCTTTTTCATCTTCTAGAATCATGAAGCTCCTCTGTTCCAACAGTGAAGAAGCTCTAGGCCTTAGCCTGAATTCCGTGATTTGGTGAAGGAGTGTCTCTCAAAGTGAAACTTCATAGAGCTGTATTAGAGCCTTTGCGTGCTGTCAAGATGTCACCTTTCGTGTTGAAAGTAGAGCTGAAATTGTCAAGGCTGCGAAACGGAGAAGCACTCTATTGAATATTCATCTGGAGGTGCCATGGGAACAGCATGGAATCGAGATGCTTCTGTTGCAACTGTCATGATCACCTTGCTCACAGACTTCAATTTCAATCTGGAATGATCGTTCTGGACAGCAGCTTTTCTAAGGTCACAGAAGTTTTGCGCTAGAGAGCATATTTGAGGCACGACCTGGGAAGAAGGAAGGGAGAGACAGCCGTGCTGAAGGTAGCTACAAAGCAGAGGCCACATAAATTTGATTGCATAAATAGACAGCAGGAAGTAACATTTTCCCTTCAAAACCAGATAGGCCACTCTCCAAAGGGTAATCCTAAGGGCTCTTAACAAAATCTCAAACAGCTGACCTATGCAAAGCAGTGAGCTGGATATGGAAAGAAACTTCATAGCCCAAGTTAGATCCCACTTACAATTGAAATCAGTACAACAGTGCAGTAATATCCTTCTCCAAAGGGTATGGACACAACAATGCTCACAGGCAAAGGCACACTAAAGCTAAGGCTGTGAAGTTTAAAATAGTGGTGAGGAAGGTCACTGAAGTCTTCCCTAAAGACCTCTTTATAAAGAGACTTCCAAGAGGTGTAGAAGAATTCATTAAGACCCAATAGAAATGTGTGTAGGCAGCATGGATGCAACTCAGAGTGAAACAGGCTGAAACTGTTGTCAATTGTGAGTATTTGAAATCTTGCTTCTCATAAACTTGGACTCTAATAAGAGCTTGTATACATGGCATGGGTCAATTGCATGGATCACATGTGGATTTATTATGGTATCACTCTATGCTCACAATGAAAACTTGGCAGTAATACAATCGTTATTTGACATCATATTTGTCTTGATTATTTGCTTCGCTTAATCTTCCGTCTTGGAATTTCTCAAGAACTTCTGTAGTTGCGACATTGCTTTCGAAACCCTTCGACAGCGTACTTAGGGAAAACCCCAATTCCCAAGGTATCAGATCTTGCGGGTTGCAATCGACCTAAGGAAGAATGCTGAGGGTATTCAGGAAAGGAACTTCACCTTAATAGGAATGTTGTGCAAACTACCAAACTTGTCTATGTTTGAAACAATAGGGCAATGTTAGCCTTGATCAAATCAAGATCAAGGGGAAGACCACTTAGATCATTTAAACAATCTAGAAGGATTTCTACCTTAGAAAAGGTTGTAAATTCCTTGAGCAAGTGTTTTGATACTTCCAAGTTAAATTCTAGTTGTGCATGCAATGGGATTGCGATGCCTTGAAGCAAGAGGTTGTGCATTCAACAGTTTGTTAATGTGGTTTTGGATGATAATCAAAGTGGGGTGTAATTGATGATTTCATGGCCGGGTCTGTGATGACTGATTGCCATGGGAACAAAAAGGATATTTTCCTAGTTAAAGGATGTTAGGCTGGTTGTTTCAGCTTGATTGCTCCCGGAAGGATACTTAAGGATTGGCTGTGGTTTTGGATGAATATCCAAGTGATTATATTTTCATGGCAGGAACTGTAAGGATGAATTGCCATGGGAACAAAAGGGATATTTTCCCTAGTAAATGTTATTAGGCTGGTTGTTTCAGCTGTGGATGATTTCCTAAAGGGATAATTAAGGAAGGATGGTGCTAGCTACCCCCACGAACCGCCAAACCCTAACCAAGGGGGTTATGAATCCACGCTGGGAATGTGGACCGAACCCGCTGCAAGAGGTCTCTCCGTGGAAATTACTTGGAGTAGGAGGACGCTTGGGTGCCAGGGGGGCTCTGGCCGTAAATCCCAATGCCTCCGGACCCTACACAAGTGTTCTACGTGACTTGATATGGCATCTCATGGCCTTGATACTAGTTACAAAGCAGAATCTTGGTAGGATAAACCTTTGGGTTTTTATTACCGGGAGACGGAAGTAATTTTCTGCGGAGGTAGAAATGGACACTTAATTCTCCTGTATGGGCAGGAGACAAACATTAATCTAAAGATAAGTTAAGGAAGTGTTTGATCTTGTTATCTTGTCTTCGTGTCTGTGCCCTAAATTACGTAAAGGAACCTATGAAAAACGGGTTAATTAAGGAAGCTGCTTTTATGTGTCAAACATAATGTGGTAGGTAATTAGATAACTAAAACAACCCTCGAGGGAAGCGTGGTGGATGTGACCAATGGGTCTATCCTACGGAAGGGTGGTCTCGGTTAGCTGAGAGCTTTCCTCAAAGGAAATGTTAACGAGAAATATTAGGAAAAGTTAGACGATGACCTTAGACAATGTTGGTTAGAACCTTGATTCATACCATCTTAGGGGACCGGAATGGGACTATGCCCTACGGGCAGAGAGGTCGAGCGATGCATCCCTCTCATTTCCCATTCTCTTTGAACCAAGTGCGGTATGAGTCTGCTTTGGTCCAGTTGTATCTGTGCAAAGTGGAGCAGTTGTAGACCGACAATAAAAGGCTATTAGGAAGACCCGACTACTAGGAACCCAGACTTCAGGTCGATCCTAGTGGGAATGACTGGATAAGTTCTGTTGCAAGGCAGACTCGGGAGACCTTAGTTAGCAAACCCTGTGTCATTCCTTGGGAGTGCCGAGCGGCGTCTTCTATATTGATCTCTCAATGGACTGCTAAGACGTGTCATGCAATTTGAGGGGCGGGCACGTTACATGAGCAAAGGCTAGAAAGTCTCTTCTGGAAGAAGCAAATGTCACAATTCGCAGGTTGCAAGATTACAATGGGTGGAAAAAGTCGCATACTATGATTCTTGATCGAAGTAGTGGAGGTAAAATAAGGTTGGCCAAAGCCAAGGTTTAGATTAGTCTCAATAAATTGATCTCTTGCTTTGAAAGGTGGTGTTTGATAATGGAGATAAGTAAGAGTTTATTAATGCTCTACATAGCTTCTATGAAAACGCGGTGGAAGCATGGGGGAAAAGTTCTATCACACATTACATAATGCATACTAAGTCAATATTTTAAAAGTTTATGAATTGTATAAATTATTGTACATATTTTTACTCATGTGTAATATTATGTGCCTTTGTAGGATATCCTTGAGGTGCATGGGCTATACTTTGCACAAAAAAGGGAAGCATTAGAGTTTGGTCCACATAAGGAATGGAAATTTCACATTAAATAGCGCATAATACATGCCAAAGAAAAAAAAAATCATGGTGGAGGGTGAATGGCAACAATCCAATTATCTAATCGCTATGTTAGTGGTACATGATGCCTCAAGTGCTTTAAAAAACCATATCAAGTGGCTAGACACAAGGCTTCACGAAGGTAGTAAATAGGTTTGAAAATAGCTAAGATAGTAAGATGAAGAATGTGTTTAATGTGAACGTGATTCATTATTTAAGAGAGAAAGAGAGTGCATGTCTATGCAAATGATTCTTAAAGTTTAAGCACTATATGAGAGGGTTTCACTTTATATCTTATTCATTGAGATTTTAGATCTCTTGTTGTGTAGGAAAGATGGTTAGGTCTAAGGTAACCACGAAGAAGCTCCTCTCAAAGTCCCCATATCATATTCAGCTTCATGGAGTATCTACTAGCTCAGATACAATCTTGGGCAATGGCACTTCATAGCCTATGAACACACCACCTAACCTAGCTTCCTCAAGCTGCCTTGAGAGGAGTCCTCCTTAGCATTCCTACAAGAAATGCAAGTGGAAGTTAGGTACAATAGCCCTAAGAGAAATCAAGAAGTATTAATGCTCTTTTGATCTTGTCATTCTGAAGGTGAGTTTCTCAAGAATTGTTCTTGAGATTGTGAGGTGGTTTTTGGCATAGGGTCAAGATAGACTCGATCACTTCACACTAGAATGTCTTCATGGTTTGTAGTGTGTTGCAAAGACCTTTTTAGCAGACTTAATGACTAATGCGCAGTGCTGTGTAATACATGTGAAGCATATCACTATAACTCCCAAGAACTTCCAACTTGTAAGAAATCTTCAAGAGTGAAGGATATATGCACTCATTCCAAAGAAATGAATATAGTTTGTAATGTTACCTTTTTTGAAATAGAGTTCTCCTTATACATTGGACATGTGATGATGTCCCAGTGCAAAAATGTTGTACTTGCCTAAAAATATGAATTAATTTTTTGTTCTCATCCTTTACTCCCAACTTCAATGTGCATTTTTGCTATAATTTTTGCTAGCACTATCAATTTCAATAAGAAAAAGGTGTGAAAATTTGGCATTTCTCATTGCACACTTTACTCTAGATACCTCTGTATAGTCCATGTGATGCGAAGTTTCTAAGGGCTCACAATTGCAACATTCATCTCTTGATTATCAATCGCACCCATTATGTAAACCCTAAACCCTAAAGACTTTGGACAAGGGGTCTCCTAGATTTTTTTTATCTTTAAAAAAAATATTGGACTCTTGGCCACCTAATGGGTGCATTTTGAAGTTTCATCACATTCCAACAGAAGGCTATGGATTCATGATCACACGATGGACCATGCATATGAAGCTACATTAAACCAATTTTTAGGTTTAAATGGGTTAAAAGTTCATTCTTCTTCTCATTTTCACATCTTGCTTTCATTACTTCCTCCATTCTCACATGTACAACCTCTGTCTCTCCTCCATCTCACCCTGGAGCTTACATGGCATGCACCAAGCAAGTCGCTCATTGTTTTTCCTTGGTGAAGATCGGTAGATGCCATGGCCCACCTAGAGCATGGGGTGGATTCTCCTCTTGTGCAACATCAAGTGTCCCCCCCCGACCACAAAGACCACCATAGAAGAAGAGGAGATGGAGACAATAGACTGTTGCTATTTGAGAGATAAGGAGAATCTAACATGGGTATGAGCTTCTCATCCCAAAAAGTTCCTTCAAGAAGTTCATTTAAGAAATATTGCAGGACATGTGGCTGAAAGGGCTAGGAAGGTTTTGGGCACAAGTGGACTTTTGTAGCCATGGAGACCCTCCAAAAATCTATAAAAGGATTTCTCATCGACCTATTTGATGATACATAGCTAGCGACCATCCATGCCAAGTGCGTCGCAATCGCGGATAAAGCAATACACTTTATCATTCATTTTTGACACAACAAGGTGACTCATCTATAGGTTTTGCTATGAGTACTACAAAACCATCATCCTTGAAAAGCCAAAATATTCTGTATACTATAAAACGTCGAAAAAAAAATTCCTCATGCAATGTGTACTCAATTCAATTAGTTTAAGTAAAGTTATTTTGTTTTGTTTCTTGAAATACATGATGCTTACTTTTTGTTTAACATACACGTGTATCAATAGTAGTAATAGGTGTGGATATGAATTATGTTATTTATTATGCATAATGCAAGTATACATACTACGTATTCACATAATTAAATTGGATTATGTTAGAGTATACAAATGCATCATTAACATACCACACATTATCATCACACTTACACAAACCACACATTTATTTAATGAATATTAATTTATAGGGACAAAGAAAAATGTCTTATATTCATCAAGAAAAATACATGAAATGTCTAATAATGATGACAAATACAAAGAGCCAATAGCTAACAAGAACTCTCATTTGTTTCTTGGCTTTTTCATCGGCGAAGAGGAGGGACAAACTTCCGATGAAAATAGAAGTCCCTTCTTTGTTTCAAAAATGATACACTTTTTCATTAGCTCTTCCTCTAGGAGAAGCGGATGTGACACTTTTATGAGCTTACCTAATGCATCAAGCACATACATTGTTCCACCACGCACTTAGTCAAATAGGTAGAGAAGCTTTGATTGCTTCACTAGCACCACCTTCTTCAAGCTAGATGTCGGAGGTATGCTTCAAAAGGTCCAAACTTAGTTAGGGTCCAAATTTTCATGATTTCTTCCTCTCCTCATGGTAAGAACTTCTTGTGTAAGACCACTCAGTCTCGACAACAAGGTTGTCAATGTACTCCTTTAGAGCTGAATTCTTTTGTCAATTTGTATGTTTAGATCCACCTTGCCTCAATGCAAACTTATCTATATATAGTATATATTGAATGTCATAGTCAAATAAAACAACATGATTAGTAACTGATCTAGAGATATCAAAATGCGAAAAAACTTGACCGTAGGGTGTATCGAGTCCCCTAGAGTAGGAACGTGACCCTAGACACTAGACTTTAGACAGGGCAGCTACATGCATCATTTTTTGCCAAGATTTCATCGATGGACTTCAAGGAACCCAATGCACCCTATGCTCAAGTTTTGTTACGTAAAAATGTATAATAGTTAGAAATCTCACCTTTTCTAGATCATCTTGTACCTTCATTTCCTTATGTGTGTCAACAAGGCACCTCTCTAGGTAGAGGGATCCATAAACTCCTTGGTAGGAAGTTTGGACCGTGGTCCAAATAGATTGTGCTATAGCGCTTCAAACTCAATATCTAGCACAATGTAATATTCTTTAGCTAGGGCAATCTACTCCTTTACTACTATGGTTACACTCACTATATCTAAGCTTGTGCCATCATATCTTCCAACCTCTACCATCATTGAATGCACATCCACATAATCATATTCGATGAGGTCTTCCATGGAATCCCTAACTAGGATGAAGAACAACTCTTATTCCTTCATTTCCAAGTATTGTAGCACATCCGAGAGAAGCAAGTATTGCAAGCCATCTACTTCAATGGGTATCAAGGACGTGAGATTGGGTTTTTTGACTTGTGGCTATTCTAAAGAGGATGGCACAATGAGAGCCAACCCTTGCTCCGCCATCACCTAATGTTCCTCTTGAACATTTATTGGATCTTCAATCAACTCTTCTCCCATGCATGTGATAACAACAAATTGTGGAGCCCTATCTTCATTTCTCTCCTCCTCTATGGGAGTATCCAATGTAAGGATGTAAATTACCAATGCATATTTATGCTTCACAAGCTCCAAAGGTGCCATATCTAGTACTTTGCCCATGGGAATAGTGCATACTCTATGTGAAGGATCCACATGGGTCGAACACCTATTCACCAATTTTTGGTGGTTCTTCCTTATATAACAGATCATAAGTTGTTCCAAAGGAATCCAAGTCATGTTAAATCCCTTGATGGAGTATGTGTAGGTGGCAATGGTGTTCACAAAGTCTTCCAAGACATGAAGCAGAGGATCCAACAGTGAGAGCACACATTTAAGATTGAATTTCTTTGAGAAGGCCTCAAAGATCTTATCACCTTGGCTAGCAAAGAGAGTCTCGTGGATCCATGCATCATAGTGTACACGAGCATCTATCATAGTAGCAAGGAGAAGGGATGTGGTGGATGTAGAGAGGTGAAGAGAGAATGTGTAAAATGAAACAAAGAAACAAGAACTAAAGTAGTTCCATCTTCATGTAATAAACCTCCCCCCCTTTAAATGTTCCATGGGAACCTCCCCCTATAAATTTTTTAAATAAAATTCTTGCAATTTTTTAAAACTCCCCCCCCCTGTCGACACCACCAACTGGCGGGAGGGAGGGGAAGCTAAAGTAGGAGATGATGACAACCACGATGGTGATGAAGATGATGATGGGGAGAAGGGGCACACGTGTGCCACCTCCTTCCCCCCACTATCCCTTTCCCAACTCAATGTTGGCATGGCAGCATGCCATTTTGGTTGCCTAGGTGGAGGGTGAGGAGAGGGGCTCCATCATGCCCCATAACACCCCTCCTCCCTATAAAACCCCCCTCCCTCCTTGGAAGGAATCGATATACCTTCCCCCTACCAAAACTGCACACACACACACACACACATAGGGAGAGAGGAAACTTCTAGAAGTTTCCAAGTTCCCCCCCCCGAGAGGAATTCCCATGCCTTGCCTCTCGCAAGAAGCTAGCTTCCGGCATCAAATGATGCAGCTACGAGTCAAGGAACCGTCACACTTAGTAACCAAGTGCATTCAATAAATGTTACTCTGGTCGAAATCATCAATTATATTAAGTATGAAAAAAAATTATTATTCTAAAATTCATGATAGCAAGCCACCAATTATATTGCATTAAAATCATGTTGGGGATTGTATTCATATTCACCTTAGCAAAAATTATGGATTTTATTACATTAAGTGCATGTTATAGAATATAAAAAATTGCATAATAAAATTTTCATTGGTGCACACAGAAATTAGGGATTTTGTATGGGTTTTTTTGTTCATGGAGCATTAGATTTTATGCACTAGCATTGGCACGCTTGAGAGATAAAAAAATTTGATATGGACTGTCAGGGATTGACACTTTACATCAAAAAATTTGTGAAGGAGACTTGCATTTAGGAGATTGCATCTTATGATTGCAAGGCAAGATCCTAAGCATCTTAGTTAATAAATAAATATTTTCATCCATTCCTACAATAAATAAATGCACCAAGTTCTTGCTTCACTGCAAGTGCAAGAAGTTGAGTTCTTATTCGCTTGCATAAGTAGTGTATTCAACTTCCACTTCACTTGCAGAGAGGAAAGAATTGAAGGAGATAAAAGTGTTGTTCTCTTTTTCACAAAAATTGCATTTACACCCCATGATTGCAATGTGCATGAATTAGATTACTTGAGTTCACTGAAGCATAAGAAGTATATCTACAATAACGAATACATGAAAGACATACAAGCTCTGATCTGCTCGAGATAATAACGTGGATAATTAGACTATTTTAAAGTTTTCCAAGTAATAAGGTCAGCTCACTTAGGTTATCCCCAAGGATTCACAACCTTAGAGTGATATTTGTGACCCAACTATCAAACGATGGAAACATTGCCGACCCATAAGACTACTGAGTTCTCTTTCCACGCTCGTTGGCGAGAGCATAGTTGCCCACAAACATGTGACTACTCCTAGCAAATATCATGGAAAAAATAAAACCCCATGATAGTGGTGGTCATCCAAACTATGGTAGAGTTATTTTTATTGTACATGAGGTAGTTGATAATGATTTTTTCAAGGAAATCAAAGGAGTGAGATAATGAGAAGAGGAGGGACCCTGAATAGAGCCTAGAGTGATCTAGGACGGCTTAATTCGACTTAAGTGAAAACTCTAATCCTAGAGGGTTGGATATCTTGTACCTAGAATATCTCTGCCATGCGAGATATATGGACAATAACACCAAGGATTTGATGTAAACGCATCATGGTCAATCTCTCCAAGGCAATAAAAAACCGACGGTTGAATGCTAAGTGTTCAAAAAGAAACTTCACCTTAGTAGGTGTTTTGAGCACCTACCCACATTATTGTTTGTGCTTGTAATTTTTAGGATCACTATCTGCGAAAGGATTATTAGACCAAATCTCTCATAAGAATCTTGTACGATGAATCATGTAAATTTCTTGGAGGGCATGCCTAGACGCCCCTACCTGGCTGCAAATGCTATCCAAGGGGTTCTGAATAACGGTGATGGAAATGTGGACCGAACCTGTCTCACGAGAGGTCTCTCCATGGATTATTTTGATCGTAGGAGGATGCGTGGATGCTAGGGGGGCTCTAGCTGTAAATTCCATGCCTTTGGGTCCTACTCAAATAGTCTATATGACTCGAGATGAATTCCCAAGGCCCTATTACCAGTGCAAGGTTGAAAACTTGGATGATAATAAGATGCATCCTTACGGATTGTAGGAATCATCCTAAGGATGGGATTTGTATCTCAGTTGAAATTTTAATATAGAGTTTACTTTTCAAGAAATTTTCTTGAACTATTTTCGTATCAATACATAAATTACGTAAAGGAACATGTGACTAATGGGTTAATTAAGGAAGCTGCTTGAATGTGTTGCCACTAATGTGCCCTTAGCTAAGTAAAAAACTAAAGCTATCAAGGGAAGCGGGTGGACGGAACCTGCAATGGATCCATCCTACAATAGGGTGGTCCCAAAGAAGTGGAAGGCTTCTCAACACTCAAACCATGATGACATATTGACCTTAATTAATGTAGGGTAGAACCCTGGCTCGTATCATTTTAGGGACCAAAATGGGACTTTACCCTACGGGTAGAGAGATCGAGCGATGTATCCCTCTCATTTCCCATTCTCTTTGAACCAAGTGTGATATGAGTCCGCCTCGGTTTAGATGCTCTACGCAAAGTAGATCGTCTAAAGACTGACACTAGAGGGATGTAGCATGACTTGATCATTAGAAAACTAGGAGGATTCAAGTCGATCCTAACAAGGTTAGCCGATATGCTTCATTGCAAAGTAGAATCAGGATTTGCTATCTGACAAAACCCTGGGACATTCCATGGGAATGCTATACAATGTCTTTTAGATCAAACTCCCGATGAACTACTAAAACGTGATGTGACCTAGGCATGTTATAGTTGGTATCAGAGCAAACCAACGAATTAAAAAATCAAGATAAGAATAAATCAGGAAGAGTGAAGTGATGTTGTCACTAGAAAATATTTTTTCTTTTACTCACTTCAGGATTGTTGCTGCTTTCAAACCTACGAGGCATGGAGCAAGTTCCTCATATTTCATATAATGTTCAGGACTACTATGAACTCTTCAAGTTATCGCAAAAGAAACGACATGATGGGGATCTTGGATCACCTCTACAACCCTTCACTGTTGTATGGGGAAAGGCATTGGACTTGGAGTGCGGGTTATTGCTACATAGATACCAATCAGCTTGCCTATCTTCAAAACAATCTGAAAAGGCTAAAATGGTTGGAGGACTTGAAGATTATCAAGTTATTCATCTTCCATGAGGCATGTGTGAACTCGATCCTACACATCAGATGCCAACAAGTAGAAAAGACTTACTACATCTATGAGGAGGTGGTCAAAGTCTTGACAACAGATAGAATTACAGTAATGGGGTGAAATGAACATCATGGCTATCAAAAACGGGGATTTCTTGAACTTCCCATGATTTACCGCTTCCTAAGAATATAAAAGAAGCAATGTAGGGAAGGTACGTGCCACTTGTATTATAGAACTTAGAAAATGAATGAGTTCTTTAAGTTGAAACAGATGGATCTGTCCCTTTAAGTTGAAACAGATGGGTCTATCCCTTGAGGCATACTACTCAAAATTTGTCTCCTTGTTAAAATACGCCCTAACAATGAGTATTTTCCAACAAGTCTCTTTCTATGATGGGCTAAATCCATCAATGAACACTCGATTGGAATCAATGCGTCCTTAGAATTTACAAGATGCATTGATAAGAGCGGGACCTATTTTCCAAGAAGTCCAGCTAAAGTCCAGGAATAATAGACCCTGGTCTCACAAAGACCAAAATCTAGGGATGTTGAAGGCTCAATTTAAAAGGGTGCAAGGACAGAGTCAAGGCCAACGAAAGAAGCCAAGGGCAAATGCAGTTAGTGACTTTCTTCCCAGTCAAAGAAAAGACCAAACTCTACGATGTTTTTACTGCAAGGAACCTAGTCACTTCAAAAGAGAATGTCCCAAACTTGGCAAAGATCGTCGTCAAGGAAAATTCAATGGCCAAGCCAGGGCTACCCATGGCCGTGGTCGTGCAGCAATCAGAAGGGAAAAAAATTCCAATATCACCATTAAGGAAATCAATGAAGAAGAAGACACGTCCATGGAAGCTAAGATTGAGAGGGCATCAATTCATGCTTCTCTCCATAAAAAGGGGCCGAATTACCAATTTTCAATGGTCCAAACTCCATCGGATTACCAAGGTAAGAAATTGAAAACCTTGGTTGACTGTGGTACTACACATTCCTTCATTTCACCCGCTTGTGCAAGAAGGTTAGGAATAGCCACTGTAGCTACACCTCCTTTGCTTGTCAAACTAGCAAATGGGTGAGAAATTACTTGCACTAGACAAACTGCTAAAGTGGACTTTCTACTCAAAAAAGAGCCCACATCTGTTAAGTTCGGGGTAATGAATCTAGGCGTCCATGAGTGCTTATTCAGGATAGATTGGCTAGTCCCCAACGATACTCACATCCATTGTGGGAAGGGCCAAGTTTCCTTTTGGAATCCTAAAGGTGAGTTAGTTACAACTCAAGGAGAAGTGGGTACTAGCCAAGGCAACGTGAATAGCTCAAGGAATAAGGAAATGATTACTCGTCTATTTGATCAAGCTAAACAAGCCAGAATAGGTAGAGGACTCCAATGAAGAGCCGTCATGGTTAAAAGAGTATGCATATGTATTTCTAAAAGTATTGACAGAATTATCACCGCATAGGGAAGTGGATCATGAGATTAAGCTAATACCAGGTGCTGCACCAGTTGCAAAAAGGCCCTACAAGACGTCCATTCCTGAAGCTATTGAGATAAAAGAACAACTCAAACAACTATTGGACCAAGGGTATATACGCCCCAGCAATTCTCCTTGGGGAGCTCCAATCTTATTCTAGAAGAAGAAAGATGGTACACTTCGCCTTTGCATTGATTATAGAGGCATGAACCAAGTAACCATCAACAATAAGTATCCTATCCCAAGGATAGACGAGTTACTTGAGCGATTGCAGGGAGAAAAATTCTTCTCCAAAATTGATTTGAGGTCAGGATACTACCATATTTGCGTCAAGGATGAGGATATTCCTAAGATGGCATTCAACACTAGATATGGTCATTTTGAATTCACAGTAATGTCCTTTGGATTGACTAATGCCCCTGCCACATTTAATAGGCTAATGCAAGACATTTTTAGACCATATCTCAATCATTTTGTACTTGTCTTCTTTGATGACATCTTGGTTTATTCCAAGGAAGAGGGGGATCATGAACCCCAATTTCGCATTGTCCTTGAGACCATGAGGACACACAAGCTCTATGCTAAGAAGAAAAAGTGTGCCTTCCTAAAGAGACAGGTTGAATATCTTTGATTTATTGTGTCAGAAGAAGGAATCTCTCTAGATCCTACAAAGATTAAGGACGTCCAAGAGTGGCCTCCACCAACCACTGTCAAAGAAGTACGTAGTTTTCTCGAACTAATTAAAGACTATGCCTTAATTGCAGCACCCCTCACAAACCTATTAAAAAAGCAGGTTGCCATAGTGTGGACGCCCACCAAACAATCAAGTTTTGACCAACTCAAGCATAGCTTAGTGATAGCACCAATTTTGAAACTCCCTGACTTGAGCAAGGAAATCAAAGTTGTCACGGATGCTAGCTCACTTGCACTAGGTTGTGTACTAATGCAAGAAGGTCATCTTATAGCATATTCTTCGAGGAAGCTAAAAACCCATGAAAAGAATTATGCTATTCATGACCTGGAGTTGTTAGCAATTATTCATGCATTAAAATCATGTTGGGGATTGTATTCATATTCACCTTAGCAAAAATTATGGATTTTATTACACTAAGGGCATGTTATAGAATGTAACAAATTGCATAATAAACTTTGCATTCGTGCACACAAAAATTAGGGATTTTGTATGGGTTTTTTTGTTCATGGAGCATTAGATTTTATGCACTAGCATTGGCATGCTTGAGAGAGAAAAAAATTTTGATCCGGACTATTAGGGATTGACGCTTTACATCAAAAAAATCATGAAGGAGACTTGCATCTAGGAGATTGCATCTTATGATTGCAAGGCAAGATCCTAAGCATCTTAATTAATAAATAAATATTTGCATCCATTCCTACAATGAATAAATGCATCAAGTTTTTGCTTCACTGCAAGTGCAAAAAGTTGAGTTCTTATTCACTTGCATAAGTAGTGTATTCAACTTCCACTTCACTTGCAGAGAGGAAAGAATTGAAGGAGATAAAAGTGTTGTTCTCTTTTTTACAAAAATTGCATTTACACCCCATGATTGCAATGTGCATGAATTAGATTACTTGAGTTCACTGAAGCATAAAAAGTATATCTACAATAATGAATACATGAAAGACATACAAGCTCTGATCTGCTCGAGATAATAACGTGGATAATTAGACTATTTTAAAGTTTTCCAAGTAATAAGGTCAGCTCACTTAGGTTATCCCTAAGGATTCCTGATCAATAGACAAACCTTAGAGTGATATTTGTGACCCAACTATCAAAATGATGGAAACACTGTAAGACTACTAAGTTCTCTTTCCACACTTGTTGGCGAGAGCATAGTTGCCCACAAACATGTAACTACTCATAGCAAATATCATGGAAAAACTAAAACCCCATGATAGTGGTGGTCATCCAAACTATAGTAGAGTTATTTTTAGTGTACATGAGGTAGTTGTTAACGATTTCTACAAGGAAATCAAAGGAGTGAGATCATGAGAAGAGGAGGGACCCTGAATAGAGTCTAGAGTGATCTAGGATGAATTAATTCGACTTACACAAAAAATCTAATCCTGGAGTGTTGGATAGGGTTACGTGGGGATAATAATGGGGAGGGTAGTGCCTATTAAAGGAAAATTGCAATTTCCTATTGCAAGAATAATCAAGGGATGAAGCGTAGATTACTCATCTAGGAGTAAGAGGACTTGTACCTAGAATACCTCTTTCAGGCGAGAGATATGGACAATAACATCGAGGATTCTATGCAAACGCATCATGACCAATCTCTCCAAGGCAAGAAAAATCCGATGGCTGAATGTTAAGCGTTCAAAAAGAAACTCCACCTTAGCAAGTGTTTTGAGCACATGCCCACATTATTGTTTGTGCTAGTAATTTTTAGGAGCACTGTCGGTGAAAGGATTGTTAGACCAAAGCTCTCATAAGAATCTTGTATGATGAATCAAGTAAAATTCCTGGAGGGCGCACCTAGCCACCCCCAGCTGGCTGCTAACCCTATCCAAGGGGTTCTGAATAATCGTGATGGGAATGTTGACCGAACCCATCACGAGAGGTCTCTCCATGGATTAGTTTGATCGTAGGAGGATGCCTGGATACCAAGGGGTGACTGGCCAAAGACCAAGCCACTTTTAACTAGGTTATCAAGCCAACTCCTAGGAGTTGTTGCACTGAATAGGTGATATTGGTAACTAATTTCTATGATGTATTCTAGCCTTCCTTAATATTTATGACACTCGTTCATAGTAGTCCAACTAATCTAATATCGAAAACTCAGTAAGCTTACTTAATCTTGCACTTCATCTCTATCTCTATACTGGACACTAAAATACTAAACCTGGGATTTCTATCTCTAAAGGAATTAATTTTAGAGCATAGACCCAATAGATCTATCTACATATCTCCATTTAAATTCCCTTTAAATTATCTCTTCTCTATCTTTATATAATAATTTTTATTATTATTTATTAATCAATAAACATTCAAAACAAACCAACTAACATTCCACAAACCCATAAACTCTAATTTTCCTTTAAAAACATTTCCCTTGTCCCATATTGGTATAACTCAATACCTCGTCAATACTTTTAATTTGCATAAAGTTAGACACACCATATTTTATATTAATAATGTTCAAAGTAATACCATCAAATTAATTTTCTTTTTCTCTAACCCCAAGAAAATTCCACATCCAAAACTATTTTCTCATGTTTTCGATAAAAGATCCTAATTTTTGTTGAATTAAAAATATGATTTTTATCAATAAATACCGTAATTTTCATCCAAAATAATTGTTTTTTATTTTTAAGATATAATAAATATCTTCTAAAAATTATAAATTTTTTAAATATTTTCAATAGTATATACCTTGCTAGAAAAATGTTACATCTCATAATTTTTCAACCAAATATTTTATTAAAAATTTATCTATACCATTTTTAAACCATTTTAAAGTATTTTTAACTATTTTTTATTTTTAAAATATAAAATCGGATCTACATAGATTCTAACAACTATCCATAGTTGAAAATGAGGTTCAAATACATTTTATAAAAATTCTAAACCAAAGAAATGTTTATGTTGAATCACTAATTTCTATTAAACGAGGTAGGGCACTTATGTAAAGTATGAGAGTCGCAATTATGCTTTTGGAAACCGTGTCTTTTGCAATCCGGCCAAGATTTACCTTCTAGCTAGTCGTCTCGAATAGGAGATCATCATTTTTACTTCCTCGTAGCTTCTTACGCACTAATTGCTCATTAGCAATGGGAATGGTGTTTATGAAATAAAGCTATTAAGCTTTAATTGAGAGTTTAATAACTATAGCTATGGCTTCTTCACAGGGAGACGGCTTATGAAGGGGAAGACAAATAATTGCATATCTTGACAGTCTGTCCCCAGAATCCTACATGAAGTAGAGCGAATTGAAGTGGGAAAACTCTTCTCCAAGCATGTAATCTCAATTTGGGTGGCTACATTGAAGCTCCCATTTCCATGTTCAAAGGGAAGGCATGGCGATGATCATGTAGGAGGCATTGGCTTCAATTCTCCCCTCTTTGTCTTCTCCAACTACAATTTTTGGTCCATCCTCTAGTTTTTATTGGCTCAAGAAGCCTCCTCCTCTCTCCCTCTCTCCAATAATGGCGCCCTGGAAGATGGCGTTCAAGAATATGATGGCACCATCTCCCAATCTCCCTCCTCTTCCAATTCCTTCTCTCCTCGACATGAAGATGATGACTCTCCCTCCCTTTCTTGTCACGGATAACAGGGATAGCAAGAAGAAGTACTCCCAAGAGATCCAGAAGAGGAAGAGTGAGGGTCATGGCATTCTCTCTCCTCTTCTCATTCATGGCGCTTCCCTCCTCTTCACGACCCCTCCTTTCTCCAACGGCCTCCAACGACCTCTCCTCTTACTAATTTCCCAATTTTCTTTTAATTCATTTCCTTCCCTTACCTTGTGTACTTCCAATTAAGGATATTTATAGATATATACATTTGGATGGAATCCCTTTTTACACACTACAAAATAATCTTTGGATGGATGCACTGTTCTACACCCAATGCCTTCACCACCCTTGCTCAAGAGACTAGTTTGACACATGGTGTCAAGATCTAGAAACTGTACGGAATTTCCACAAATGTGAATTAATGTTCTCGATGCAATATAGACCAAATTGTTCCTTCGGCCCCCCTTCTAAACCTTAATAAAACCATTAGTATGGTTATTGTGTCAATTAATGTAGCTTTGCCCACATGCATTTTCCGCATAGAACATAGTAGTAGCCCCCAAATTGACAAGGCAATCCACAACCCCCATTACCATTCAAAGTTGTAATTTGTAGGTCAACTCGGTCCCTGCTTTAATGTCCTGCTTTGCAAAAATTCCCATTCTTCTTTTGCCCCCCATACCATTTGTGAACAGTTCCAAATCAACTTCTCTCTAAGATAGATGCATTATAGAAACTGAACTTCTTTGTGTTTCTATTCTTCTTCAAAAGAGCTTGATACTCATGACAAACTCGAAGGAAAACTCCACTAATTGCAGCAACCACAATATTTGCCAAGAAATATCCAACAATCACAACAAGAGTGATAAAATAAGCCACTGCGTATTTGAACTCAATAGTCTCTATAACATACATGACAAGGCTCCACCCTTCTAATGACACAACCTTGCATACTAAATTGTTTGGGCACTTAAGTTCTCTATCTGAGAAATGTAAACAGTATATTATATGGTAGGACAATTTGATCATCTATCTATACACCTATATTCAAGATCTGACCCAAAGAATTGAAGTCCAATCAGTGAATAGAGAAATAGCATAACAAGTGCAAGTAACATCACATCTTCAAGTGGCTCCATACTTCTCTGGAGAGCCAAGGATTGCTAACACATTGCAATCTACTCAATGTCACACAACCAATCTACTGATATTGAAATTGCCCCCAAAGAAACTGTGCTTTGCATTACAAGTTACGAAGGGCATGCAAGTGTTACTTAAGTGATGTGCTAAACCACCACAAAGCTCCTAGATCTGCCTCTTTTCACTAAAACAAAATCAAATTTGGTATTGGAAAGAGGGAAGTCATGGGAGAGAAGACAATATCTTATCTTCTCTAAATGATAATAATTCCCTATGGGAAAATTTTAGATGGTCATGGTTGAGATTCACTAGGGAAATCTATTAGATTTTATCTATAGCACCACCTTTCTCTCATATGAGAACTTCCTTATACCAACATCTCCTGGCCAAACTACAGAGACATGGCCTCCAAAAACAGCAACAACAAGTACCATATCTGCATTAAATTAATGTAAAAAATTGGTGACAATGTGCCAATTATGTACAATTTTGCTAAAAATTTTGCAATAGTAAGCATTGTTTCTAGGTGTTGTCAGGGGGGCTCTGGCTATAAATTACCTACCTCTAGGTCCTACTCAAATAGTCTACATGACTCGAGATGAATTCTCGTGGCCCTATTACGAGTGCAAGGGCGAAAACTTTGAAGATAATAAGATGCATCCTTACAAATTGCAGGAATTGTCATAAGGATGGGATTTGTCTCTCAATTAAAATTTTAATATAGAGTTTACTTTTCAAGAAATTTGCATGAACTGTTTTCATATCAGTGCATAAATTACGCAAAGGAACGTGTGACTAATAGGTTAATTAAGGAAGCTGATTTAATGTGTTGCCACTAATGTGCCCTTAGGTAAGTAGAAAACTAAAGCTATCAAGGGAAGGAGGTGGATGGAACCCCCAACGGGTCTGTCCTTCAGCAAGGTAGTCCCAGAGAATTGGAAGGCTTCTCAGCATTCAAACCACGATGACGTATTGACCTTAGTTAATGTAAGGTAGAACCCTAGCTCGTATCATTCTAGGGGACCGGAATGGGAGTTTACCCTATGGGTAGAGAGGTTGAGCGATGCATCCCTCTCGTTTCCCATTCTCTTTGAACCATGTGATATGAGTCCACCGCCTCAGTTTAGATGCACTGTGCAAAGTAGATCATTTGAAGACCCACGCTATGAGGGCTGTAGCACACTTGATCATTAGAAACCCAAGAGGATTCAGGTCAATCCTAACAAGATCGGTTGATATGCTTCGTTGCAAAGTAGACTTGGGATTCGCTATCCAATAAACCTTAGGACATTCTGTAGGAATGCCAAGCAGCATCTTTTAGATTAGACTCCCGATGGACTACTTAAACGCGATGCGACCCAGGCATGTTACACTTTAAAATCAGCACCTACATTGTGTGTGCTCTTCTCTCCCGCATCTTCCTCTTCTCCTTCTCCACTGCCATTGCATCCCCTTCATACTATTCGTTCACCCATTTTTTTAATCTCCCACTATCCCTTTTCTTAATCAAAAACCCAAGATTTGGAAAGAGAAAATTAACCCTCCATGGATGTCAACATCTAGTCTTCCTATTAGACAATCCAAAAGGCCCACATCTTAAGCTATATTATTTTTAAGGGCCTATTTTTTAATCCAAATTTTTCCTAACGAATTGTTGCCTTTTTTAAGAGCTCCAAATAGCATTGTTGAGTGTTGTTTTGACCAATTTTCATGCACTTTTGAGAATCCAATTTTTGTAGAAGATGAATTTTTAATTGAAACTTGTCTCAAATATTTTACTCTACTATCTTACATCCTTTAGCAAGTTGGTGAGTGAATGTAAATGCAGTAGGAGGAGAATGTCACGCACAACAGGTTGGTGAGTGAGTACAAACACATGAGGAGGAGAATTTCACATGTGCATAAATTATTATATGCGGCTCTTTGATTACATACAAGAATCACATGTAAATATATTCAAGTAAGTTAGTGCATTTCTTGTGGATTCACTATAACAAATTCGAAGTAGACACATAGGTTTGTGACGCACTTCCAAGGGCATATTTGAAGATTTGCTAACAATCACATTTAAATCAGTGATGAGTGTTGCACTCCTAGAATCCTAATGAGATGCACATATAACCATGATAGGGTGGTGGCACATTTAAATGAGTATTAGATTGTTTATTCCCAAAATGACATTCACAATTATGATCACAATAAACTAGTAAATTCTTATGGTTCTATTTGTGCCCTTATATTGTCACTTGTCTTATATTAATGGTCTCAATGAATGAATACATTTTCAATAAATTAATATGATCGTATGCATGTGTGTGTGTGTGTGTGTGTGTGTGTGTGTGTGTGCACGTGCACACAAAGAGTCCCATCATTTGTAATGATCCTTAATGTCCAAGCAACATAGTTTTTGAGTAATGAGTCTTAAGTTCTTGTAACGATGGTTTTATTATTGGTTTATGTTGATGATATTACATTAGGGATCTTGGCTCTCAATCTACATGATTAATACAACAATTTCATGGTGTTGGTCTTTAGATTGTGTCTTGTCACAATTCTAAATATCATGCAACCTCTAAGAAATTATGATGACAAACAAAAATAGTAAATTTTCATGTACTTTCTAAGGATCAACATCTTATTCCGAATCTATACTCTAATATTATTACATAAAAGTATCATTACACTAGAGATTTAGCCAAATCAATTACTTTTAATGAAGATCAATGATCTAGCCAATTTAAGTTAACGGTTATGTGATCTACAACATATGAAGGGTATACAAACAAAATCAATGGTAGAAATATGTGCAATTTTTTTATATGTTAGGCCCCACCATTGGAATGTGTGTTGGTATGAGCGTTGGTCTTAGTTCATCGATATATATGCTAGAAAGAGTGATAGAATCCTCATAGAAATGTATATCGCTACAAAGTGGTGCTATTAGTCCGTTGGTATATACGCTAGAAAGAGTGATATAATAATTGTAGGAATGTATATCTCTACATAGTGATGCTATTATTGACACACATTCTAATGTGCACAAAAAATAATAATACCAACACGTATATTGATAGATATACGGGGAAAAAAAGCAAGGATCTCACCCTTTGCAAGGTCAAATCCTTGTTGTCCATGTCTCCTATTCTACCAAACATGGACTACTTATTTGCTTGATAAAGATCTTAAAACCTCACAAAAATGGTTTATTCATTTAAAAGACATTATATGCAATGAGATTATGCAACATACTTACCATTTATGATAGATAGCCTGATTTGGATGCTATGATTGTGCATGCTTTTTCCTTATTTGTTGTCTAGTGCTAAGTTATGGCATGCTCCACCTGAATTTTAAGAACTTGTCATGCTTATACAAAGATGATATGGTGCATGATTTGCCCAAATGCATGTGCTTTATAAGCACAAATGTGAGGGATGTTTTCTTAGCAAAATTCATAGATTCAACTTTCTCAAGAATGGGAATATGGGTGCCAAACACACTTGGATCGTTGGCTTGAAGGCCAAGTCATAGGTATTCTCATGGTTTTAGCATTATATTGCCATCGTTGAAAAATCCAATGGCTACAAATTGGTTACTCTCCACACAAACAAAGAAGAGTATATGTCAATGGAATTTGCAGCATTTCTTTCTTGTAAGGGCATTATTCATCAATACACTATATGTAAAATATTACACGGCGCAGCGAACAGAATCTGAGAAAGAGATAGAGAGTACACAACAGATAAGAGGAGAATCAGTAAAATTCTTTAACTCCAAACAACTGATACAAGGATGGCTCTGTCCACCCGTGCGCTTCCACTGAGTGAAGCTTAGATGGCGATCTAGACAGAAGATAGGCGAAGAGCTTAAGGCTAGCTGGAACAACAACTCTGACTGGGTGAAAGATGAGTGTAAGATGGCTGCGAAGGGGTTTAGCTTTTATAGCCCGCGAAGGTCGTTAGGTCGGCCTGCTGACCGACCTACCATATGAGCCTCCACTAGTCGGCCAGGGAATATTCCAGGGAATATTCCCTTTACCATCGGGCCGGGGGCGCTGCCCCCGGACCCCCGCCAGGGGGGCCGCTGGCCCCCCTGGGACCCCCCAGCCAGGGGCCGCTTCCGCGGCCCCCGGACCCCACAATAGGGGCCCCTTTTAACTCCCTTACCACGCAACTCAATGCAATGTGCCTCGAGTTGCTACCAGCTTAACCACTCCGTCTAACCCAAAGATTAGACCCACAACAGTCACCTTTTTGCCATCCGGTCACATATACCTCATCTGATATACAAGTCAGGACTCAACCAATGTCCGGGCTCACATTTGGCTTCTCCTCATAATGGGGGCCTTACAACTTTGAGCACCATGGATCATTGGTAGCACCTAATGAGGGTGGGGCATTGATCATATCTAACACCCCCCCTCAATGTCCACCCATAGGTGAACTATCTCCTCGGCCCAATGCCGAGTCTCTGAAGATGAACTTGAAGCAGATCCTTCGTAAGTGCTTTGGTGAAGATATCTGCTCCATTCTCCTCTGTTGGACAGTAGACCAATTCCACTATCCCATCCTCCATCAAATCACGCACATAGTGATACTGGATCTCTATATGTTTGGTGCGTGCATGAAACACTGGATTTTTGGCAATGGCGATGCAACTCTGATTGTCACATCTCAGCACAGTTGGTTCTTCATCCTGCACTCCCATATGCCATAGAATCCTTCTCAACCATACGGCCTCACATGCAGCAAAACAAGCTGCCTTGTACTCTGCTTCGGTAGAAGACAATGCCACTGTTGGTTGCTTCTTACTAATCCAAGAGAAAATTCCTGAACCCAAAGAGAAACAATAACCAGAAACTGACTTCCTGGAATCAATGTCTCCTGCCCAATCTGAGTCACAGTTCCCCACAAGAGAAGTTCCGAAACTGTATGTGATACCATAGTCAAGAGTTTTCTTCAAGTATCTGAGCACCCGCATCCCAGCCTTCCAATGACTCTCATGAGGTTTGTTTGAGAACCTGCTCAAAACACCAACAGCAAAACTGATATCTGGTCTGGTGTTACACAAGTAGATTAGACTGCCGACCAACCTCCTATACCTCCCAATGTCTGCTAGTGCTGATGTATCCTCAACGGATAACTTTACATTCACCTCCATAGGTGTAGCTATCTCCTTGCACTCGGTCATGCCAAATGCCTTCAAGATCTCCCATGCATACTTCTTCTGAGAGATGAAGATCTTTCCTGGCTCTTGCCAGACTTCAATCCCCAAACAATAGTGCAGCAAGCCCAAGTCTGTCATTTCAAACTCAAAACTCAAAGCCTTTCGAGTTTGGTTGATCATATCTTCATAGTCACCTGTAATAAGAAGGTCGTCCACATATAGGACAATCACTGCAGACTTTTTACCATCCCTGTAAACATACAAGTTAGCATCTGAGGCACATCTTTTGAAGTTTAGATTTAAAAAGAACCTATCTATCCGCTGGTACCATGCTCTGGGGGCTTGTTTCAGCCCATACAATGCCTTCTTCAGTTTACACACTTTGTTCTCAGAATGGGGGGCCTCAAACCCTGGTGGCTGAGCCACGTACACCTCCTCCTTGAGGTCACCATTTAAGAACGCTGACTTAACATCCATTTGGTACACTGGCCACTTCTTGTGGGCAGCCACTGCAAGTACCGTGCGAATAGTGGTCATTCTGGCAGTTGGGGCAAATGACTCTTGAAAATCAAACCCTTCAACTTGTGAAAATCCTTGGGCAACCAGTCTAGCTTTGTACTTTTCTAAGGTACCATCAGCCTTGTACTTTACCTTCCAGATCCACTTGGTGCCAATAATCTTCCGCTTTGCTGGCCGATCCACTAGCTCCCAAGTGTCATTCTTCATTATGCTGTCATACTCCGCCTGCATAGCAGCCTTCCATGATGGATCTGCAAGTGCTTCTTCTAAGTCAGTTGGCTCCTTTACTTCTCTCATAATCTCAACCATCAAGGCCATGTTGACTATGTGAGCAGAAGCCCTCCTTTGCTCCTCTATTCTCTGAGACCTCCTTGGTCCGTCTGCCTTCTCCTCAACAGATGCAGGCATAGGATTATTGTGGTCATAGAGCTGCTTCACCCAGCGCGGCAATGGCTTTTCCGGTGGGGTGATGTCAGGTTGGTGAACTTTTTCCTCATCATCTGAAGATGATGCTTCCTCCTCCTTAAGGATAGGGATAGCTCTCGGGACAGGTTCATAGTGGACTACTTCTTCGCTTGATGATAAAGTGGAAGACCTTGCCTTCTCCTCCTCCACTGTATGCGGCTCCTCCTTGAACACCACATCACGGCTCGCGATGATCTTCTTTGCCTCTTGGTCATATAACTTGTAAGCCTTCTGCTCATCACTATAACCCAAGAAGATACATTTTCTGCTTTTTGGTTGTAACTTGTTTCTCTTCTCATCTGGAACATGTGCATAACATTCACATCCAAAAATTCTGAAATGTGAAACAGATGGTTTCTTACCAGTGTAAGCCTCATGAGGTGTTTTTCCCTTGAGAGCCTTTGTGTAGCTCCGATTTAGAATGTAGACTGCAGTATTAACAGCTTCAGCCCAAAAATGGTTAGGCAATCCCTTGCCCTTTAGCATGCATCTTGCCATCTCCACAATGGTACGATTCCTGCGTTCCACAACACCATTCTGCTGAGGTGTGTGAGGCGTTGTCAATTGACGCTTGATACCTTTGCTCTTGCAAAAGCCTTCAAACTCCTTTGAGTTGAACTCACCACCACCATCTGTTCTAAATTTCTTCACACTTTTCCCTGTTTCATTCTCAACAAGTATTAGCCATTCTTTAAACTTACCAAAAGCTTGAGCCTTATCACGAAGGAAGTACACCCACATCTTCCTACTGTAGTCGTCGACAATCAACATAAAATAAGAAGATCCCCCCAAGGCCTGTGTAGGCATCTTACCACACAAGTCAGCATGCACCAACTCTAGAGGAGCATGTGCTCTATTCTTGCTTTCTTGTGGAAATGCCTTTCTCTGTTGCTTGCCCATCATACAAGCTTCACATGGTTCCTTCAATTCAGTTATTGTAGGTAGGTGAGCAACCATACCTTGCTTTTGCATCTCCTTCAATACTGCAAATCCGATGTGTCCAAACCTTTCATGCCAAAGCTTACTTGTGCCCACTCCAGCGGTGGCTGTAAGAGCACTTAGCTCATACAGGTTGTTCCTCCTTTCTCCTTTGCCAACAATTGTGCCAGCACTATCAATAATTTCTGCACCTGTCTTCTTGAACCTCACTTCATGACCAAGATCAGTTATGGCAGCAACTGATAAGAGATTTCTTCTGATTTCGGGAACATACAACACATTTGAAAGCTTTTTGACTTCACCATTTGCAGCAACAAAAGAAATAGTACCTGTGCCCGCAGCAGGGCATTTAGCATCATTTCCAACCGTCACAGTGATGGATTCTTGTAGAGGCTGCATAGAACTGTATAGACCTTTCTTGTTGGTCATGTGACGGGAGGCCCCACTATCCAACACCCAAGAGTCAGTGGTAGATTCTTCTTGCGCCGAGGAGCACACTTCCTCAATGGTCGCCATGAATAATTCCAACTCTGCTTCAGCCGTATTGGCTGTCTCTTTCCCTTTAGTTTTAAGGGTACCATTCTTTTCATCTGCCTTCTTGACACGACAATCTGCAATTGCATGTCCTTTCTTCTTACAGTAGAAGCACTCTCCTTGAAACTTCTTCTTGCCGCCCTTTTTCTTTTTGTCACCATCATTTTTGGTGGAGGAAACACCTTTGCCTTTTGCATTGGCAGAGAATGCAGCATCTCCATTGTTGCTTCCTTCTCGGGCTTTCAGCCTCAACTCCTCCTCCATTAATAATGCACAAAACTCCTCAAAAGTCAAAGCTTGAGGTCTCACCTGAGTATTAAGGGCAGTTACTAGTCCATCAAACTTTTGTGGACAAATCCGAAGACACCTCCGAGCTAGCTCTTCGCTAGTCTTTTGTATCCCAGCGCCAGCCATCTGGTCGCGCAGATTCTTAATCCGAGTGATGAATGCTTCAACCGTCTCTCCTTCAGCAAACTTCTCCGCTGCTAGTTGATTCTCCAAGTTTTGAATCCTTGTTTGGTTTCGTGTTTCATACTGACTCCTTAGTACATTCCAAGCCTCTGACGCTTTGGTTGTATGCTGAATCAGAGTCAAAACACTGTCAGAACAGCTTGTAACTAAGGCACACAATGCATCTGCATTCCTTCGTTTCCAAGCTCGTAGAAGATCTGCATTCGGAGGAATCATCACACTAGGATTTGATGGGTCGGGGGTAGGCTGTGGTTCTGCGTCAGTCCCCAGCACAGTCTCCAGAAGCTCATAAGAATCAAGGATAGTAGTAATTTTGAACTTCCACAAGGTGTAGTTTGTACCATCTAACTTGCCTTCGCTGAAGGTTGGTGGACGAATCCTCAGTGTTTGAATAGCCGGTACAGCAGCACCACCTCCTGCACCGCTTCCTGATGCGCCAGAACTGCTTCCCGGAGTCGACATCGTTTCTCTTTGCTGTTGAAGCCTTTGCCTCTTGCACGCTCTCCGATCTCTAGAGCCCCCTGGGCTCTGATACCATGTAAAATATTACACGGCGCAGCGAACAGAATCTGAGAAAGAGATAGAGAGTACACAACAGATAAGAGGAGAATCAGTAAAATTCTTTAACTCCAAACAACTGATACAAGGATGGCTCTGTCCACCCGTGCGCTTCCACTGAGTGAAGCTTAGATGGCGATCTAGACAGAAGATAGGCGAAGAGCTTAAGGCTAGCTGGAACAACAACTCTGACTGGGTGAAAGATGAGTGTAAGATGGCTGCGAAGGGGTTTAGCTTTTATAGCCCGCGAAGGTCGTTAGGTCGGCCTGCTGACCGACCTACCATATGAGCCTCCACTAGTCGGCCAGGGAATATTCCAGGGAATATTCCCTTTACCATCGGGCCGGGGGCGCTGCCCCCGGACCCCCGCCAGGGGGGCCGCTGGCCCCCCTGGGACCCCCCAGCCAGGGGCCGCTTCCGCGGCCCCCGGACCCCACAATAGGGGCCCCTTTTAACTCCCTTACCACGCAACTCAATGCAATGTGCCTCGAGTTGCTACCAGCTTAACCACTCCGTCTAACCCAAAGATTAGACCCACAACAGTCACCTTTTTGCCATCCGGTCACATATACCTCATCTGATATACAAGTCAGGACTCAACCAATGTCCGGGCTCACATTTGGCTTCTCCTCATAATGGGGGCCTTACAACTTTGAGCACCATGGATCATTGGTAGCACCTAATGAGGGTGGGGCATTGATCATATCTAACACTATATGCCTTATACACTGCAACCAAAATGGTCTTGTTGAGTGCAAGAATAGATCTCTTATGGAAATGACTAGATGTATGCTTAAAGGAAATAAAGGAAGTCTTTGCCATATAAGTTTTAGTTGTATGTGATTCATACAGCTTGCTATGTGTTGAATCATTCATCTACTCGGGCATTAAAGATTGTCATGCCTTCTAAAATCCAATGGTTGCCCACATGCGTGCTTTTGGATGTGTTGCATGGACTCATGTTCCATCTCTTTGCTTGATTGGAAAAACCAACCAATTGTCAATAGAGACATTGTCTTTGCCAAAAATTCAAAAATGCATTTGCATGATTGAAAAAACTAGCCAACTATCGGCCCCAAAGATGTGTTTGTTTCACTTATGCCATTATTCATATCATTGCAAGACATTGTTGAGCATGCAGCTGTTCAATCTTATGCACCACTATAGCAAATTTAACAACCTATCCACGTTAATTTTCAACATGATTTTTCCTCCATTGAGGTAGCAAATCATGAGATACAATGACTGCAAAGAGGACTACTATGTGGGAAGCAAGGATAGTGCCTAAGTGGCTTTTGGACACCTTATGGGGCAACAAACAAGTTGCCACGTTCCTAGACATACTAGAACAGCTTCTCATCAGCCATCAAGGAACTTTACAAGTCATGCTTTATTAGCCACTACTTGTGGTTGTTTGCTGCCCCCCTTCCTAGACATACTAGAGTAGCTTCTCATCAGGCATCAAGGAGCTTTACAAGCTTTGCTTTATTGGCCACTACTTGTGGTGAAGAGCCTCTTGGTGTTGAAGATGCTTTGGAGGATGCACATTAGTTGGATGTTATGTAATTAAAGTTGCATAACATTGATGAGAACAATACTTGGGAGCTATGTGACTTGCCCGAGAACTTGCCTAAGGAAAAGTGCGCCATTGACACTAAGTGGATCTCTAAGCTTAAACATCATGTAGACGGTAGCATTGATCACTACAAAGCTAGACTTCTAGCAAAGGATTATGCTCAAAGATAAGGCATTGATTATGAGGAGACCTTTGCATCCACATCACGTCATTACTTTGGCTACACGTGCATCAACTTGATAGTAAGACTGCTTTCTTACATGGTGACTTGAATGAGGAAGTCTATATCAGCCAATCTGTACAATAAGGTATGGAAAAGAAAGTCTATCATTTGTTGCTCAAATCCTTGTATGGGCTTGAGCAAGGACTAGAAGCATAGCATGAAAATATTCATTCTTACTTGATTGACCTATGCTCCAATAGAATTTGATGAACTTGGGTCCGAATGTCATATAGTCATAGTTATTGTGGTCTAATAAAAGCAAGTGGACCAAGCTTGACATGGAAGCTTTATGCTGGGAAGCACATAAGCAAATCATTCATACATAATCAAGATGTTTGCATTTGGATTTTGGATACAAATATCTAGGTGAAGTGAGGCAAAGGATAGGCCTTTCCAATGCAGCTCAAGATGCATTCTTAGAACTTATAAGAGTGGATGTGGCATAGCTAGTGAGATTGCAACACCCTAGCATTATACATGTGGTACATGGGCTAGAGGAGAACAAAGGAATGATGACTATGGTCACAAAACCATTGTTCGTATCCATAGCTAATGTGGTTGGACAACTAGATAACATTTCAAGCATGCCAAAGGGACTTGAAGGCTTTGTATGCATTAAAATTTTGGTTGGCATGTCTACTTTGCTTCAACAATTGTCTTGTATCATTTTTTGGTTAAGACATACTTGTCAATTCCATATAATTACAATTGTATATTATTTTAATAGTGCCGAAGGGTGTGCATTGAGAGTGAGAGCTAACTATATGTGCAATTGAGCAAGCAAACAAGGTACAAGGACTAATTATTTGAATGGTAGTAAAGTTAGAAAATTTGGTGGAAGCTAGTAGTATAACAAGGAACATACACAACTTAGCTAGAAGTGAACGACTAGTATGATATGATATCATTGTTCCTTTTTCCATGGGATATTGTTTGACTTCATGCCACAACTGCCAATTTTTATCTAGCTCAGTCCCATTTATTAAATTAATTTCTCATAAGTCAATCCTACAAATCTATGTCACATGTTTAACAAAACGTGTTCACCCAATCTTCATTATTTTGTTGTAAGAAGCATCCCTCCAAAAAAGGCCTATTTAGCTTTTCCTCTAAATACAGTTTATGACTAGGAGCAAGTTCTTACCTACCACTTTTCCTCAATGTGGACCTTTACCTTCTACTACCATGTGAGAGGTTTCTTTACACAGTTTGATCGTGGTCATGATACCACATCAATCGAGGTGGGACACATAACGACTCAATGTGATGTCATGTCAAGATGGTTGTAGTCAAGGTGCACGAGGTGGTATAGAAATTTGGTCATGGTAAATATTTCCATGCACTCAAGATAATATGCCTATTAGTCATGGCAGTGTTGCCCAAGCAATCATCGTGATGTCACCAAGCCAATCAAGCTAGTGTGTCTAAAGCCCGTAATTGATCTTGTTGAGAAAAATGATGGTTCTAGTGTAATGATTACCTCGGGGGACGAGATTGAAGGTAGTAGAAGAAAGCACAATGGTGAAGAAAAAAGTCTTGGTGATGAACAAGAGTTACTCAAGGTGATACCAAGATACTTGGAATACTTAGAAGCCATTCTTGAGAAAGCTTCTTGTTCAAGAGAAGACGATTCAATTGACAATATTTTCTCAAAAAAATCTTCATGTGAATCGGTTTTAGTTGCAAAAAAGACTCCATTTCTTCCATGGTCCTTTTGTTCAATTACTTCGATCTGCCCAATTTCCTTCCTCTCATCCTTACCCAACATAAACATCCCAACGTCTTCACTACTGCTGCTCAATCGGCTATCCTCTCCCTCACTACTCTCTTCATCTACATTGGCAATCTCTTCTTATTCTTCTTGTTCCCTCTCACCTTCCACAAGACTCTTTGTAATCGTGTTCGCCTTTGTAACACCCCTCTCTTATCCACAAGGAAAATTATCCCCTTGCCCCAGTCTTGTTCAAAGGAGGTATACACAGAGAACCATTTAGAGCCCAACTTGGGCAACATAATGGCTTTTGCACATTATCCAAGCCCTCCACATGTATCAAATGAGAGGAGAGCCACTGGGATGGCAAATAGAAGTAGCTAATCCTCCTCTTTACGACCAAGGCCCAATAGTCAAGGGAGTAGATACTCTTGTAATCTCCACCTCCAGAATGCCTCAAGGGTGTGCAGTCATGATAGACAACTTCAGGGACCTCATGTTGGCTTCCAGATGCTCCCTAGATATGCAAGCTTTTAAAAAACCATTTCTTGTATAAACTACAGCTAAGTTTCTTTGCTCAAATAAGTGGATAACTTATCACGCGACACTCCAATTCATCTTTCTTCATCAATGGAGCTGCGACACATGTCATTAGTTTCAAACATAGCAAGAAGAGGAATACCAATGCATGCAATATAGAATGCTACAATGGGAGTCACACCTCATATTGAATTGATCGAGCTCAAAACAGCAACATTGTAATGTTTTCCATCAAATCCCCATTGTTCACAGCACTTGGAGCAAAAACAAAAGGGTGCCAACAGTCTCACATTGAAACAACAATTTGAACACACCTTGGAACAATTACATCAACTCTTCATTTCTATAATACACTAGCTCTTAACTTTTGTAATTGAACTGGTAAAAGTTAGGGAAATATAATCTCATGACCACCTAGGTGCAAGGGACCAATGGCCAAGCATAGCAAGGAATTGAGTGAGCTTGATACCTTCACGGTTCTCCAAGAGGACACTACTCGAAAACATAAAACATAGCCCACCTACCACCCCCAGACAAATACGGATGCATGCATGACTACGTATTAACCTCATAGGGTGCTTACACATGGGATGCCATATTGTGGGTCCACAAATATGTAGGCAATTGGCCTTAGATATAGCTCCGGTATGGCATACAACTCTCACACAAACACAACCACCACACTCCTTGGAACACTCACGATCTAATCAAGAACTGTCACACATGATCATAGTAGATAGGCAACATCTAAACAATCTATAGATCTAAGAGTGTGATATCCCACAGACAAGCAATAACTTGGCTTCATCAACAACTCCCAGAAATGTACTAATTTTTGAACTTTAATCTCTAATGACAAACAATCTCTCCACACACTCCCAGGGTTTACTTTAACCTTATCAAATGGCAGACAATCTTTGTATACCTTCCAACAATCCCTCAGCAACTCTCGATCCAACTCTTGGTCTATCCAGCTCTCCCGCACAAAGCTTTGACTTGAAGACCCCTCCATCATCCACAAATTGAACACCATGCTAAGCTAACACTAGCATGTGCTCTGCATCAGCTTTAAATTAATAAGCTTCAAACTACCAACCTGTAGCGGCATATGGTTCATAGCAACTCTCAACCTTGATCCCCAAGATGGCACTAGCATAAGACTCAAACCTGTTTACCTAGTGTAGCAACTCGCGAACGGCACCCTTCCTGACCATTAAACCATCTGCAGTGACAACTCTTGTCCCCTGTGCCACACTCACAGAACAGCCAGATATGCCTCTGTAGTAGGACCCAATGTCCTTGGGCCCTTCCTGGGAGCAGACAACAAGCATTCCCTTCTTCTCAGTTTTTCCCTTCTCAAATCAGCTCTAAAAGTTCATCTGTCTAATCTCGAGAAGCACAAAGCCTCTCACAAAGCTAATTCTGGCTCTAATGGTTAGCCTGATACTGATATCCACGTTAGAAGATCTCTCTCTCTCTCTCTCTCTCAAACACATAGGCAGAAGAAAAAGACGAGATAGCAAACATTTATATCTTCAGAATAAATCCCCCTTTAAGGGGTTTTACATGTATGACAAGCCTCTGGCTGCAGAGCTCATGTCTAATCCAAAACAGAATCCTAATTGACTTTGCATCTGTGTGTGAAAAACCCTCGCTACCTGTAAAAATCAGCAGAACAAGCAGACAATGAGCCTGCAGCTTTCCCAAAAACATAATAAAGAAAGGGCGGCAGAGTATGAGACATGACTTAGCAAACCAAATCGTATTCATCATTGAATGCTAGCTCCTCTGCATCAGTTTCGAAGACAAAACTGAAGATATTAAGCATCCGCGCCCTCGATTCACCACTCATCTTCCAGACAATGGTCGCGTACACTTCAGGGCTCTCCATGATAACATGCGCAGCAGTGGAACCCTTGCTCTAGTGGGACCTCTTGCCATAGCGCATAATGGACAAGCCACTATCAAGTCCTACATCCCGCAACACCTGTATACACCTGATATCATTTAGGACCCTGTGCCAATCCTCAAGAGAGTGCCAGTCATCACCAAGAAGGGAAATGTTCTGCTCCTTCAAGATGGCGATAGACTTTTCCATGCACCGATCAAGCATCTTCCGTACCAAAACTTTCTCCATTCCGGAAAGCTCTGATAACTGCTTTGTCAATGCATCCACTCGCGCTTTGAGATTGCTACTTTCTGTTGTCAGGCCGTCCAGTCGCGCTTTGAGATTGCTACTTTCTGTCGTCAGGCCGTCCACTCACTCTTTGAGATTGCTACTTTCTGTTGTCAGGTCATCCACTCGCTGCTGAAGCATGTGCACTTGATGTTCCAAACCAATCCCTTGCTGCCGTGAATCAACAAGGCCCAGCCCCTCCTTGATATCCTCCATGGCCTTCTTGGAGGAGGAGGCAGTCAAATCTCTGATGATGACATTTTCTTGGAGGAGTAAACCTTCCTGTTCCTTTCCTCGCTTCATCTCTACAGCGATGAAATTCCTGCTGGCCCATTCTTGAGCCGGAAAAAGCGATCCATCCTCTTTGACCAAAGGTGCTGATACAAGGGCACGGAGTTCCTTCTTTGCCAAACCGAGCTTCTTACCTGCTTCCATTAGCCCGTGACCCATGGCCAATTGGACGGCAGCACGCAGATCTTGTCCAGGATGTACAAGAGACACGCATTCGAAGCCTGATTCCAGATAGACAATCCTGATCCGGGGAAGATTTTCTGCACCCTCGCCCTCGGCTGCCTTCCCTGCAGGTGGTACGTAAGCCATTCCGCGTCAATGTCTTGCGAATAAATAGGCTATTGCAGAAAAAATTGCGGAGAGACAGAAAAAAAAGGAGAAGAAAAAGGGGGGACGCTGAGCAGGCGGGTGCGGCCAGAGAGAGAAAAAGCGTTTTGATCCGTTTCATGCTGTGGAAGAAGGACTCACTGCAGGCCGGCATTTCCTGGATTTCATGGTCACACGCATGTACCCCTAAGCGCATGGGTGGAGGAGCTATTTTGGATGCACACACTCATATGTTAGCTCTCCGTTGGTCCCTTTTTCGTGCCATGTGTGTGGACCATCACCCATGGACCATCATAGCCCGTTATTTTCTTGAGGACAGCGGGCTTCGCCATGGCAACACACGGCTTCGGGCCTCCTGGTGGCATGTCCTTAATGTTGACTCTCGTGTTTCCAGTCCCTCTTCCTCTTTGTTACTGCACTTGGTCGGCTCTTGGAAAGCGGTGCTCCAAAAGGCCCGTTGGCACCCAGTAGGGGACCGCTTGCAGACTAACTCCTTTCAGCTGGAAATATTGGCAGTATCGAGACTCCTTTCATGGGAAGATAAACATCAACTCAAACCAAGATTTAATCGCATGGCCCGTTTAGGTGTGACGTCGGTTGCGGATGCTACCCTTACCACTCGCAATGTCCTCCTATCATTTCGGACTGCTCGGCGACTCTTCAAGATCCCGCGTGGATACCGTGCTTTATGGGAGCAGCTTTTGTCGGAGCTTCAGGGTCGGCAACCCTTTCCGGCCTTGACTGTGGATCGCCCTTGGCAGGACTGGGACCTTGCAGGCCGCCTGAGTCTGGAAAAGGCCTCTACTAATCAGGTGTATCATCTTCTTGTTCAAGATCACCAATGGCTGGGAGAGAAAGCTAATACTGTTTGGGGACTGCGGAAATCGCTGTCATGGTGGCAGAAAACGCTGATGGAGGGCTGGCTAAATAAGACACCTTTCAAATGCAAGGTTTTTCTTTGGCGGGTGATGATTGGTAGACTTCCTCTGGCCTCGGCCCTTGCCAAGCGTCGCATCTCGAATGGCAATTGTTTCTTCTGTACCACACCGGCGGAATCGGCCCGACATCGTTTTCTCTCTTGCCCGCTCGCCAAGAATATCTGGTCGCTCTTGTCGCACATTTGGCGCGCGGTGGTGGGGTCCTCGCTAACTCCTTTCGACTGGGTTTTTGTGCGCCCGAAGTATCCCGCACCGCCACAATTGCATGAGAAGATCTTATTTCACTTTTTCAGATATTGGGGATGCTGGCACATTTGGACCACACGCAATGCTTTTCTCTTTGATTCGGCCTCTAATGTACCCCGACATATTGCCAGGCTTAAAGGGCTCTTGCATTGGCAGCTAGATATCATCCGACACTCCGACTTGCTCCCTCGGGAGGATTTGCATCCGTGGCATATGGCAATTGCCTCTGGGTCGTTGCCATGATTGGTGTAACCTTTTCAGTGCATTACTACGGGGCTTCCCCACACGTTGGCCTAGGGCCCTCCTGTATCTTGTAATCAGAAAAGAGAGAGAGAGAGAGAGAGAAAGAGAAAACCTCTTCACATGATGGCTTTGTGTCATCATGTATCTTGTAATCCTGTAATCTTGTATTTTTTTCGTAATTAATACAATTACCTTTTACGAAAAAAAAAAGAAAAAGCATTTTGGGGGAGATACTCGGCTTGCTTAGGGTTGAGGGTCACACGCAGGCGGATACGAATTATCTGCCTTTATTTATATATTAAAACAGAAAAAACCATTCGACCAACAAATCAAGTTTTCCCACCTCAATTCTTCTAAGCTCTCCTCCTGCCACTTTAGAAGGGCTTGAGCCTTGGATGCATAGGCATGGGCAGGCAGCTCTCCCCAACTCTTTACTTTTCCCTTTGCTGGACATCTCGCACACCCAATGACTAATCACCATGTCAAAAGCAACTATGTCCAGGCGCCCACCCCTCTAACACAAGCCTTAGCGTTTGCCAAGTCTAGTTTCCAAGTTTTTGAAGAATCTAAATAAAAACGAAATGTCATATTACCTTCTTGAAGAGGCACACCTCATCCATCTTAGTTTGTAATGTCATATTACCAACTTGAAGAGGCGCACCCTATCTATGGCAATTTATATCATGACTTCACATCAAGATTACTTTGACTTCACACCATACATATCTAGAGTTCCCTTCACATGCAACTCATGCACACCGAATTCACACATAGTTCACATCTAGTTGATCCAATAGCTCGATTTGCACGTGCTATGCGGCTCCTCTTTTGGCCATAAGAGTGATGGTAGTTAGAGATGAGGCGGGCTCACCCCCTCTCCCCCAACCTTGTTGGGACAAGGCCACCCCCTCATATAGGGCCAAGGCCGCCCATCATCCCCCATAAGGTAGTGGTACCCTCTGCCTTGAGGTTACCAACATATGGACTTATGATACGAAGAGACTTGAATCCACATCCAAACTTTGGGACTAAAAGCTCTGTGGAGTCTATGCAATTACCATCCACCGTTGCTTCCTCCCTCTTCCTCTTGTGCAATGCACTCACAACTTTTTTGCTCTTGATTGAGATTGAATTATCATTCATACTCCCTCCCTCCATAGCCTCATCCCCTGATCCTCCTAAGAATCTCTGCTAAGGATGGATTGAGCTAGGCTCCATGCAATCAGTTGTATGCAAGAGAATGATCTCTATGTTTCCATATGGACACATTTGGATAGTTAATGGAAATGGATGATACTAAAAAAGTGAACTAAATTGGCATTACATGCTAATGGCCTCCACTTTCTCAATCACCTTGTAAGATTTATATTTTTTTATTACTTTCAAGACCCTTTTTTTCTTGAATAAGATGCGGATGTAATAGATCTTCCATGGGGCATGTGTTTCTTTTATACCAATCCCTCACTTAGACCCTTGTTCTTTTGCTTTCCAAAGTAAAAGATGCAGAAGATGCGTTCTGTGCTACTCGAAACCACTTCCTCTACTACACAACTAGACTTGTGACTCTTGCTTGTTCTGCATAGAAGACCTCGTAAAATTATCCCCCTTTTGTTGTTCCTCTCTCCCTTAACTTTGAAAATATTTGCTAGGTTTCCCTCTTTTGCATGGATATGTTTGTGCCAATCTTTACACCATTCACATAACCATCAAGAATGAATCTCGCTTTTTTTCTATTTAATGCAAACATAGTTACACTACCACACACATATACCACCTGTACTAAGAGCCCCATCCACAACAAACATCCTACTCGAAAATGTGTGGAAATGAATCTAGAGAATGCACATAAAAATCTATCTATATTTGTTTGTGTTGCAACTTAGGTATAAGATCTCTTCACCTTTCCATTTACAAAAGTTAGCAATGCGAGCAAAGTCTCCACTCTTTTATTCGAATTCAAGGGATGGCCAAATCAAAACTAGTAAAAAGTACCTTTGGCACTATCTATGGCAATCTGGATGTGTTGCCTCCATGTTAAAGGCATGTCCTTTTCCTCTCCAGAATTACTTATATGTTGAATTGAGCATCAAAGTAAAATTTGTAGTTATGTTAGATATTTTGAAAAAAGGAAACAAAGAATCCACAATTTTCTCACCAAGCATGTGCTCCGAAAGTGAGCCATTTGGAACATACTCTTGCACCAATATATTACTCCCCTACATAAGCCAAATCAGGAAACATAGTTCTCTATGAGCTTAAACCAATGTGCAAATTGTACATTCCATTGAATCCACTCTTGTGATACATGTGATGCATTCTCAACTAGACAAGAGTTTCTTAATAAGCACAAATGCTAATGCATGTGACTTGTTTCTCATGCCCATAGGCTTAGCAACTCACTAGCCTCCTCATAAAAGCCCTCAAGATTGGCTCTTTGGTTGTGATGAATTATTATGCTTCATCAGCTTCAATCTTGACCTCTTTGGTTATGTTCACACTAGATTAAGACTGATCTAATATGGTTTTTTTTGTCTCTCTTTTTTTTTTTTGGGGGGGATGAATTCTTGTGCTTCATCAACTTCAATCTCAACCTCTTTGGTTATGTTCACACTAGATTAAGACTAATCTAATATGGTTTTTTCCTCTCTCTCTCTCTCTCTCTCTCTCTCTCTCTTTTGGGGGGGGGGAGGGGGGAGGATATGATAATCCTTCCTCCACCAGATCACTCAACATTGGTGGTAACGTTGCTCCAAATACGAATGTTCAAGATAAGGAATGATTTTGCCCATCTGATTGCATTGGCCCCTACTATCTGCAAGTTTAAGCTGGATCCTGGGAGACTGCAAAGACTCCAAGTCTGATGCAAGTCTCCCTACACATAATAGGGCTTCAATTTATTGAATTTTACTTTTATTTAAAACTCTACCCCTTGCAAATCTTCTAAAAGGATTGTAGAGCCATTCTTTCCTATACGAACGGTCTTATAAGGGCCATCCAATTTGGGTTCTAACTTGCCGGGAAATTAACTCGCAACGTGCATCATAATGTAAGACCAAATGACCCTTCAAAATTTTATATCTTTTAACACAAAGGTCATGAAGCACTTTCATCCTCTTCTTCCCTACCTCCTGATGTAACAAAGCCTACAATAAGATCTCATCAAGATGTGCTAGGGAGGTCAACCTTTCTTGCAATGCTTCATCTTCACCTAAAGAAGGGTTTAATCCAAACCTTATAGTAGGTAACTCAATTTCCAAGGGCAATACACACTCTTCCCCATATACTAACTTAAATGGGGTGTGTCATGTTGCTCGCTTGAATGTAGTATTATAAGCCCAAGCAACCACATGACGTTTCTTGTTTCAAATCGTGCTTACCCTCAGATACTTACTCTCTACTTGTCCATTCACTTGGGGATTATATGGGGTGGTTTTATTATGTTTAATTTTCAGAGCTTCTATCAAGGCTTCTATGACCTTTATTCAAAAAGTGTGTCACACACGATCAGATACTAGTTCTTTAGGTGGACCAAAACGACAAACTATTTGTTCCACAATGATATAACACTTTCATGTAGTAGACGAAGGATGCACAATTTCAACAAAATCGATGCCCCGCTTCTCAAAGGGTAAATGCATAAGAATATGATTAAGCGGCCGCTTATGATTTTCCCTAGCATCGTGGCTCTGAGAGACATCACAATGCTTAACGTATGTAAAAACATGTTGAAAAACCGTCAGCCCACCAATAGCTACTACGTAAAGCTTTCTGGGTAGTGAGCCATCCAGCAAAATGGCCTCCACATGCTATATCATGACATTCCTCTAGAATAAAGGGTACCAAGAACAAAAGAGCTCTACTTTTTGCACACAAATCAATGTAGAAGACTTGCACGACATGAACAAGAGACCAATTGGGTGCAATCTCCCCCCATGCCTTGTGTGAGCGCTCCACAAAGCATGTATTTTATGTATTAATCATCTTCAAGCTCAAATAATAGCCCAAATTACAAAATAGCACACTTTTGGATTTTGAGTTTGCTTTTGTGCCAAATAGAAATAAAGCTAATGGACAGGTGCCCAAGAAGTAAGGCGTACCCAAATACAATGTCCAAATACAAATATCTAAATCGTGCGCTCTACCCCCATCTTTTGATGGTATCATAGTGGCATTGAAGTGAGGAGCTCTAAGACACAAGCACAAGAGTCTACAAGGGAGTTGTGCTATGGGAAACACCTATGGAGATCTCTCTCATATGATTTCCAATTGATGAGCCATCTTTGCAAGCTTGGAGTACTCGAGGGAGTGTATCAAACATTGTGTCTTCACCTGTGTGGTCAAACTCATGTTTTGGGCACATTTTGGCCTCCTTTCAGGAGTTAGAGGCTATTCGTGTCCAAATTTGAGTTCATAAACTCTAGAAATCTCATGACTTTAGGATATTGATGCATGAGTTGGAGAATGGAACCTGATAGAGAAGCATATAATATCATGTATATTAAAAGAAAACCTAATATGTTACATGATGCTCCTTTCAAAAATCTATTGAAAACCAAGTAGTTTACCTATATATTATCTCAACTTGTGAATAACACTTCCTCTATTTTTGTATCCAAATGTACTTTCTAAACACAAAGTGGATACCTTACTACCTAGTCTTGGCTCCTCCACTTGGGGGCCATCACTTACTCACAAGTTATCTTACGTATAATTCTTGCTCAACTCCTTGTTTGATATCTTGAAGAACTTCCTCCCTTATGGAGCCTTCAAAAGGAAACTTCAACAAGATAAAGAGAGTCTTGGCTAGGAAAAGGGGAATTTGATATATGAGTATGGATAGGGATTCTTCTTGAGCTGATACTTATGGATTTTTGAAAGATGGTTTTTGATATAGAGCTACTTTAGGAAATAGGGTTGGCCATGATCTTGGCTTAATTTAAGGGTATTTTAGATTAGAATTTCATGCTTGGCTCTTTGGCAACAATTGGCAACAAGGTGAAAGCTAAAATCACGTAGACTAGGGAATGGATAAGGGGGTTGTGCTAGGAATAATGGAATGGTAATGAATACGAGTGTAAGAAGGGAAATGATGAGATCAAGAGGAGAATAGGTTGATTGGGGTATCACTTTATGGGGGGTCTCCAATATGCATGCTTCAAGGTCCTCCTTGCCCTCTAGTTCTTATTCTTTATCCTTCACTTGTCTTCTTGATGCCATGTCAAATTTTGTAGGTACCCCTCATCGATCCTAAATTGTGACCTTTTCCCCAATCTTGGACTGCCCCAATCTTACATAGCCAAGAACACCCAAGGATCAATGGAAAAGTTGCTAGATCTACAAGCATAACATGACAATTAATTTTCATAGATGCCACGTAAACTTTTATTTCCATATCTTGAATGATTTTCAAGCATTTAACTTTAGCACGATTGGCTAAGTTGATGCAAAATCCAAACCTTACAACTAGCCAAAGGCCATACTACTCAATACATGCTTCAGTTATGACACTTACTTGAGCTCCTCCATTGATGTAGGCTTCTTCAATGTTTTGATTTTTAAGCTAAGCATCTACAACATGACATATGTTTGATGTTTCTTCTAAGCTTACTCTTAAAATTTCTTTATTTTTTCTTTTGCTTTGGGATTTACTAGGCTTTTCCATTAGTTTTTCATCTAAGGGCGTAATTCCATTTATTATGCAAGGGTGATATCAGCCTTCCAACTTGTTATCAGTGTCCAAGCATAACCACCATTGAAATGACAACAGAGAACCGACATAGACAAACTGTTATAAGATCTAAGATACACGCTTGATCTTCTTATATACTTAAAATATATATGGTGAATATTATGCTGGCGCAGAGAGAGAGCAGATGAGAGAGAGAGAGAGAGAGAGAGAGATTGACAACACACTAGGGACTGGAAGATGGGCCAATCCCCCCCCTTGTGGAGTTATATTATTGACAAGGAGCAAGCTCCTCCATTACACATAAACAAATTCTTAACTTGTAGATCTTGGGAACAAGCTCATGGCTCCTTGGACTGTATACAATCGGCTAACACTTGCACAACTTGAAAGTTGGTACCTTTTGATCCTTCTTGAGTCTCTCCTTCTCTCCTACACAATATGTGTAGGGATCTCCTCTTGGAGCTTGATTTCAGCAAAGCTTCCATAGCACTTGCACCTTCTCTCCTATGCAATATGTGTAGGGGTCTCCTCTTGGAACTTGATTTCAATAGTGCTTCCGAAGCACTTTGTGAGACTCAAACCACCTTCTCTCCTCCTCTTGCATGCACGCAAAGTGATGCTTCCTTCACCTCCTCCACACCCAAGGAGAGCCTCCTTTTTATAGGCTCCAAGAGCTTCTCTTCTTGGACAGAGACATGAGTGCCAAGATGGGAAAGGTTGATCTTCATGCAAGATGTGGCTATTCTAGAACCTACTCTGCAGCACCAATTTTGGAATATCTCTTCGTGCATTGCTCGGATGGAAAAACGTCCAACACAAAAGTTGTAGATCTCGCCGTTTTTTATAAGTCACACGGGTTGTTTTTAGAGGTCGACTTTCTATCATGAGATATTTTTAAAATGGATTCACCATGTCTATTTTAAGAAAAGTAGCTTTTTAAACTCTATTCTTAACTTATGGTCCATGCAACCACATTGAGCCATAGATAAGGAGAGTTCATTAGATTACCTTGGGACTCAACCTTAAGATTGACTTCCACACAAAATCTTGTGTCATTTTAAGCCTTAGAAAGGGAAAATCACTTCTTTCCTCACTTCCAGAGGATCACGTCTCTCGTCTTTCTTAGTGAGAGAATTGCCTCTACCGTCTTTCTTAGTGAAAGAATTACTTCTCTCCTTAATTCATTAAGAGAGAAAAGACCTTAAACCTTGACTTGTAAGGGAGAGGATATTGGATCAGATCCTAGTCTAAAAATAGAGTGAAGGGGATTGGATGTGAAGGGGGAATGGATGGAAGTGCGGGATGGGATGGGTTGGGGTTTAGTGGGGGCCAATGACAGCATGGTGTTGCCAAGGATCAAGTGGCTAGGGTTGTAGTAGCAAAGGGAGAGCATTATACTACAAGTGGTGCTACTAGAGCCATAGGTCCATGCAGGTCCATAGGGGGGGTTGTCGGGTATTGTGGAAGATGAGCTTTTGGCTGCGAGCTTCTCCAAATAGATGGTGCTAAGCTACATATATTGCTAGAGTTGGTCCCACACTCGAAGGACACTCAAACAAGGCGAGCCCGCATGCCATCCAGCTCTCCTGCTCATGCATGGTCTTGAGACTAAGGAGGGCATGAATGCGGTGCCATCTCTTGAGGGAGAGGGCTTCAGATTTGATCAATCAAACCCAGAGTTGGGTATTAGCCAACTTCATTATGTCCTAGATGGGAGGGGAGGGGTCTTAAGAGAGTGGATCATCAAGGTTAGGATCTTCACCTCCATGATCCTTGCTTGGATCATCAATATGTGGGAATCCTTTCCCCTAATCGAAGCGCGGCTCCTTGATCCTAGACTTGGGATGGAGTCGAGCACTCCAAAGGTGCTTTGTTGGAAGGTGAGGGTTGGCTACGGGTCAAGAAATACTAGTCTTCTTCATCTTTTGGCCTACTCTGGCACGTTGTTCTCTAGGGTATGCTACCAAAGAAGGTCAAATTCCGCCTTCTAGTCTTGGTTCAAGTCCAAAACAGCCTGTTGTAGGACTTGAATCTGCTTCTCTACCTAAAGGGTCACTTTGCTCAAATCTAGACAAAAAGACACATATCAGTCATGTGCTCCCTCAAGCCAAGTCTACTCATGGTCTCTCACCCCACGAGGTTTCCTACCATCTTGTCTCGCTCACTCAAATTGTCATAGATAAGAACCACAACTTGTCAAGCAAGAATACAAACAAAGAAAAATAGTCTATACAAAGGAACTCGCCACGTATAGTCTAGATGTCTGTTGAGAGCTCCCAAGCTCTAACAACTCCGTTGATGCATGCTACCACAAGCTCCACACTTCTCATTCCGTTATCCTTTCCAAGTAAAGAGTCAGTCTCCATTGCTTGTTCCTCCAAGCTGCAATGCAGGTCTCCCTCTTCTCTCTTTCTCACTAGACTCCCTCTCCCACTCACTCTCCTAAGCCCCCTCCAGCTCTCAATCTCTCTACAACAAAGTCTCAAATTTTTACACCTCTCAATCTGGGAAGATCCCAAGAAGGTGAGGGGAAGAAATTGAGTTTTGCTACAGTAACCAAGAGCAAGCTCACAAGCGGACTATGAAGAAGAAAAAAGAGAAGCATGCTTTGCATTAGTCGATGGAATGGTTACCTACATATGACCTTTGATTTAATATTTGGATTGGGCCTATGTTTCAAGGGTGCCCATCACTCGTGGTTTCTTCATGCTTGCCTATAGAGTCCTATGACCTATCTAGACATCCTAATTCACTCCACGTGTGCACCCTTAAATGCACATTAATTTACAAATTGCAAGAGATGCTCAAGAATGATTTTACAAAAAATTATTTGAACCTTCTCGGTATTGATTTTAATTCCTGATTTTTTTGGAGTGTCCGACACCTTCATGTTATTTTTATCTTTTTTCTCTCTTGACAATCACTTTTTACTCCAAGCTTTGAATTCTACAAGTTGGACATGGTTAGTATATCTTCAGGTCATCACTTTTGGGTTCTCCTTGATCCTTGCATGTATCCCTCTTTTCACTTCTTTCGACGCATGTTGCTTCTTTTTGTATACACTCGTTGCTTGTTGCTTCCTACTTTTGTAGCTCTTTTTGCAAAAAATGTTAACATTACCCCCCTCATAGACAAGTGCCACTCCCTTGGCATTGGTGAAGGTGCTTGGGGCTTGCATCGAATGGCCAGAGGGAAGATAAGAGGTCATGTGCTGACTAAGGAATGGGTGGTTGTTGGTGATTTCTCTTCCTCTTCAAAATACCTGCGGGGAAAAGTTGTGTAGTGAGTTGGATGTATGATTGGAGATGGGTCTGTGCTAGGTGAACTGAGATTCCCTAGGTTTGTACCACACTTTAAGGACCCAATGGGTGAGAGGTTTGGGTGCAATGAGGTGGTTCTTAGGTGATAGGTCTACCAATTTCTTGGGATGTCTTGCCCTTGAGAACCTTGAACGACTCTGAGGGAAGTGGGGGTTGAAATAAGAGGGAAGGGGACTTTCGAGGTTAAAAAGAGGCCAGTGGATTGTGATCATGGGCTATTTCCCACGTGGGGATCCCTAAGAGTGTTTTCTTTTTTTGGGCAACTATTCCATGCCTCTCCTTTGATCTTGGGATGATGGAAGTAGGGGCCTCATGGATTTCTCAAGGAAGGCATTGTTCATCATGTATGTCTTAATCAACAAACAAGTATTCACCATTGTTGAAGGCAAGAAAAGGGATTATTACACCTAGTGAACCGGCTTTTGTCCATGTCTTCCAAAAGGTTTGGGCAGCATGTAGGTAGCATGGTAGCTCGAAGTATGAGCATGGTCATGGCATACCCATCTATTCCCACATTTATATAAAAAAACAAAGGGTAATTCCCCCTTCCTCAATTTCTTTCTTTTGACTTAGCAACATCATCAAGAGCTTCAGATAGCTACATGTTGTCACAAAGGCTAGATTTGGGAAATTTTGAAATGTGTCTACAAACTTCTTGAATGAAGGTGCTAGGTCTTGCTCTTGAAATTTGAGGGAGTCCTTAAGTCGAGTGGCTTTCACATTGAATATCAAGGAAAGGGGTGCTTTCCATGTGTTTTGGGGGTTGTAGTCAACACCATCCCTTCATGGGTAGGGTAAGTGCATGAGATCTCCTCTTTCCTTAGGTAGTGCTCCACAGAAACCCATCCATGCCTCATTGCTCTCCTCCAAGATGGTCTAGCTGTGACTCAAAGCCAAGGCTTTTCAAATTCCTTATTCTACCAATACCTTACCTCCTCTCCTCAACATGGATCTTGTAGCTTTTGATCCAGCCATCTCCTACCTAACACTGCCCTAATCTCAATTACTTGCTTCATGACGTTCACTAGGAGTATTTTCTTGAGCTTTGCTATGATGTTGAAAACAAAGGTCACTAGTGTGTCACATGACTCCATTATTTTTAGGGCTAAGAGCTCTCATTCCTAATGCATGATGTCTTCTTGTGGTTCTCTTAGGAAGGACACCTTGGACACCTATTGTGGCTCTACTCTAAGCTTCAATTCCACTTCACCTAGTATTTTTGCCTCCATTGCTTTGGGTCTCTTTTTGCGCCTGAAGCCTAGGTAGTTGTCTTTTCTAAAGGATCCATTTTTGACTACATAACCATTTGTCACTTGTGACTGGCATCCCTACCCATAACATTTGCATGACAAGAAGGCTTACTACATTCCGTACCATGACATAATCTAAATATGGGGTATATCTATTTGGCGATCTAGAAACCCTCCTAAAACTACATAAAACTAGCTTAGGAAGAGCCTCTAGCTATCTCATTTGTATATACCAAGACATAAGGGTGTCCACACATCTTATGACAATCCACCTCAATATTTTCTAGTTGTCCAAGCCCTGTCTCATGTCTACCAGGCCATAGGTTATGCTAATGTATTGGCTGCCCATCCTCTTGAAATACCACTTTGTGAATCTCAATCATTTTGATAGGGTGCTCAAACATCTTATCCTCATTAAATATGACATCATGACTGCATACTACCTTCTTTGATTTAGGATCCCACAAGTGATATCCCATTTCACATGATTCTCCATAGCCAAGAAAACTCTATTTCTTGGACTTAGGATCAAGTTTACTCTGCTTGTCCCTATGTATGTGCATAAATGCCTCATAAGGGAGAAACACATAAGTGATCATAACTAGGTCTCTTACTAGACCATATCTCCTTTGGTACCTTACCATCCAATGGTTCGCTACTAGGAGACATGTTGGTCAAATGCAATGTTGTCTTTATTAAAGTGTTAGCTCAAAATCCAATAGTGAAACCAACATTAGAGAGCATACTCTAGTCCCTTTCCTAAATGGTCTGATGCCAAGGGGCATATTCCACGGTGGATTCCGTAAAATTATATTGATTTGTCGGGGCTCGTACACAAGGTGGATTCCTTGTGCGAAAAGTTGACAGGGATGCTTGTCTTTTTTGGGCGTCACGTTAATTTAATGTGCAAGTGGGTGATTCCATAGCGGGTGATTCGGCAAAATACATATTTAAATTAATGGACGTTTATGAGTTTTGAGTGCACACTCATATTAAATTAAGGTTAGAACAGAGTTCTAACCTATTTATCTATTTTGTAGCTGAAGACTGCTAGATATTCACTTTTGTCGGTTTAATTTTATTATTTTCTAACAATTTTGAATGCTTCAATTGATGTGTAGAGCAGGTGGCGGTGGTGTTGGGAAGCACTGGGTGATAGCATGCATTCAAGTTATTTAGAAGAAATTATAATTTTTGATGGGCTCGTGCCTTAGGCGTGGCATTAATATTTATTTTGGTGTGCTTATTTATTGAAGTGCTTAACATATATTTATTATTTTTGTATGCGCATGGGCGCACGGTTTATTCTTTATTTGGACAAAAGCAAACACAAAAGCTAAAGCATGCTAATTGTAAAATTGGGCTATTTTTCAACTTGGAGATGAATAAAATATTAAATACATGCTTTGTGGAGCGCTCACTCAAGGCATGGGGGGAGATTGTACCCAATTGGTCTTTTTTCCTCATGTCGTGCAAGTCTATTCTCTTAAATTTTGAGCTTAAAGTAGAGTTCTTTATTCTTGGGGACCTTTCAGCGCTCGCTACGTACGCATACGCCATCCGATTTGTGTATCAGTGGTATTAGAGCGAAGTTGAGATTGAGGGCTTTCAATCACTTACCATCTTGCACGAAGGCGAAGCTCCTCAAACGAACGGGCTCTACAATCAGTCGCGTGACAATCCGTCAATACCAGCATGTTCCTGGCAGTGAAGAACCCCCTGCTACGCTGTTGGATCGCGAAGGACCAGTCTCTGACAACGAAGGACGACTTCTCAAGCTCCTTCATCAAGTCATTTTTTCTCAGAAGAAGATAAGTCAAATTTTGTTTAGTTGGAGGTTATAAGGTTAATAAGCTTTATTAAAAAGCTTAAGCCCCACAATTCGGTCATTCGCGGTGGCAGCATGAATTGATCGCCACCGCCAAATCTGTCTCGCCGACGTCCTCTTGTCCTAGACGATTTTCAAAATTTCATAAAGCTTTTCTTTCTAAAGCTTCAAAGTCTCAAGCTTTCCTAAGAATTAAAACTTTCAAGTTTCAATCTCCTCTTAAGCGGGCATTCATACTCAGTTTATACCGAACTCGTTTCAACCTCCCTGCAAGCTTCTGTTCACACCCGTGCTGTGACAGAGATAATTTCTAGCAAGCAGATTGCTATACGTAGTCTTCACAGGCAAAGAATTCGTCAAGGAAGGATTTCAACAACTTCCGTATCTGCAAAGAAGAAGGATTGCTAAAAGCCATTTAAAAAAAAAGAGAGCAAGCCTTGTAAACCTGACTTTGAGCTACGCTCATCCCGCTAACAAGATTTTGAGTGTGTGAGGTTGTTTGAAATTTTGCAGGATGACCGATCAAAATATGGAAGATTTTATGGCCGAAGGTGATTTATCGGAACCAACGATGGAGCAAAAATTGGACCTAATTATGATGCAGCTTCAAGAGGAACGAAGAGCACGTCAAACTTTGCAAGCTCAATTGGCCACTCTTCAACAATCTACTGCCAATCAAGATGGACCGCAACATGAAGATGTTATACGATGCATGATCCATGCAACACTTGAAGCACAATCTATTCAGAAAGAAGCCAATATAAGTAAAAGAAATTTCAAATTCCGTACTTTCAATGGGTTACACGATGGAAAGATTGTTCTCACTTTTATCAGTCAGTTTGATGATTATTTCCATGAAGAACAGTATGCCAAAAAAGACAAAATTAAGTGTGTCACTAATCATTTAGTGGACAAAGCATCGCTATGGTGGACCGTTGTCCGCAAAAGCATTGATTGTCCTACTACTTAGGAGACTTTTCAAAATAAATTTTTGCAGAATTTTCTTCCACCTCACTTCCATGAAAAAGCAATCAAACAGTGGGATCTTCTGCAACAAAGAGATCGCAAGCCTATTTCACAATATACCGAGCGTTTCTGGAATGCCTTATTGCAACTTCGAATGCTCGAAGATGTACCTGAGGCAACCCATAAACGCAAGTTTATGTCTAGTTTTCTTGGCCACTTCTATGCGGAAGTGAACATGTTCAAGCCAACGACTCTCGAGAATGTGATTTCCTTGGCCCATAATGCTGAAGACAAAATTCGAGGACGAAAGAAGTGACCACAACAATTCTCAAATAACAGTAACTACAGTACAAAGCAATTCAATTCTAACTTTCGAAGATTCAATCAAAGCCGCTTTGTTTCATCTTCATTTCGTAAATCTTGGACACGACCCCCTGCTTTACCATCAAACACAAATCCAAATCCTAAGCCATCTTTCCAACCAAATCCCAATATTCTTAAACTTTTCGCTATTACCAATAATGTTTCTAAAGCCAAATCCATAGTCTGCTATAAGTGCCATCAACCTGGATATCTAGCGGTGAATTGTCAATCCAAAAAGCCAATTGTTCTCATCAACTACTTGGGAGAGTGCTGAAGATGAAGACCATGAAGAAATGCCACATTTCACAGAAGGCGATGAAAATATCGGTACTACTTCAGATACTTTACTAGGTATACCAAATCCCCATTCTTTATTAACGATGAAATGTCTTGTGCATGGTAGAGAAAAGAGTGTTTTACATGATGACGAGAGCACACGATTTTATTTATGCAAAATTGGTCAAAGAATTGAATTTACATACTTTTTTCACTCATTATCGTATCAAGGTTACATTCTTAGGCACTAGATACAATGGAACACAAGAAGTGCATGACATAGAAATTATAATTGGTGATTATGCTGAATGCAAAAAATTCTTAGTTGTGTCTTTGCAATCTAGTGATATTATCTTAGGAATGCCTTGGCGTCATCAATATAATCCCGATATAGATTATTCCATGCATTCAATGAATATTTATTCTAATGGAAAACAAATCACATTGCATGGTATGCACACCTTCGATAATTTTTCATTGCTTAGTCATACACAGGCTAAACGTGCACTAAGAAAAGGTAGAAAATCCTACTTAATATGGGTGAATGAAATTGAAGTTAAGGAAAATCAGATGCATCCTAGGCATGCACAATTTCTTTCACAATTTAAAGATTGTTTTGCTGCTAACTTACCACCTAGTTTACCACCTACTCGTCCTGAACATCATAAAATAGATTTAATTCCTGGATCACAACCACCATGTAAAGCACCTTATCAACATAATCAAATTGAACAGAAAGAAATTCAAACCCAAGTTGAAGAATTGTTAACCCGAGGACTCATTAGGCCCAGTAGTTCTCCTTTTGGTGCACCTGTCCTATTAGTTAAAAAGAAAAATGACACCTATAGGATGTGCATTGATTATTGTGTCCTAAATAAGATCACTGTCAAGAATAGATATCTGATCCCTAGGGCAGACAACCTCATGGATAAACTACAAGGGGCTGCAATATTTAATAAAATAGATCTTAAATCTAGATACCATCAAGTACGACTAGACACATATGATATTTTCAAATTTTCATTTAGGACTCAATTTGGACATTATGAATTCCTTGTTATGCCTTTTGGTTTAACTAATGCACCAGCCACATTCAGTCGTATGATGAACCACATATTTTTGAAGCATCAGTATTGTGTCATTGTTTTCTTTGATGACATATTGGTTTTCAGTAAAAATGAAAATGAGCATTATGAACATTTATCCTTGGTGTTCAAATTATTAAAAGAGAATCAATTATATGCTAATCTTGAAAGAGTGAATTTTTCCAAACCCAAATTGAATACTTATGATATATTGTTTCATATGAAGGTACTAAAGTTGATCTTAAAAAGATAGAAGCAATTTTGAATTGGCTGATACCTAAAAATGTTCATGAATTACGTTCTTTCTTAGGTCTTGCTAGCTTTTACAAAAAATTTGTGAATTTTTTTTCATTTGACAAAATGATTAAAGAAAGGTATTGTGTATCATTGGTTTGAAAATCAACAAAAAAAAATTGATTTATTGAAACATGCATTAACACATGCTCTTGTATTGCAACTTCTTGACTTTAATTGACCATTCTTCCTAGTAGTCATTGATGCTAGTGGATCTGGAATAGGAGCTGTCCTTATGCAAGATTCACATCCCATAGCCTACTCTAGCTGCAAACTTAAATCCTTTGAACTTAAGTATTCTACCTATGATAAGGGATTGCTAGCAGTAGTACAAGCTTTATGATAATGGAAATACTATTTAATGGGATCGAAATTCATGATCAAAACTGACCAACAAAGTATCAAATATCTCCCTAGTCAGCCACAAATCTCTGACCGTCATATTAAATGGGCTGCTTTTATTCAAAGTTTTCATCCACTTATCCAATATCAACTCGGAAAAGAAAATGTTGTTGCCGATGCCTTGAGTAGAAGACCAACTATTCATAATATTTATGTCATATCTTTTGATTCTTTTATTCCTATGAAAGATACCTATGATCAAGATCCTAGTTTTCAAGTTGATTGGAATAAATTAATTGCAAATAATTGGATTCCAATTGATTCATTGTCTTATGTTGTCATGGATTTATGTTTTATGAGAAAAGGTTATGTGTAATTGTTCCATTTAGATCATTTGTGTTGCACGAAATTCATTGTCCCCCATATCAAGGCCATAGAGGTATTATTTCCACTTTACGTACATTGGTTGAAGATTTTGCCTGGCCACAGATGGAATCTGATGTCTCTAACTTTGTAACTGAATGTATAATTTGTCAAAGAGTTAAGTGACACCATGGTAAGAAATATGGTTTGTTAATGCCTTTACCGATTCCAAAACAACCATGTGAACATATTTCAATGGATTTTATTACTGGTTTGCCTAACACTCAAGCTAATCATGATATGATTTGAACTATTGTAGATTGGTTTAGCAAACAAGCATATTTCATTCCATGTAAGAAAATGTTAACTGCATCTCAAGCTACTCAATTGTTTCTGAAAACTATTTTCACTAACCATGGTCTGCCAAAAGTTCGTGATTCTAGATTCTGCAATAATTTTTGGACTACTTTGTTTGCTAATTTAGGAACAAAGATTGATTTTTCATCTGCATTTCATCCTGAAACAAATGGGCAAACAGAAGCTACAAACTGTACAATCTTGGAGCTTTTACGTGCATACACAATTTCAAAACCACAAATATGGGATACACACTTGCATGTACTTCCATTTTCATACAATAATACTCCACATACACCTACATGAAAAGCACCTTTTGAAATAATTTATGGATATAGATTGCCTATACCTATTACTTCATTGTCAAATAAAGTTAAAGCTGCCCATGATATTGCCAATATGCATGCTACTATTTTTTATGAAGTTAAAGATATGATTGCGAAAGCCCAGCAATCATATACTAGACAAGCTAACAAGAAAAGAAAATGTATGAATTTCACAGTTGATGATTATGTTTGGTTACGCATTGAAAAGCGAAGACTACAAAGTGTTGAGAAACACCCTGTTGTAAAGTTAGCTCCTAGATTTTATGGACCTTTTAAAATCATTCACAAGATCAATGACAATGCATTTAAATTAGAACTACCCCAACATTGAAAAATCCACAATACTTTTCATATCCGTTTGTTACGACCTTTCAAATGCCAATTACATGTCCACCCTGTCTGTGAAAATCCTCCTTTGTTAGAAGAAGAGACTGAAATCCTTGAACCCGAAACCATTTTAGACACTGATTATATGACCACTAAAACTGGCCATAGATATTCTAGATATTAGGTGAAATTTAAAAATCATCCTATTGAAGAAGCCCAATGGATGCACGCTCATGACGTAAGTGCTTACCCCTCACTATTGGCTCCACATTGAGCTAATAGCAATTGAGGACAATTGCTATCCTACCTCGGGGGTATGATGCCAGGAGACATATTCCACGGTGGATTTTGTGAGGTTTTGCAGTGGATTCCATAAAATTATATTTATTTGCTGGGGCTCGTACACAAGGTGGATTCCCTGTGCGAAAAGTTGACGGGGACGTCTGTCATTTTTGGGCGTCACGTTAATTTAATGTGCAAGTGGGTGATTCCATAGCGAGTGATTCGAAAAAATACATATTTAAATTAATGGACGTTTATGAGTTTTGAGTGCTCACTCGTATTAAATTAAGGTTAGGACAAAGTTACAGCCTATTTATTTATTTTGTAGCTAAATACTGCTAGGTATTCACTTTTTTCGGTTTAATTTTATTATTTTCTAACAATTGTGAATGCTTCAATTGATGTGTAGAGCAAGCGGCGGTGGCGTTGGGAAGCACTGGGCGATAGTGTGTATTCAAGTTATTTAGAAGAAATTATCATTTTTGATGGGCGTGTGACTTAGGCGTGGTGCTAATATTTATTTTGGCGCACTTATTTATTTAAGCGTTTGACATATATTTATTATTTTTGTATGTGCATGGGCGCACAGTTTAAATATTCATTATTGAACATTGTATTTGGGCACTGCCCAACTCTTGGGCCGCCCAACTACTTTATTCTTTATTTGGAAAAAAGCAAATACAAAAGCTAAAGCATGCTAATTGTCAAATTGGGCTATTTTTGAGCTTGAAAATGAATAAAATATTAAATACATGCTTTGTGGAGTGCTCACACAAGGCATGGGGAGAGATTGTACCCAATTGGTCTTTTTGCCTCATGTCATGCAAGTCTATTCTCTTGAATTTTGAGCTTAAAGTAGAGTTCTTTGTTCTTGGGGACCTTCCAACGCTCGCTAGATACGCATAGGGCATCTGATTTGCGCATCATTGTCATATCTATCTCCTTAGCCACATGATTTTGAGCAAGATTCTCAAGAGCTATCAACTCTCTCTTGACACCATGGCTTGCATAAAAGTTTCTAAAGGCATGCAAGGTATACTCTCCATCATTATCAACCCTCAAGCACTTAAGCCTCTTTCATGAGTGATTCTTTGAGTAGTAAAAGCCAAGAACTTTTGAAATGCATCTAACATATCACTCTTCTTGTGACGATGATAAGCCCAAACCTTCCTTGTAGTATTATCCATAAAGGTAACAAAATACAATGCTCCATGTAATGAAACCATGGGCATTGGCCCACACAAATTACTATGAACCAAATCAGTATATATTTATATTCTACTCCCACTACCTCTCTTATGTCACATTTTAGTTTACTTTTCATAGATGCAATGCTCATAAAAAACCAAGATTAGAAAAATTTAGATAAGACAAATACTTTAAATCGTACACAGCTTTCATTCTAGTGAGATTGACATATGCCCTAAATGGCAATGCCATAAAGAAAGATACTTCAAATTATACAAAGCTTTCATCCAAGTGAGATTGATATATGCCCTAAATGGCAATGCCATAAATAAACATATGGCTATTCAATGATAGCAACAACATGGTCTTTGACATAGAAATATACAAAGGATACAAAGTACCATATTTTGGTCCTTTGGCTATAACAAGAGATCCCTTGAAAATATTCCACAAATGATCACCAAAGATTACTCTATAACCATAATCATTAATTTGTTCTATATTGATCAAATTTTTTGTCAAGTTTGGAACAAGTTGTACATTTTGCAAGACAAAAGAAGAATAATTTGGAAGTGATATGTGTATATCCCCAATGCCGACAAGGCTATACATAGTTATTTCCAAGATGAACACATTCTCTTTCCAACATCATAAAATTAGGTAACCACTCTTTATATGGAGTGACATGAAATGATGGAAACCAAAAGCCAGTTTTGAGACATGCCATTATTTGTAGAAACCAAGAATGCATCACCCAAAGAGGATACATACAAAACATCAACATTGTCACTATTGCATGCATTCATATCCTCTATCTTTGCCTTGCTTTTCTCTTTCTTTTTGTCACCATCCTTATTTGCTTATTTGCCCTTTCACTTGTTCTTTTGCTTGCGATAGTCCTTTTTTATGTATCCCTTCTATATTTCTTTTGCTACGTGACCTGCTTCTTGACTTACTTTTCTCACAAGAGTTTTGTTGAGGCTCGAATTGCACTTGCTATTAGTACTTTTATACCTTAGTACTAGTATACATGTAGAACCAACATATGTAAAGTGACTTAAAATGTCATATGAGGTTTTTACCTGACATTCAAGTGCCTTCTTGACGTTCAATAAATTGTATCTTTTGAGATCCTGTGTGATGAGTAATGCTATCTTCTTCAGAACAACGCCAGATTTTGGTCGCTCATATATGGTTCTATTACTGTGTATTTGTGTCCTGAATATTTACAATGACTATTTCAAGTTATCTGATTAGGAGGGGTCATGATGACATAGAAATGTGTGATAGTTTTCAGGAGAGTAGTTCTGCGTTGATGAATGTAATATGTAGCTCATGTTTGCATAGTGTTCCTAAAGAATAAATGTATGAAATGGTTGTAAATCATGTTAGGGAGTTTCTTGCAGTAACATAGTTGTTTCAGGTAGTTTGATGTTTCCTATATTTCATGTTATGGTATTGATAGGCCATAACACTTTGGTGATCTTGCTACTTTCAGGGGAATAACTCTCATGATTTAGGAATCAAGCTTGGAAAGAATAATTACAAAATTGGGATGTAGGAATTCAGGATGCTAATGGTATTGGAGATGTACAAGGTGCCTTGCATGGGCAGTATTTATGTCAGACAATTATCCTTATTTATCCAATCCTATCCTCACAAGGAGCAAATCTCGAGATTTGAGGGAAGTGTTGTCAAGACAGCAAAAACAAATTGCAAGGCCTAATGATATAGATGAAGTAGTGCAATTAGGTAGGCTGGATGAAGAAGAGTTCACAGATGTTGGACAGAATCCCTTGGGGGTGGGTTCCTTTGAGGGTATCTCAACAGTATACCATTCTCTTGCCACCTCTACAGAGTCCCTCCCAACATCTCCAACTCCTTCAAGCATACCAGGTTTATTAGATAATGAAGAAGCAATATTACCTCCTGATTATCAGGGTACTTCTCCAAGGCAGGCACTCCTAAAAGCATAACCTTAGGTTTTGTGTTTTCAGGACATTAGTTTTGCATTGATGAATGTAATATGTAGTTCGTGTTTGCATAGTGTTCCTGAAGAATAAATGTATGAAATGGTTGTACATCATGTTAGGGAGTTTCCTACAATAACATAGTTGTTTCAGGCAGTTTGATGTTTCATGTATTTCCTGTTATGATCTTGATAGGCCATAACAAGTTTCCTTAGCATTTGATATTCCTCTCACTATAAGTGCACTAGAGTTGTTTGACCTTGCATTTTTCTTTTTGTTTACCTCCTCACAATGAGCAAATTACCCTCAACATTAGCACTCCTAATACCACATGTAGGTGGAGAGTTACTAATGTATGTCCTAAAAGTGTCCCAACACTCAACCAAGCTAACTAACAAGAACATAGCTTTTACTAAATCATGAAAGAAAATCTTCTAAGTTGTTATTTTGTTAAAAATAGTGCTGAACTCATTGAGGTAATTAGATATCAAAGTCCCTTCCTCTTGATTTGGAGATTAATGACATTCTTTAGCCAATAAACCTATGAGGCTACATTCTTTTTCATACAAATAACCAAGCTTTTTCCATACATCATACACACATTTTAGATTTTTCACATTAAAGTACATGGAATTTGAGAGTGTCAATATAATAGTGGAGCATGCCAGCTCATCTAATTCCTACTATACATTTGGATCCATGGCCTTTGGTTTAATTTTACCACATTTGATCAGCTTCACTTGCTTCTTTAAGACCAATATATTGTATATTTGCTCTATCCAATATGAAAAGTTTATACCATAAAGATATTCAATATTGAGCAATGCATTTTTTGAACTTGATGAAAATGCCATAATTACAAAAGTATATTTGTACACAAAAAACAACAAGACAGACTTAACTACAAGCTCAAAATAAACCCGTGGGCTATAAAGAAAGTGCCCTACAAGCCAAGCAATGGTGGCTATCCAAATATCAAACCAGCATAAAACTAATTCAAAAATGATATCTTAGCACTCCTAAAAGGCTTATGAATTTTTTGCAAGCTTTCCTAAGTATTTCAGCTATCTTTTGAGCATAAAATAGCTATCAAAGACCAAGTATATGCAAACTGCCTTCATAAATCCATTAATCTTTTTTGCCTTCACAAATCTATTTTTCTTAAAGCAAAAACCATGATATTTCTCTCAAAATCTATGTGCAATCCAAATCTCGGAGTAATTTGGAGCCTGCCCTTCCCACAATGCAATTGACTATGCCTTGAAAAACCAACCTTCTTCTCCACATAGGCATCATTACTAGCGAGCAAAGGGATGTCATGAGCTATGTCTCTTGCAACCTCTTCTTCTTCTTCTTCTTCTTCTTCTTCTTCTTCTTCTTCTTCTTCTTCTTCTTCTTCTTCTTCTTCTTCTTCTAGCTTCTCAAGCTTTGTAGCTAAAAGTCCATTGCATGGAGACCCTCCTTATTAGCTATTGATTCAAGACCTTTGAGTTTGTGAAGAATATATGATTGAATATTGGAAGCCACAAACAAGTAGAGTACTACTACATTATGTAGAGAACCTTATCAATCCATAACTATAGTATATAGCTTGAGACACATAATGGCACTCATTGAATCACTCTTATCGACTGCTTGATAATTAGGAGAGTGGGAAAGATAGAAGATAAGAGAATTAGAAATTGATGAGAAAATGAAGAGGACATGGAGCATTGAGCTTATTCTAGCTCTAACTAGCTAACTAGCTCAACCTTGCTCTAATACCATGATAAAATTCATGGTGGATCTAGAGCTATATTGCTAGCTAGGGTGGAAAGAAATTAAACAAAGATGTTTTAACTAAGTGAAGAAAGAAACTGAATACAACAAACTAATGAGACATGGACTTACAAGACAATGCTCCAAGATTTTCTTCTACTGCTTGCTTGAAATATGAGCCAAGCACATTACTTTAAAGCATTCTAGCTTCGATTTACACCTCATACTTTGCTTATGGGATTCTATTACATGTGGCTCTAGCACTTGTGCCTTTAGCACCACACATACATTTTAACATTGAGAGAAGAAAGATAGAATGCTTGTTTTTTTTCTCTCTTTGAAAGCTAGCATGTTGCTCAATCTCTTTAAGCATCTGAAATCTCTTTTCAAACATCCAATGCCAAGCTATTTTGCATCAATTATAACCATTAATGGCTACCAAAATATAACCAAATTGGGCTATGAAAGCCCCTGAATCAATTCTCAAGCCAAAGCACCTATTTGCCTTAGATGTAGAGTTCATTGATGAGAATAATACCTCTATTTAGGTGCAGGAAACAAGTATTAATGTTGAAGAAGAGGCTAAAATTGTCGACCTTTGTGACAAAACTTCACTCATCACACTTTTTACTCCAAGGACAAGCCCCCATGAACATGAAACACAACTCTGATACCACTTGAGAGGGAAGCAATGATGGGATGTGAGGTAGAAGCTATGGAGTGGAAGAGAGATCTAATGGTCAAATTGAGAGGACAAACCAAATCCTTGAGGATATATTAAGATCCTATTGTGGGAGAGAAGTGAGAATGTGGACTAAGTATCTATCACTTGTGGAATTTTCTTATAATACTACATACCAATTGACAATCAAGATTCCCTTTAAGATCTATATGGACAATAGTACTAGATCTCATTAAACTTTTCAAATAGATTATAAATGAATTAGGGTGATGCAAAAGCAAGCTTATAAACTCAAATGAAATTGCATCTCAAGGTGTATAATGTGTTCCATGTGAATGTCTAGCCATATATACCTAATCTTGATCATGTGAGTGTTCTCAAGCCATATATACCCAATCTTGATCATGCACTGGATGATGAATAGATAGTGATTCTAGTTTAGGTGATTCTCAAAATGCATCCTAAGGACATCCTTGACACTAGAGATAAACCTCTGAAAAGTGGAATGTTAAGGAAGAAACTTGTACAATGGAAAGACTATCTTGGAGAATATTCCACATGGATAAATGAGGATACTCCCAAGTTCCTCTTGAGATGAGGACATCTCGATTTCTCTTAGGGAGGGAAGATGTAATGTCCCCATTACACAACGTTTTACTAATGAAAAGACATGGAACTTTGGCATAATTAAATTAAGGTGCAAAAGGTGTCATCAAACAAGTGTTTCCATCATGAAAAAAAGTGAAAAATATGAATATGCTCACATTTACATGTTGTTAAACACTAGCATTGTGATTATTTTTTTGGGAAGCTCAAAGTTCAACTACAAAAGAAGATAAGCTACTCCAAGAAACATACAAGGTAGCAAGATCATTAAAGTCAATGTGACTTTGAAAATGATGTTTATGGCTTATTTTCTTGAGCTCAGGAGGAGGTGTATCATTAGTTAGCTGTGACCCAGAAAAGAAAAATCAAGGATATATAGTCATGCACCTAGAATGTCATGGATCTTGGGGGTATATAAAGGGACAATTACTTATATAGGATATCATGATGGGTATGGTTTTACATCAAAGTTGGGTCTAAGGGTGAAAAAGATTGTGGGATAGGAGCATAATAGACTTTGACAATGATGTTTTTGGCTTATTTGCTAGAGCTCAAGAGGAGGTGTATCATCACTCCCACAAAAGACAAATCAAGGGTATATAGTCATGCACCTAGAATTTCATGGACCTTGGGAGTATATAAAGGGACAAATGCTTGTATAGGATATCATGATGGGTATGGTTTTGCATCAAAGATGGGTCTAAGGGTAAAGACTCTTATGGCATATGAGCATAATATTCATATTTTATGAACATTATTATAGTATTCTTAATGCTATGTTGGCACAAGGCACCTATTATCATATGAAAAATGCTGAGATGATGAGGATGCAGTCCAATATGCTAACATAGAGGAATCATATCCATGATCATTGTGATAGCAGGGATCATGATTAGCATGATGATATACAAAGCATATTGTGTTGATGAGCCTAGAACACATGTATGATGTAGAAGAGGATTAGTATTTGACTTGCAACATGGAGGATATCAACAAGTGTATGGCAATATGTGAAAGAATATTAGTGTGAAATTTTAAGGGGCTGAGGCAACCATGTTCAAATGGAGAGGTTTTTTTGATCAATAACATATAATAAAGTACTTGTAAATTAGTAGCTTTTCGACTACCTTACCAACTTTAGGGATGGACATATGGAAAAGAAGGAAGGCCAAGACTCTTATAAGAGGGAGTGATGTTTCATGAGGTAGGGACCATTGTAAGTGGATTGAGGGCCACAAGCTGAGGGTATGGACCACAAGATGTGGGAGCACATGAGGAGTGATAGTGTAAAGGACCAGGATTTTTTTGTGATGAGGAACTTGCATAGTGCATGAGAAGAGTACAAAGGGAGCTATGTTGGAGATGTTATAAGGAGGCCATGTGGGAAGTGTGCATAAGATGAAGATGCAAATAAGGGACTAAAGGCTACCTTGTGAGTATGCTCCCATGAGTTTAAAGGAGGTGGCTGATGCCAGGAGGCATATTCCACGGTGGATTCCGTGAGGTTTTGCGGTGGATTCCATAAAATTTTATTATTACCAGGGCTCATACACAAAGTGGATTGTTTGTGTGAAAAGTTGATGGGGACGCCTATCCTTTTTGGGCGTTTTGTTAATTTTATGTGTACATGGGTGATTCCATAGCGGGTGATTCCGCAAAATACATATTTAAATTAATAAACGTTTATGAGTTTAGAGTGCGCACTCGTAATAAATTAAGGTTAGGATTGATTTCTAACCAATTTATTTTTGTAGTTGAAGACTGCTAGGTATTCACTTTTGTCGATTTAATTGTATTATTTTTCTAACAATTGTGAATGCTTCAGTTGATGTGTAGAGTGAGCAGCGGTGGCATTGGGAAGCATTGGAGGATAGCGTGTATTCAAATTATCATCAATTTTTGATGGGCATGTATCTTAGGCATGGCGCCTATATTATATCCTGACAGCAACAAACTACTATACCAAATGGGTCAAAGCATGGGCATTGCCCAATAATTTTGCATATGCAATAACAAAGTGCCTCTTCGAAGACATCTTCACTTGCTATGGTTGTCCAGTTGAATTAGCCAATGATCGAGCAAGTCATTTTGTAAATAAGGTCATCAAGTATATGACTTCAACCTTCATGGTAATTCACAAGTAATCTTCTCCGTATTATCCATAAGCCAACGGCCTAGCGGAGTCTACCAATTATAAGACCCTATGCAAAATACTTACAAAGCTGGTTGAGCATAATTGAAAAGATTGGGATACTAAGCTCCCAATAGTACTTTGGGCTTACTACACTTCCTTTAAAGTGGCTACAAGCTCACTATATACAAGCTCTCCATATGCATTGATGCATTTATGCCTCTGGAATTTGTAGTATCTAGTCTTCGGATTGTTGTCAAATCACCTTCTTTCCCAATAATCCCTTCCATTCCAAATTCCCCTTTTCCTAGCCAAGTCTCTCTTTATCTTGTTGAAGTTTCCTTTTGAAGGCTGCATAAGGGAGGAAGTTCTTCAAGATATCAAACAAGGAGTTGAGCAAGAATTATATGTAAGATAACTTGTGAGTAAGTGATGGCCCCCAAGTGGAGGAGCCAAGCCTAGGTAGTAAGGTATCCACTTTGTGTTTAGAAAGTACATTTGGATACAAAAATAGAGGAAGTGTTATTCACAAATTGAGATAATATATAGGTAAACTACTTGGTTTTCAATAGATTTTTGAAAGGAGCATCATGTAACATATAAGGTTTTCTTTTAATATACATGATATTATATGCTTCTCTATTAGGTTCCATTCTCCAACTCATGCATCAATATCCTAAAGTCAAACTATGAGAAGTTAGATCACATAGAGATGCACATAGTCCAATTCTAATTTGGGGTCAAAAGATATGTGAGATATCCGACCACTAGAATCATCCAAAAAATAAGAAATCCAATGCACTAAAACCTAAGGCCTAAGTTGTGAAATTTAATGGGGAAAAAATGGGGGAGGCCAAGGTCTAAGGGCTAAGAGGGGATTAAAGGGGGAAGTAGGGGCAACCAAAAAAAACCACCAAGTTGCCCCCTCCCCTCAATTAATCTGCAAATCCCCCCTCTAATAAAGGTCCAAGGGGGAGAGAGTAGAGGTGGAAAAAAATGGCCAACAAGCTATCCCTCCCTCCCCCCCACCTCCCAAATTAATCCCCAAATCTCCCCCTCTTAATAAAGGCTCCCACACCTTAATTATCTGAAGAGGGTTGATTAGATGATGACAACCACTTCCTCATCATTCCGCGTTGTCATTATAATCCTTCCCCTATTGGACCCATCAATCCCCCCATGAATCATAAAAGTATCCCCCCTCCGAGCATCTGGCATTTGAAACCTCCTTCTTCCCTCCATTGGATTCAATATCTCAAAGAGGTCATCTTAGCATCCCCAACCCCCTTTCTCCCCCCCCCCCCCCCAATTGCTATAAATACCTCCCAGGGGGTGAGAGGGAAGCTAGAAATTCCAAGCTAAGAGGTTGTTGAAATGAGAGAGAGAGAGAGAGAGAGAGAGAGAGAGAGAGAGAGAGAGAGAGAGAGAGAGAGTTTTTGGGGGTAAAGGCACCTCCGCCTAGCCATCATGTATTACTACACTGATAGTACCCGCCAGTGCACACTGCAGGTGGCGAGCACTTGTCACATTCACTTATTCTTTATTCTTTTAGTGAAAATTTGAATAAAGGAAGGCCCGGCCACACATTGTGGTTGTTGGAGTTCCCATTTTGTGTCTCTCTCCCTTCTTGCTCTTGCTCTCCGCCATAGCTCATTTCCAAGCAAGCTTTGATCCTTCTTACCTTTCAACTGGTATCAGAGCTTGGCTTGCTGCCCCTTGAGTTTGGCTCGTGGCATTCTCAGCTTCCCATTGACTCCCCACTTGCATTGGGTCTCCATCCCGCTAGCCATAGCCGACTCCCTTGAGCTCTCGTCACTCCTCGGCTTCTTGAGCTTCTTCTCGGCCTATTGAGGCACCCTTAGGGCATTCACACAGAGGTATACACTCTTTCTTTGCAGGGTTCATAGTGGTTACAGTTTAGGCAGGGTAGGGGCATCCATTATCAAGCTTCTCATTTGAAGTTTGAAGCTCCTCTCTTCACTTGGCTTCAATGACCCTACATGAGCCTTTGCTTGGGGTATTATTGGCCCCATTGAACCTTCTTGTGGCCTTCATCCTTGCCACATAGAGTAGTAGCATAGCCTGCCATACCTGCGCTGATTGCGCCACCCTGCAGGTCAAAGTCCTTGAGCTTTAATGCTTTGCTCCCTGGTTAAAACACCATTTGTGGGTCATATTCCCTCCTAGGCACATACACAGTAGACCTGCTAGTTACAACCTATGACAAGGTTTTTTTGCAGGTACATTGAAGCTTATCTACATCGGTTCATGACCGTATGCCTATGCAATGGATTCCTATTATTGGTGGATGTAATGATAATGCTTTACCATCATTTTGGTGATGATTTGGGCCTGCAAATACTCAATTTGAAGCAGTGAATTTTGCTGTAGACAGTTGGTGGGCTGAAGCTATTTAACTCATGCTTGGTTATGCCTATGCTTTTCGGGCTATGTCTCTCGGATATGCAATGATGTATTGACATTCAGGGTATGACTTGCTTGGCTTACACTTCGGATCATTGATTGAGCTTGAGCTCGGCTTTGGAAAGCATTTGGATGCTCCGTCTTTGATGCACTTATGGCATGCTTTGGTCTATGCTTGACTGCCTTGATTGCCATTACGGGTTATGTCACCTATGCATGCTAGTTACATTGTTTGGAGCCGCTTGCTACTGGATCTTTGTCTTGGCTGAACTTTGGACTCTCGAAGCTTACTTGGGCTATTTATTGGCATGCTAGAGTTTATTTTGGGATGTACTTTATGTCCATGGATGCTACATATGGATGCTCTACCGCCTACATGTTTGGGATGTATCATTGATGCTTGATCTTGGATACTTGTCATTGGTGCTTGTACATGCTTTTTTCGAGGTTTCTTGCTTGATATTTATGACTTTTGTGCCAGTGGGAGCGTCTTGATACACTTGATAGACATAGAGAAGGCAACTTATGCTATTGAGCATTTTACATACTTGAGACTAGGATCTTCACTTGGATGATGTATGGTTGATATACCATGGTTCATATCGATATATGTGGGTTGATTTAGGCTTTGCACTCCCTGGGCATACACCTATTTTTGTTAAGTCTTGCCAATGTTGTGTACACTTTGCCCTACTACACATAGGGGGTGTGCCTGCTTATTGACGGATTCATTTGACATGCTTGAGTGTTTGCTCGATGTTCGTATGACTGTTACATGTTGATTTATGCCCGCTTGATGTTGGTTATGCTTTGACAGTCACTGGTTGACTTAGTGTATTCATTTTGCCTATAGTTTGCTCTCTTTGTATCCTACTGCAATTTTATAGCAAGCATCTATGTATGGACAAACGTGGAATTTTCATGCGACTCATCCTGAAATGATGTACTTTTGATGGTACTTTGGTGGACAGGTGCTTCTCTTGGTGATATCCACCCTTTCAGCCAGTTTTAGCAGTGGTTTTAGTGCATTTTCTGCTAATTACAACAACTTGCAATTTTACGTTTTTGCTTTGATTTGGGACAGTATGGCTAGTCATTTGAAAGACACGGCTCTATTAACATTGCCAAGTTGGATGGTACCAACTATGGGTATTTGAAGTCCCAAATATGGCAGCTTTTGGTGCAAAAACTGCAGATTAAACCCTTGCGTTTCAAGGGTGTCAAACCTGAGGATATGGATGATGATGTTTGGATGGAAGTTGATGAGCTATGCAAGTCTACCATTATTTTGTCATTCTCAGAAGAGGTCCATCATAATGTTGTTGAAGATGAGAGTCAGAGTGCATGGGACTTATGGGAGAAAATTCGGGAGATTTATGCACATCATAGTCCTACATCATAGATGTATTGATTGAAGCGATTAATGGACCTTCGCATGAAGGAGGGGTCATCCCTATCATCTCATTTCACTCAGTTTCATGCTATTATGAAGAATTTGTTGTCACAGGGTGTTGAGTTCAACGATAACTTGCACCCATTATTTTTGCTTGGCACCCTTTCCTGAATCATGGGATGTATTCCATACTGGCATATGCACGAACAAGCTTGATGGGCTGAAAATTAAAGATGTTGAGAGTGATTTATTGATTGAGACTGATAGAGGTGGCAAAAATGGCAGGCATGATAATGATCATAATGGTAGGGACTCTCAAAAGTCCAGGTCCAAGTCATGTGGTCGCAGTAAGTCCCGTGGATGGAAGTCTGATCTTACCTATCATTATTGTGGGAAAGAAGGACATATTAGGCCACAGTGCCATAAAAAGCACGATGATAAGCGCAAGGAAAAGGGAAAAGAAAAAGTGCAGGAAAAGTCTTCTGAGCATAGTATTGTACCTGCAAAGTCCAGTGTGAAGATAGAAGAGGTTAATGTCATGCAAGCCACCGATTCAAATGATGATTTCATACTTGCAGCTTCTGCATGTGATGCCTTACAGACTTCTGAGATACATTCTATGTATGCGCAGTGTTGGCTCTTGGATTCGGATGCATCCTTTCATGTGACACCCTGTAGAGATTGGTTTCATACCTATTGTACCATGTCTAGTTCTGTGCATCTTGGTGATGACAGGTCTCCTGATATTGTGGGCATTGGAGATGTTAGGCTGCAGTTTCCTTCTGGTAGCTCCTTTGTTTTACATGATGTACACCATGTACCTGCGTTGACTCGCAGCCTTATGTCAACTGGACAGCTTGATGATGGAGGGTATTTTGTGTCTTTTGGAAACTCTGCATGGAAGATTACTCGTGGCAGGCTTGTACTTGCAAGAGGTGCCAAGTTTGGCAGCCTCTTTCCCTTACTTGTATCAGGAGCTACATTGGATCATGTTTTGTCTATGGGTTCTATTCCCCATGTATCCCTTTGGCATGCTCGTTTGGGGCATATGTCTCTTAAAGGAATGAAAATGCTCCGTGCTTTGCAGTATCTTCCACCTTTTGACTCTTCGCATTTTGATTCTTGTGATCATTGTTTGTATGGCAGGCAGACTAGAAATACGCATAAAAAGTCTGGTAAGAAACGCATGGGTGAGCCCTTGGCTTTTGTGCACTCAGATGTATGTGGGCCCATGCACTGTCAATCACTTGGTGGGGCAAAGTACTTTGACACTTTCATAGATGATTACTCACGTAAGGTTTGGGCTTATCCCATAAAGAGAAAATCTGATGTCGTAGACACATTTCAGCGTTGGCTTGCATTGGCAGAGAGCCAGTCTGGGAAAAGGCTCAAATGCCTAAGGTCAGATAATGGGGGTGAGTATGTATCACGTGCTTTTGAGAAGTTTTGTGATGAGTGGGGTATTAAGCATCAGTTGATTGCCCCTTACACCCCACCCCAGAATGGTATAGCTGAGCGCATGAACAGGACCATCAGTAGCATGCTTAGCCAGGATGGCTTACTGTAGCACTTTTGGGCTGAGGCTGTTACTATTGCAGCGCATCTCATTAACAGGTCGCCTAGTAGTGGCATTGACTTTCAGGTTGCAAAGGAGGTATGGGCAGGCAAGACCCCCTCTTATGATCATTTGCATGTCTCTGGATGTGAGGCATTCTGCCATGTGCCCAAGGACAAACACAATAAGTTGGATCCTAAAAGTATCAAATGCATTTTCATTGGCTATGGAGATGCAGGAGAGATGGGTTACCATCTATGGGATCCGCAGGTGCGGAAAGTAATCCGTAGTCATGATGTCATCTTTCATGAGGCCAAAATGCATATGTAGCCTGAGAAAGTGGTTGAGGTATGCAAAGTTATCTTTCACGAGGAGCCACCTGCTCCCGTTCAGCCCACTCCACGGCCAGCTAGACACCATGCATCATCACTTGATGCTCATGGTCTAGATGCTAGACATGGTGATGTTAGATAGAATGTTGGTCAGGCAGCAGAGCCTAGATTGAGGCATTCTATTAGAGATAGATGACCTCTTGACCGTTTTGCGCCCTCTATGGATTATGTATTGGTTACAGATGTAGGAGAGCCTCTCACTTATGATGAGGCTATGCGCCGAGGTGATTGTCACTCTTGGGAGAGGGCTATGGAGTTTGAGCTTGACTCATTGCATAAGAATCAGACTTGGGATTTGGTTTCCTTGCCTCAGGGTAAGAAGGCTTTGCCATGCAAGTGGGTGTACAAGCTGAAAAGTACCCTTGGACACCCCAAGCTAACATACAAGGATTGATTGGTTGCTAAGGGTTTTAAGCATGAGCATGGTGTTAACTTTGATGAATTCTTTTCTCTTATGGTCAAGATGACCATCCTACTCTTAGTATTGGCCTTGGTTGCATAGCTTGACCTAGACTTGTACCAAATGGATGTCAAGACGGCTTTTCTACATGTGGACTTGCATGATGAGATTTACATGGAGCAACCTAAGGGCTTTGTAGACCCTAGCAGGGAACACCTAGTGTGCAAACTAAAGAAGAGTCTATATGGCTTGAAGCAAGCACCTAGGGAATGGTACCATAATTTTGATGCATTCATGCAGTCACAAGGCTACAGCCATAGTGCTATGGATCCGTGCTTGTACACGAAGAAATCCCATGATGGTTCTTTACTGATTTTGGTACTCTATGTGGATAACATGCTTTTAGCAGGGACAGCTCATGAGAAGCTAGATGCTCTTAAGGCTCAGCTCAAGAAGAGCTTTGAGATGAAAGATCAGGGACAAGCTTCTTATATACTTGGTATGTGCATTACGCGTGATAGATCTCAAGGACTACTCTATCTATCACAGCAGGAGTACATTCATAAAGTCCCTGAGCGCTTCCACATGCAAGATGTTAAGCCTATTGGCTGTCCATTACCTTCTCATATGAAGGTTTCATAGGCTGATTGTATGCAGAAGATGAGCACAAGGCCGAGATGGCCAAGCTTTCCTATGCATCAGCTGTGGGCAGTCTTATGTATGCCATGATAACCACCCGTCCAGATATAGCTTTTGTAGTTGGGGTTGTGGCACATTATATAGCTACACCTGGCAAGAAACATTGGGATGCCGTGAAGGGTATCATGAGTGAAGGGCACAACATATATGTGTCTTTGTTATGGCAGCCAGGATATTGGAGTTGTAGGGTACACTGACTCTAATTATGCAGGACATGCAGATAGTAGGAAGTCCACTTCTGGCTATGTGTTCACTTATGCTGGAGGGGCTATCTCTTGGATGTCCAGGGCGCAGAAGTGTACGACTCTTTCTACTACAGAGGCCGAGTATATTGCAACCATAGAGGCTTGCAAAGAGGCTATCTGGTTAGGTCGTTTAATTGTAGACCTTGGTATGACAGATGCTATGCCTACACTGCATTCGGATTCTATGAGTGCCATTCAGCTGGCCAAGAATCCGGCCAAGAATCCGGTCTTCCATGTGAAGACGAAACATATTGAGGTGAGGTATCACTTCATTCGCGAGATCATTGAGGATAGGTTTGTTGACCTTATCAAGATTCCGACTGAGCAGAATCCTGCAGACTTGCTCATAAAAAGCCTCACTACCGAGCGCTTTGCCTTCCTTAGGAGATTGATGGGCATTAGATGAGATGACATCTTTTTCCTCATCCCGTTGTACATGTGTACATGTTGTACTGTCTTTTCTTTTTCTCTCTCACTGGGGCAGATTCGCCTTTAAGTGGGAGGTTGTTGGGGGTAAAGGCGCCTTCGCCTAGTCGCCCGTATATTACTACATTGACAATATCCACCACTGCACATTGCAGGTGGTGGGCGCCCGTCACAGTCACTTATTCTTTATTCTTTTGGTGGCAGTTTGAATAAAGGAAGGCCCAGCCACACATTATGGTTGTTGGAGTTCCCATTTTGTGTCTCTCTCCCTTCTTGCTCTTGCTCTCCGCCATACTCATTTTTCCAAGCAAGCTTCGATCCTTCTCACCTTTCAGAAATGGAAAAGAGAGAGATAGGCATAGAGAGTGTGGGAACCAAGGAGAAGACTAATTCAAGTCAAGTCCAAGCAAGAGTGTAACAAGAAGACCCTTTTAAATAAGATTACACAATATTCTCTAGCAAACAAAGCATAAAGTTCATAGATCTCATTTGAATGTTATATTTCTTCATTTTTAAAATGAGATTAGACTAATTAAATCATTGAAATATAATAAATAGTGGCATATGTAATTATAATGGTAGGATAAAATAAATTGATATGATAAAATGATCAATAGGTCATTGAGAGCTAGATTTTGAGGCCCATTTTTAAAGCACAAAAGTGGCTCGAGAGTCATAAAAGATAAAATTTTCATGGAAAATGAAAATGAAACGAGCGCGCATCAGTGAGTTGGAGTTTATCTAGATAGATTTCAATGCCAGGAACCAAACGCAAGTCTCCATTCATCGATCGAAGTCTGTTTGACCCCGCATTTAATCCCCACAAGGTTTCACATTATAAAGTGGCTACTAGATCTGGGAGCCAGAAAGTGCATGATAGGGGCCAGCTTGATAGATTTCGATGTCATGAAGCCAGGCGTTTAGTCTGTTTGCAATTCCAAGCTCGATTGGTCCTCCATCCAAGCTAGAACCACTTTTGGGTAGTGTAAACATGAAAATACTGAACCGGTTCACTTTTAATGTTAAGGATTAAGCTAGGAGCTTAACAAAAAACGTTCTCTCTCACGTGAACAGGGGGCACAAATTTTTTTGCACCCCCTCAAATCATCGATTTGCGGAATCTACAAAACTATTAGAGAGGAGGGGAGGTATCAGAGGCATGAGATCCACAATTTCCATGCTTCTTATCACCTAAACTCTCATAGAAAACAGTGCAATGAACAAAAAATTCTGATTTTAGTATTTCTCTCTCCTCTAAGTGCTTGTTTCCATGGCTGATCCTATGTGAGAGGGGGGTGGGTTGAGATGAAAGATTTTGAGCGTGGGACAATGTTGAAGCATTATGAAGTGTAGATCGATGGTAAGAGAGGTGTCAATGGCCATGGATGAGCATCAACAACTTTATGGACTTTTATGCGATTTTATGTGGCATAAATGGGATTTTTTGTATTTTTATGAGGCATTTTGGTTTCATATGGTTGGAAATGGTTGCTACTACTTGCAAATGATTTTTTCTATTAGGAAAAATAAAAAAACTAGTTAGTATCAATTGTTTAAAAATTTTGTGCTAAACATGCAAAACCCGCAAAATGCAATTTTATGATAAATAATGAGTTTTACGGGTTTTGTTGTGTCATAGCATATTTCTATGGCTTGAAATGGTGAATAATGACAAATCTCAATATTCCTAATCATTTTACATTAGAAATAAATAAATAAATAAATAAATAAATAAATAAAAATATATATATAAAGTAGATAGTGGGCCTAGGGCATGAGGTTTAGTCTCAACCTATCCCCATTTTTATGTTAAATTACATATTTATTGCTTTTTATGTATGAAAAACATATGAAAAATACTCTTTACACCTACCAATGACTGCAAAACCATAAATGGTAGGGGGAAAGGGTTGTGGAGAGTTAAGAATTCATCGAAATCTGATTTTATGCATATCTAGACATATAGGATTTGTTCATTTTAAGTCTTTAAAGAAGGGCAGTAGCACAAATTACTTCGGTGCTACCTTAGCAATGACGCACTGCATTAGAGTGAAGTCATGAAAAGAATTGCTTATGCACAATTCACACTATTTGATCTATAAGTTTACATGTTTGTGTACTTGAAGGCATTCACCTTTGCATTGCATTACATATATATGGTATCAGAAAAATAAATCTTGGATACATAGAACTTGTTTTTGAGCGAGAGTATAAGGAGTCCTATGTTGTAGGATAGTACGTTCGTTTTCTTTTGGGCTTGATTTGGTAAGAATTGAATTATCTCCTGGAACAAATATAAAGAGTGTACTATGTTTTGCATGTGTTTTATGTTGAAACAGTGCATCCTGGGGCTAATCCCTGGGGTGTAGGAGAGCCGTTATGTATGTGATACGAGGTGCTAGACACCGTTACATTTGGATACTCCAATTGCTTGGAGTCGAGAAGGGATTCATTGGACTATGAACAATACAAACATGTGGCTAAGTTAGATTAGTGTGTGTAGCCTCTAGACGCTCATGGCCATGAGGCCATGGGGTGTTTTGGTTGAGCATAGAGGCTCAACTAGAGCCTTAGAGCCAATGTTGGGCCCATTTTTTGGTCCCAACAATCGTTGACTACTACGTGTAATAATAATGTTCTTGAGAAATTCACATAGATGAAGTGAACTAATAAGAAAAATATTTAGTTAATATTGTTGTGGAAAATAAAACAATATTTAGTGTGATTAATTCCAATATCAAGTTGTACTAGCTTCAAGAAATTTATTGATGCCATTAGCATTTTATCAAATACAAGTGATACTCAATCTACCATGCAACAAACCAACAATGGACTAATAGAAATCTTTTTCTTATAATAAAGCACAATTATGATTAGTAACTTTAAGTAGTGAGTAGTTAACACGAGCAATCTCCTTAACTCTATTTGACATAATGGTAGTTTAAAGAATATGTATGAATATATGTATAACTTAAGGTTAGAGGTTAGCCTTAGAATTTAAAAACTGCTAGAATATCAAAATTACTTAGTATAACTATGTAATTTAGTCATTAAAATTCAACAATTAGCTAAGAATATTTGGCAAGGGAGCTAGTAATAAAATAGCTAAGAAGATTTGGCAAGGGAGTTAGTAATAAAATAGTTCATTTCATGATAGCTTAGAATAGTCTCTCAGAAAATAAAGCTTCTGTAAATCATTAAGAAATCCTAGTTAAACCATGGGAACTAGCTTAGATAAAAAGGCATAGGCACAAAACTAAATAAAAACACTAATAAAAGATGCTATCCCAAGGAACAAAATCCTTAATAAATCTACTAAAATTAGTCAAGCTAGCCCTAGGAAATTGCATCATTCTAACCTTACAATACCTAAAAATTTCTTATCATAAGGACTAATTGGAAAGACCTAGGAAGAATCACTAAGCTTCAAATGAAAGGATCTTGACTTAGCTTAAATTTAACTTTAAAAAAGAACAAGAAGTAAACTAATACTTGGAAATGGTAGGAAGCCATAGCTTAACTATGCTAAGCTAGGAAAATGAATAAGAAAACCAAAGTTTGATTGATGATAATGATCAAAAAGTCCCTACAATAGCACTCTCTGCCCTATTTTTAGTTGTCCTCCAACCTCACCAATTGAAATTATTTTCTAATTATTTATGTGGCTTTTTGGTTTCTTCATCTAGCTTTAATACAGGTTTATGGATCAATTTCCTATATTACAGACCATCCCCTCCTCAAAAGCTTTGTTCTCAAAGCTAGAGAAATAAAACTATGAAAATTTGCATGTTGTCCTTGAATATGGTTATAGAAGAAAAATGGCCATAACTCAAGATATACTCCTCCAAATGAGGAAAAATGAAGTGTCTAAATGTAGAAGACACTACATAGTACCCATCCAAACCATAAGACCCAATTTCTATGGAGTTTCGCCAATTATTTTTAATGTAGTAAATTATTATAGCAAGTTGTAATCTGTTCTAGGACATCATGAAGTAGCCAAAAGACCCACCTAGATCAAAAGGTATACCAAAATAATAGTCATCACACACCCAACAATAATCATCCTCACACGAATCAAAAGGTATTCCCAGATAGTAGCTATCCAAGAGAGGAAAATTGTTAATAATCCTATCGTCTATGTCATATGATATGCAATCCAAGCATAATGTCGATTGCATCCCCATTACGAAACTCATATGCATCCAAAAGAACGTTACGTGTAGGTTGATGTAGACTATCATATGCACCACCATATAATGACCCATTATCTTCAAGACATTCAATTTTAGCACAATTCTCTTGAGCTTTCTCTCCCTCTTCAACCTCTTGTCCATCCACATCTTCTTGGCCTTCATCATTCTCATCTTCTTGTTCTTCTTTAGCTTCAACTTCTGTGCTTCATCTTCATCTTCCACCACTCTTGAAATCAAATCATTTATCATTACAGTAGCATGCTACCCATTATCCATATAGCAGTAACATCCAAAGGAGTATCACTTACATAGGGCTATTCATAATAATCATAACAATTACCCTACAACTCACTTGCATAAGGCTGAGAATTACCATGTAGTTCACTTGTATAGGGCTATCCATAGAGGTCAAAAGAACCACCCTGCAATGTATAAGAATATGCATATGATTACTGCCCTTCATCAACATCACAAGAATGAACATAAGAATGTCCACAATGCTTGCCATTCAGTCATGAGAATGACCAAGATGATATGCATAATGCTGACCCATAATATGCCCCATAGAGTCATAAGAATGACTATAAGTTTGATGTTGAAAATTACCATACTATTGCTAATGAACATGTGGTTGCCACAAAAATGAAGATCATGTCCTGCTCATTATGTCCTCAATAAACCTCTGTTTCTTTCCTCATACTTAGCATGTAATTTATCCCAAGGCATTGAATATTTAGATTGCATAGATGATTGTCCATGTATATGATATAACACATATCCATGCATTTGACCATGAAATTCATTATATGGTTGCTATCCATATGCCTCAAATCCTTCACTACATCTTCCATAGGTCTAGTATCCATATGCTTCATACCTTCCATAATAATTTGTGTCTTGATTGGACATTGTATAAGTGTTGTCCATAGTACCCTCTAGTCACCAAGCAATATATATGGCTTTTGATAAAGATTCCTAGGTTTATTTGATGGGTCTATATGTTCACAATATTATCAACATCCTCCTCATGAGTCGCATGCTAAGCATGTGCCTTCTACACAACACGATGCAAATCATCATTGCGAGCCTCTGTGATGTCCAGACTAACATCTTCATATTGGACACCCATTGGAACTCCAATTGAGCTATTAGCAATTATGTTGAAGCAGATCTCCCACCTATTGCATACTATATCATCTAAGTAAATTTTCCTCCAAAGAATGTTTTGTAGCTGTCCATGGGAAGAATTCTCTGCACACTAAGTAAGTGAACATGTACATCATAACATTGACAATGTATGCTACTACTATGCCGTGGCCATAATGTTGCTCTCAATACCCTAGGGTTCTTCAACAACTAGTCAAATTGTATCACTCTATGTTGTACTAAGATTTGGCTATAAACCTATACATTTGTGCCAAATAGGAATAATATTGAATGCCATATGAGAAGTGGAATTTTAGATTTACATTTGCTCTCCATAGACTAGTCTAAATGATTGCAATATAGAAATGTGCAATTCATCATGATCCTTGTTCATCAAGATATATACTCAATTGTGGATGGTTCCACTTCTTAAATGCCTAAGAAGTTCTACATTGTTGTTATATTGCTTGACCTATAGAGAAAAACTATACCTTAGGTCATATAGCACTCAACCTCGGCTAATTTTGATGATTACTAGTTTAGCTTCAAATCCATACTTCAATATGAATTAGATGAATCTTTGGCAATTTAGTCTTTTTCCCCAGTTGAAGCTACATCCCCTACATTGCAAATCATCAATGGTGTGCACCATGGGACTACCCCTATGTCGAGAGTTGGTACCCCTCTGGTTCCACCTCCCATAGACATAGTCTCAATTATGTGATAGTACACAATGTTTGGTGGGTTTACCTTGTTTCACACATAAGGGCATCTAATGCATTGGCATTTTCATTCAAGGTTTCATTATTTTTAGGTTATAAATTGCAAAAAAAGCCACATGTATAGTATTCCTATTGATCCTCTCTAGCATGATTTAAAAAAAAACATGAAGCAATTACTTGTTACCTTTATCGTGAAATGTGGCGTTTATATAGAAATTACATGATACATCAGACAAAACTTGAGTGAGTAGAGAACACATGACAAATATGAGAAGAACCAAAACTACTTTAATTTCAAATTAATTGATACAAAGATGGCTCTATCCACCCATGCACTTCCACTGTGAAGCTTAGATGGTGATCTAGACAAATAATAGGCAAATAGCTGAAGGGTAGTTGGAAGAACTCTAATCAGGTGAAAGATAGATTGATGATGGCTTTGGAGGGGTCTTCCTTTTATAGCCCAGGAAGGTAATCTAGTTGGCTTGTTTGAGCATATTATGAAACTTTCCTAGTTGGCTAGGGAATATTCTCTTTACCATCAAGGGCCACGGAAGACCCCAAAATAGGGGGTCCCTGATAACTCCCACACCGCGCAACTCGATGCATTGTTCCTTAAGTTGCTACCAACATAACTACTCTATCTAACCCAAAAGCTAGATCCACAAAGGTCATTTTTTTGCCATTCGGTCACATAGCCTCATCTAACATACAAGTCAAGACCTAACCAATGTCCTTGACCGTGCTCACACATGGCTTGTCCTCATAATGGGGGCCTTACAACTTAGAGTACCATGGATCATCAGTGGCACTTATGAGAGGGGGCATTGAGTATATCTAACCCTTTATACCCTCCATTCTATGCTACCCTTCCTTATAACTTGCTACCTATAGCCATATTGGCTAACACTTTCATTAAAGCACACATTTTTTGGTCTACCTACACAAGGTACTTGATTTACACCTACACAATCCTAGTACACACTAGCACACTAGTGCACAGGTGCACTATGTACTTGCTATCATAGCATTTAGCACACGCAACCATTGGTGCTGTGCTTGAGTGCATTTGTGCACTAGATTTTGCATAAAGACGCTTTGTGCACATATCTCTCACACATTAACTAGAACACATAGATGTTGTGCATGGCCATAAGAAGTCTTCCTCCCTCAAGTACATGTACTCTTATCCTAGTGGAAGGAGGGTATTAAGGACAAAGTGGGACTTGCCAAGTGCACTTGACACTCTACCCTAGTGCACCTGCGTGCATGTGTGATATCGTGCCCTACCTTAGTGCACATGGGCACTAAGACCACCACTACAAGATATAGGCCTTATACCGACGTTAAAAGCGACGAAAATTTTAATAAAGAAATTTGCCCCCGCCATCGCAAAAAGCGTCATTATTGGCAATGCCATAGAATAGTCGGTATTAGTGTCGTTATTAGAGTTGCTATTTGCATCGGTATCAGCGTCGCATTTGCGATGCTGATAATGACGCAAATAATGACGCTGATAACGATGCTAATAACGATGCTAATAGCAACATGTGTAGTAAATTTGTGACGCTAATAGCGACGGTAATAGGGAAAAAAAATTGTGGCAGGGATATAGCACTATGTGCTTTATTTGGGCCATACAAAATAGTTTCAGAAATGTGTACAATGCTTGTGTAAATAAAGACAAAGTGTACTTAAATCATAACACTGATACATGAAATAAATACATGATCGCATAATGAAAGCGACCGGTACAATCATGGCAAGATACTACTACTACATAGAAAATGTCTACACAGATCACGCGACCAAAAAAGAAGGGTGTGTGAGCTCCAGGGATCCAAGGGTGAGCTATAGATCATTGCCATCCAAAAACCTCGTCCTACAACAAAGGAGCATCGAACGGACTCTGCAAGAAAAGAAAAAACTACACATCAGTCCACCATATAATAATGCATTCTAATTAAACATGGTAACTATGGACAAGAAAGATGAGTGACTTACAGGGCCGTTGCGTCCATACAATCGGTCAATCAAGCAGTGAGACCATGCCTCTCTGCATATCGAGTCTCAAGGCCGGTGGGATCACGATTTGTAATGGAGTGTTGCAAAGAAAATAAAATACAACTGTTAGAAACACGATTGTCAATACAAAGGATATTGCAAAAAAATAAGCAAACAAAACAAAAGAAAAACTTATAAAGTCCTCCAGATATGTCCTTTGGCTGCCACTCCAAAGATGATGGACCACTCCGGTCTCTAGTCGTGCCCTTGCCGCCTCGCGCTGCTGTCTCCAATGTCCTAGAGAATCTGTAGCCTCCTCCTTGAGTCGGCGTTAGTCGTCCGCATCTAGCCACTCGGGCTTTGCAACCCCACCCTTGAGTGCCTTGCGTGCGTCTTGTCAAGATTGTGGGAGAGAAGGAAGGAGTCTCACTTGTAGCTTTCTTGCTTGCACAATGGGGGAATACACACAAGGGTGGAGGTTGAAAAATAGTTTTCCTCTTCTTAGTTGTGTAAGCCAAAAGAACTCAAGTACAAAGAAATAGAAGAACCCTATATATGGGTCTCAAAACCAAACTCAACTAACTAAGGTGGCATACTAACTGAGCCACGAACTAGAGTAGATAAGGATAGCTATCATCTAGCTATTATTCATGGGCGGTGTACCAACCGCATCTGCAACTGACAAGTCGGTGACATAAATGCACAACGGTCACCCTGGCATATCACGAGTGGAGCTCGATATCTCAACACTCCCCCCCAAGCTCAATCCCAATTCCTGCATACCAAGCAGGTCTCTGAACTTGTGCAGCTTCTCTGCGCCCAATGCCTTCGTGAATATGTCAGCTACCTGATCCTCTGTGCTGACATAAACTAGATCAATAAGACCTAGTAAAACCCTCTCCCGCACATAGTGAAAATGCACCTCAATGTGCTTTGTTCTAGCATGATAGACTGGGTTATTTGCCAAGTGTATACTACTCATGTTGTCACAATAAATGACAACTGGCCCATCTATAGACTAATGCATATCATAAAGTAGCTTATGCAACTAAGCTACCTCATATGCAGCCATTGCTGCACCCCTGTACTCAGCCTCTATGCTCGACAAGGCAATTGTAGGTTGTTTCTTGCTGCTCCAAGTGACTGCAGCACTCCCAAAAGAGAATACATATCCACTAGTAGATCGTCTATCCGAAATACTACTAGCCCAATCAGCATCAGTGTATCCATGCAACTGTATCTGAACCCCAGTTTCATAAATTAGTCCATACTGCAATGTGGACTTCACATACCTGAGTATGCCTCTAGCCGCATCCAAATGTGGTTTCCTTGGAGCCTGCATAAACTAACCTACCAATCCAACATCATAGCTCAAATCTGGCCTGGTAATAGTCATACAAATCAAACTTCCTACTATGCGTCTGTACATAGTAGGGTCTTCCAGAAGCTCACCTGCATCTGCGCTCAGCTTCACATTCTGCTCCAAAGGAACTGAAATAGGCTTACAGCATGTCATCCCATATTTGGACAGCATGTCCAATCCATACTGCCTCTACAAGAGTCGTATCCCACTTGGCGATCTAATCACCTCAATGCCCAAGAAATAATGTAGCTCTCCTAAATCCTTCATCTCAAACTTTTGCTTCAATAGCATTTTCACATGAAGGATATCTTCATCACTGTCACCTGTCATAATCAAATCATCAACATAAATGACAAGTAGCATAATACCTTTCTCTGTTTTTCTCACATAAAGTGAGAAATCTGCCTTGGAAATCTGAAAGCCAATAGTGACAAGATACTGTCCTATCTTGTCAGTTAGGTGCTTGCTTCAAGCCATACAAGGCTTTTTTCAACCTGCAAACAAACTCAGGATGAACAACATGCACATAACCTGGTGGTTGCTCCATATAGACCTCTTCTTGCAAATCACCATGTAAGAAGGCATTCTTTACATCCATCTGATATAAAGACCATCCCTTTGATGGAGCCATAGCAATGACTGCTCTTACGGTTGCCATCCTTGCAACCGGGCTGAATGTTTCTTCATACTCAATGCCATATGTTTGTGCATACCCCTTGACTACTAATCTTGCCTTGTATCTGTTCACAGAACCATCTGCATTGTGCTTTACCTTATAAACCCACTTACAACCAATTGCATTTTTACCTTTAGGCAAAGATACCAACTCCCATGTAGCATTTTCTTCCAAGGCATCCATTTCTTCATCCATGGATTTCTCCCATTTTTCTTTTCCCATGGCTTGCTCAAAAGAAGTGGGTTCTGGTTCTTGTATCACTTTGACCATATATGCATAGTGAATGGCTATAAATCCATCATATTTCAGCCTATCCACAGGATACCTAGCTCTGGTAGACCTGCGCAAAGTAGGTTCACTCCCAGGTGCTCTCAAAACATCCCTGGTCTTCCTTACTCCAGGTGTAACAATAGAAGGAATACCCAACTCATCATCAATACTCTGTTCTGAGCCACTGGATTCACCATCCACATAAGAGTGACCTGCATTCACATCAAACATGGGATCTACCTTCTCTTTTCCTTTTCGTGAAACCTGCATACCACTATCTGCATTGTTTTGAGGAGATTCTCCTGATCTCAATCTGCCTGTCCATGGCGAAGAATATGAACCACTGCTAGAGGACACTCCAGGTCCACTAATATTTTGTGACTGCGGCTATGAATTCTGTGTAGCATTACCATTTTGTGCATCTACATCATCAATCACATTTACTGGTTTATGCCAGCTACTCATCTCATCAAAAACAATATCTCTGGTCACTGTAAACTTACGAGTAGAAGGATTATAGCATCTATACCCTTTCTGCTCTGCAGAGAGTAACCAATAAAGATGCACTTCTCAGCTTTTGGATCCAACTTGGATCTCAACTCATCTGGCACATGAACATAGGCAATGCAACAAAAAATCTTCAAATGAGAAATATCTAGTTTTCTACTAGTATACCTCTCCTCTGGAGTCATCCCATGTATTGCTGCAGTGGGAGTCCTGTTCATTATGTAGACTGCTGTAGCAACTGCTTCAGCCCAGTAAAAATCTGGCAAGTCTTTTTCATTGAGCATGGCACGAGATACCTCTCCAATATGCCTGTTTTTCCTTTCTACAATTCCATTTTGTTGTGGGGTATGACTACATGAATATTGCTGCTTTATGCCATACTCCTGTAAGAACCTTGCAAACTCATATGAGAGGTACTCTCCCCCTCCATCTGACCTTAGGCATTTTATTTGCAGGCCTGTTTCTTTTTCAACCATAGCTTTAAGAGTTTTGAAATGCCCAAAAACTTCACTTTTCTTTTTCATAAAATACACCCAAACTTTTCTGCTAAAGTCATCAATAAAAGTGACAAAATAATGACAGCCTCCAAGAGATGCAGCTTTAGTAGTCCACACATCAGAGTGGATTAATTCCAATGGCTTCTCACTCTCTTGAACATGTCTAGGAAATGGTTTCCTTGCATGTTTTCCAAATTGGCAGGCTTCACATACCTCTGCAATTATGCCGGTCCCATGTGCAAACATTGCTGCACTCAATTCAGACATGTCTGCATCCAACGTAAACATTTTGCCCTTCTTCTTTCCTTTTGCTATCAAGCGACCTTTATTTTTCATATCCTCAACAAAGCATCCATGAGGATTAAATCTGACCTACAAGCCCTGCTCAACCATTTGACCAACAGAAACCAGATTCTTGGTGATATTCGGGACATGAAATACATTGGACATGTATTTCTTTTTCCCATCCTGCATAGACAAATGAATTTTTCCAATCTGCACAGTAGGATGTGCAGTATCATCACCAGTCTCCACAAATCCTGGTTTTTCCATTTTCCTTGCATCCTCCATCCATTCTGCATGACCTGTCATGTGGTTTGATGCACCTGAGTTAACATACCATACATCATTGCTTTCTTCTGCACTTGTCACATAATTGTTCATGTGCTACACCATAAACAAATGCTCATTTCTGTCATCACCCTGTCTACTAAAAGATGCATAATTCCCTTGTTGCAGTTTTCCATTCATGATGTCATTTTGCTTTTTATAGCAGTCTTTAGTCATATGACCCATTTTACCACAGTAGTAGCATTCAACATTACTGTTTGCATTTTGGCCTCTTTGCCATCCACCACGACCTCTTTGGCTCCCCCTGCCTCTAGAGTTACCACGTTGTCGTGTTGCTGCGCATCCGAGTCGTATACACCTCCATTTCTTTTGTTGTGCATTTGTGTTAATTTCTGCGTGTGATTCATTGTTTGTGTGATGCATTTCGATAATCCGCATCCAATGTATATATTCCCTTAGTGCATGTGTATGATTTTGTTTGGATGCATTAGAAAAATATGAAAAACTGATGCCAAAGGACATTATCAAGCTGATAATTTCAATGATGATCTCTAAGAAATGATGCAGGACATGCATATGACGCCAAATAGGGCGACCTTTGAAATCGTCATTAATGGCTTTGCCAAAGCAAACAGAGTTAAAATGGTACTGGAACTTCTGGATGAAATGAAGGAATATTTTCACAGACCTATCAAGCAGTTAATGCCAGCTATTACGGCATTGAAGGTGAAAGGGAAGCTGGATGAGGCCACAATTCTATTAAGAGAAATTTCACCCGAGCTGAGTTTAGATGAGCTAAATGAAAATGCTTTCTGTTGTGAAGATTATGGTGGTGATGACATGTATGAAGAAGACTTTCCTCTGTCAGAGTGGAGGTCTGTGACTTATATACATGAGGGCTTTGACATACTCTCATTCACCCATGCTTTACACTCTTGGAATTCTGCAGTTGCGAAGGCACTTGAGCAAGCAGATGTGCAGTGGAGTAGTTCTCTTGTTTTAGGAATTTTAAGATTCCTCAAAAGCACAAAAGTTTCTTGGGCTTTTTTTTACTGGTGGAAAGACACTGCAGGATTCATGCTAAAATTGGTTTCTGATCGCTGTTTTGGGTCCCGACAGCCTGGTCTCAAGAGGGAGTTTTTAGAATTCTCTTCTCAGGCCTTCACGGTAATGTCTTGAGAGGGAGCCCTCTTTTCTTGAACCGGCACGTCTTGATTACAGGTTTTTGGCTCTTGTGAAGGGTCTATCTCCACAGACCCACACCGGTTGTGCTGTGAGATTGGGAGAACACGCTTCTATCACCTGGTTTCTGCAGATTTGTCTGTGCAGAGCCACCATATCTGTTACTTAAACGGAGGGAGGGAGATTGAAAGAAAGGGGAGAGTCTTAACTCGTTCTACCAGAGTTGGATTTGAGAATTGCCAGTTTCTGGACCCTCTGTGCTGAATATTAAGGGATCCAATGCTTCCGCATCTCCATCACGTCAAGTAAAGGCAATATGTTATGCCTCTCCCAACAGGAAATCCTCAGTTTAATCTCCATTCAGAGGATGCAAGGGGAAGAGAGAAGTGGTCTGGATCGCCATGGAGGACCTGTAAGGAAGGATCTTCTTTATCTCTCTTGCGCTGATAACAGGGATTGAATTCACGCAGCCGTCAGTTGGAAAAATTGCCCCTGACCTTACTTCGATGAAAACGTCGTCATCCACAACATCTTCCGAGCTCTCAACCCGGACTTTTACATGTTTCCATCGTCCTCTTCCTCGTCTCTCTCAAGCTTCTCTTTGAGCTTCCATGGTGGATCAACCTCATATCTTCTTTGCTATGCATCAAGGTCTTGAATGGCTAGCATAGCAGCCTTCTCCACTTCATTACCTTCACACCTTTAACCATTTTGACTACATTTGGAGCAACCTCGTGTTAGGGCTAATCAGGGCATTCTGTGTTGTTTCCTTGATTGTGGATAGCAGATTTCAATAGGACTGTTATACCACGAATGCAACAAGCATCTAATACTACTACTTTTTATCAAACTTAATCAATTGCGAGGCTTTCGGATGGTTCCAATCATCTCGCGGAGAAGTGGCTTCATTCTTGAAGTTGAAAGGCTGTGACTATTCACAGAAGTGGAAATTCCTTGGGAGCAACCAGAATGGAGAATTATAACAAGCATTGAGCATCATTTGATCTTCTTGGCAATATTCTTTCTTTCAAAGATCCTAGTGTGCATCAGAGAGTAGTCGTGAATACAAACCAGCATGGATATGGAGGATTAGAAACCTTTGAGGTAGTGTTGTCTGTGGAGCTATCAATGTTTAGCAGGGACAGCATAATTCTGCACAACACAGCTACACATGGCTAGCAGCATATGGTTACGTGATTCCAAGTGAAAGATCAAGAGCTTTAAACAATTTAGCAGCCGGTGTCTGTAATTACATGCTGAAGTGGCTGTGACATTGTCCTTTTCTTTAGCCATAAATCCATTCAACACAAGATGGAATTTGTGATACTATACAGCTTGCAATTAGCTTTGCTGGTGGCTACATAACAGGAGTTTTCTGCCAATGACTCACAACTAGCTGTCAATCTTGTGTCATTCCTAAACAACTCAAAGGATGAACAACTTGTTGTAACTGCTTTTCATGTACGAAAGAGGTGGTCACTACAATAAATGCTGAATTGAAGAACATGGCAACTGCCATGAATGAACATGCTGAAGTGAAGAATGTTTTTCTTCCTACTGCTACTGTCAACATACACCTGAATGGAAACAGTTTATGATGAACTTCAGTTTATTCTGAACATGAACTTCTTGTAACTCATTTGACAAGGAATATAGTGAACTTTGGCATCGAATTTTTGAGTTCTTCTTGTTAATCTCTTTCATTGCTGTACCTTGAACCCCGTGTTCTGCAGCCCTTGCGTGAACTCTACGACATTTCTGGTGAACCCGACGTGAAAGTGCTGCGTCACTTTTCAGCAAGATGGGAGACTCGCAAGAAGAGATGACAGATGATAATGTCATGAAGAACCTGTTTTAGTCATTTACCATGTATATGCAGCAGCAAGCTCATGCAAAACGAGACAGTGATGCTATGGATGCCTTGAAAGCTGTCCAACAGGAGTTGAAGCAATTTAATGGCCAGCAAGTGTCAACTTACCTGCATTTGTATGAAGAAAGGATGAAGTTTTTTGGGGTTTCTCAAGATGTTTGGAGCCGCTACTTCTTGCGGATCGTGGTGCGTGCTCTTGAAGGTCGAATTGCAGAAATTCAAGAAGCACATGCAGGTTGGGCTGAATTTAAGAAGGCATTAAAAGATGAATATTTCCTGGAAGATACAAGTCTTATGAATCACAGGAATTTTTTAGCATGGGTTTCTATGTCTAATAAGGGAATTTCTGTTACCGCTCTTTTGCGAGAGTTTGAAAGTCGTTATGATCAGTTGGATGGGACTGAACAGCAAGCTTTGGAGATGCAGAAAGTGGAGTTATTTTTACAAGCTGCAGATGCTGATTTACAGGAAAAGTTGGATGATCTTTTGGAAGATCAAGCTACTGATTCAGGTTTAAAGACTGAGTGGAGACATGTCATTGATGCTGTGAATGCTCTTGTTAAGAAGCAGCGCAGGAGAGTCAGATTGCATCGTAATACAGGATCAGTTCCTGAAAAATCCTTGGAGACTTCTTCTTCTACCCCTGCTGCAACTTCTTTGCCTAAGCCTACTCCTCCTGTTGTGAATCCACCAGTTCCTGCTGCTCCAGTGCCCTTATCTGTAGATGATGTTATTAAAGGCTTGGCGGATTTGACGATTGAAGCAGTTAAAGCTGAAGTTGGTAAGTTAAAGGAGCAACTTATGTCAGTACCTGCTGTAGCGCCTGCTCCAGCGACTGCTTTTCCAGCTGGTCAAAGAAAAGGGCGACGATGTATTTGGTGTGATAGTACAGAGCACCAACACTGCAGAGATTGTGATGCTTTTTAGGAAGCACGTAAGAAGAATGTAGTGTTCTGGGGACAAGATGGAAAGATATGGCTGACAGAGACTGGCGCTCCTCTTGACACGAACTTCGGTAAGGGAGGTATGAAGAAGCTTGTTGATGATATGGCTGCGCGATCAGCTTATGTGAGTGTTAGAGGAGATGCTTCAGCTTTTGGAGTCCAGCTTGAGCAGAAATCTGATGGAGACTCTGCTTTATGGTCCTCTGCCTTGGAGATAGCGAGAAGAGGGAAAGTTCAGGCATCTACTATGACTTGTGTGGGCTCCAGCATCCGAGGAGAAACAGGATGGGATTCTCCTGTTGACAGGTATTCTATTTTTGCTTATATGGCTAAAACGCAGGGTTTAGATGCCATGGTTGAGGAAAAGAGAAGAAGAGATGAGGATGGTCCTAGCTCCTCCAAAAAGACTAGAGGGGGTGACTTTGTTTCACCACCTGTTACAGCTCCACCTATGTCAAATTCTCCAGCTCATTCAGGTCCTGATCAACCAATGGGAGACAAGTAGAAAGAAAAGAGGCAACCAAGAAAAGAGCCAGGATTCAAGCTCTTGTCAGATCTTGAAATGCAAACGGATATGAGTAAGATTTTTCATGAAAGAATTTTGAATAGTGAAGTTACTTTTACTGTTGGAGAGGCTCTTGGGATTGTTAGAAGAGAAATACAGGATCAGATGCAGGATCTTTTGCGGAGGAAACGACATGCGATGGAAGGACCTGCTTTACAGGGATTGTGGCATGGAGCTCTTGGGGAAGAGCATGATGATGCAGTGATGGTTGAGAATGCTTCTGTTAATCCGCAATTGGAGAAAATAGTGCAGCCTATGCAGTACGAAGATGATGAGACCCCTATTCTCATTCCTCGTAGCCATTTTTCACGAAGTCATTGGGCTAGAGCGACCACTGAGACAGTGGTAAGGATTGGAGAGAAACAAATTCCATTGGTCGCTTTAGTTGATCATGGTTCTGAGATTAATCTTATTGCTCGAGGTGTTTATGAGAGTGGCAAGTGGCCTATGGATGCAGAGCATGGCTGGTGTATGAGAGCCGCCTATAATACTTCTAGTGATATGTATGCTGCTTGTCCGAGTATCAGAATTTCTATTGGTAATGTTGAAGAGGATTATCATTGCTTTGTTCAGGATTCATGCTCTTATCCGATTATTCTTGGACAGCCTTTCATTACAGAAGCAAGAATGGAAACGAAAGTGATGGATGACGGGTCAGCTTATGCGCGGATACGTAGTAAAGATGGTATGCGAGCTGTTCAGTTTATGACTGTTGGGGTAAATCATCCGAGAAACAGGGACTCCTTGCGTGAGGCACCACTACCTGCGAAGGAGTTGGATTTTCATTAGATACCGCTGTCTTGCGAGACGCCAGTGGTACGGAGCGGAGAAAAGAGGAGATCTCGCCTCCTGGCAACCAGTCTTTCTCCAATAATTTTGTTGGTTTTTCTTCAGATAGTTCAGTAAGTTATCAAAAAATTTTAGATTTGCCTAGAGCTGCCAGGCAGTACATTGGCCGTAAGGAGAAAGAGTTGAAGAATGCAGGTATTTTGCAAGCAGAAGAGCATGTAGATGGATTGTATGAAGGGATGTCTTATGCAGATACATTGTTTGAGATGAGAGCAATGCTGAAAACTGATGTATGCAAGGGTTCAAAGATCATACCTATGCAAACCTTGAATATGTTTCAGGAAATTTCTGGTTTTATGCTGCAAACAGAGTTAGAGGCTGAGAAAACTCAGCAAACTGAATTTATGGCTGATCTTGATCAGTTAACAGAATTGCAGAGGGCTGAAACCATTCAGCCAACAGAGTTGAATGCAGAAAAATTTCTGCATACAGAGTTTCAGGATGCATCTATGCAGTCCATAGAGCTGAGGGCTGAATCCATTCAACCAACAGAGTTGAATGCAGAAAAATTTCTGCATACAGAGTTTCAGGCTGCACCCATGCAGTCCATAGAGCTAAAGGCTGAAATTTTTCAGCCAACAGAGTTGAAAGATGCTGAAAATTTGCAGAAATTGTAGCAAAGAAAAGAGTGCTTGAATGATGCCAAGGTTGACACAAAATATAAAACAGTTGATAAGAAGGTTAAGCCGGTTGCAGGCCCGCTTCCTTCTGATAGTGATGAACAGATTGAAAAAGCTATGAAGCAGCCTATGTTGAGGGACCCTGCAAATATTGGACATAAGTTTACAGCTAAAATTCTTGCAGAATTGAAGATTGGAAATGATGAATTTTTGCTTCCAGTGGAAAAAGAATGTTTTAGAGAGATGCTTGGATGTCATGGTAAGGCATTTGCTTTCTTTCCACATGAAATTGGCTGCATTAGTCCCGAATTGGTTGCACCTATGGTCATCTTCACTGTTCCTCATGTACCATGGAATATACGTCCTATACCTGTGCCTAAAGCACACTTGCCAAAGCTGATAGAGTTGCTGAATGAGAAGATTAAAATGGGGATTTTGGAACCCTCTTCTGCACCCTATTCTAACAGGTGGTTTACTGTACCAAAGAAGAATGGTACTTTGAGATTTATTCAGGATATGCAGCCCGTGAACAAAGTGACAATCAGGAATGTGGGAACAGGTCCAGTTGTGGATGAATTTGTTGAGGCTTTTGCAGGACGAGCCATCTATTCTCTAGGTGACTTGTATTCAGGTTATGATCAGTTTCAGCTTGCCTTGGAAAGCAGGGATATTACTACTATGCGGACACCTATTGGTCTTGTGAGGATGTGTACCTTGCCTCAAGGTGCCACAAACACAGTTGCTCATATGATGAATGCTATGCATAGAGTTCTACGAGACTATATTCCACAGTATACCATGCCTTTTCTAGATGATGTGCCTATTAAGGGTTGTGCAGAGGAAGAAAAGAATGAAAGTCTTGATTTGCGTGGATGTAGACAGTTTGTGGCTGACCACTTGATTGCTTGTGAGCAAATATTGACACAATTAGAGGAGGTAAATTTGACACTTTCAGGGCTGAAATCTGTCTTTGGTGTTAATGAAGTCATCATAGTTGGGCATATGGTTGGATATTATGGCAGAAAGCCTTCTCCTGCAAAGGTGGATGCCATAAACAGGATTGCAGAGTATTGCTCGACTACTTCAGAGGTGCGGAGATTTGTGGGAGCTTGTGTATTTTACATGATTTGGATTCCTCATTTTGCTCATATAGCAGATGTTCTTTATCAGCTGCTTCGAAAGGGGCAGAAATTTCATTGGGATGAGAAGCATTCAAAAGCCATGCGTAAGCTCAAGAAGCTGTTGCAATCAGCTCCTACTCTACGCAAGGCGGATTATCAGTGTGGACAGCCGATCATGTTGACCGTTGATACTAGCCCTATCGGCATAGGTTGGGCTGTTGGACAGGATGATGCTGATGGAAATAGGTATGCTATCCGCTTTGGAGCTAAAGTTCTTAATGAGCGACAGAGGAGATATCCGCAGATCAAAAGAGAGTTGTGGGGAGTAGTCACTGCACTGAAGTGTGACAAAGGGTATTTTATTGGAGCTTCAGTTATTGTGGAAACAGATTGTTTGCCTTTGCTTGGCATGATTGCTAGTTGCTCAACTCCAGATATAGCGATGCTTCGGTGGATTGCCTATATCAAATCATTGAATCCAGAATTTCGACACATAGCAGGGAAAGATAATCCAGTTGCTGACATGCTTTCTAGAGTGAGATATGAGGATGAGGAGTCAATGCTTGCAGAAGATGATGAGACAGAGTTTGCTGCTTCTGTCCTTGTTCATGATTGTCATGTATCTACTGTTGAAGCCTTTATTGAAGAACTTTATGTTGATGAGTGGCTGCAAATTGGACAGTATCTAAGTTCATTGACTCGAAGAGCTGATTGGACAGATGATGAATTCAAGAAAATCAGAAGGAAGGCTTATGGGTATTTCTTGAAAGATGGTTTTCTTTGGAAGCATCCAAGAAAGAGAGGAGGCTTGCCCTTGAGAGTAGTTTGTGATGTAGCGAAGCAAATACAGATTATGCGAGAGTTTCATGAGAGTTCATGGGCTAGACATAGAGGTGTGTGGGCTACTTATGAGAAAATCAAAGAAAGATACTGGTGGAAAGGGATGTATAAAGATGTTTCTCATTTTGTGGAGACTTGCAAGGACTGCCAACTTTACTCTTTAGTGCGACATCGTGATGAGTTGCATCCGACTTATCCATTATGTATGCATTATAAGTGGGTGGTAGACTTGGTTACTTTGCTAGTGGGACTTTGGCAGATGAGATATCTTGTCTTGGCTAGGGAGGATCTTACAAACTATGTTGAAGGCAGATCTTTGCGGACGAAGACCACCACTACAGTATGTAAATTCTTATTGGAAGAAGTATTTTGCAGGTATGGATGTATAGGCAAGATTACAGCTGATCGTGGAGAGCTAGATGCAGATGAAGCTAGAGAATTCTTCTCACGGCTTGGGATTAAATTGGCTCTTACTACTGCCTATAATCCAGAGGGAAATGGCAAAAGTGAAAGAGGACATCCGCCAATAGTTAAAGCATTAGCAAAAGCTTGTAGAGGTCGGATTGGAGATTGGCCGAGATTACTACCTTTTGCGTTGTGGGCTGATCGCTCTACACATAGTGTGACTACTGGATACATGCCTGCAGAGTTGATGTATGGGAAAAAACCTGTCATGCCTACAGAAATTTGTGCTCTCACTTGGAGTGTTCTTCCGTGGCAAGAGAATTTATCAAGGGAAGAGCTTCTAGCTCTTCGGATTCGTCAACTAGAGAGAAGGACAGAAGATGTGCAGCTAGCAGTTGATCGTTTGAAGGCAACCCGTCTCAGAAACAAGGACAGGTTTGATTTAAGGCATCGCTTGAGGCCTAGAGCCATAAAAGGAGATTGGGTTCTAGTCTACGACAATAGTCTAGAAAATCAGCATAGTAGCATGAGAAAAATGGTTCAAAGATGGTTTGGACCGTATGAAGTAAGGCAGGTTTTTGACAATGGTACCTATGAGCTGGCTGAATTAGATGGAACAGTATTGAGGGTGCCTATTGCTGGAAAACGAGTCAAGATTTTCAAGAGAAGAGAAGATGAAGAATATGCACTTGAAGCATTGACAGAAGAAGAGCAGGTAGAAGAAAGACAAGCAAAAGAAACAGAGAACATAGATGATGAAGCTGATGGAGAAACAGGTCTACTAGAAACAGAAGATGGACTCGACCTGTTTGTGGACTTGAATGATCCTGGATAGTTGGCACATCCAGAGGATGCGCAGGTTTAGAGGGGGGGGATGTCGTGTTGCTGCGCATCCGAGTCGTATACACCTCCATTTCTTTTGTTGTGCATTTGTGTTAATTTCTGCATGTGATTCATTGTTTGTGTGATGCATTTCGATAATCCGCATCCAATGTATATATTCCCTTAGTGCATGTGTATGATTTTGTTTGGATGCATGATGTGTGTGTATTAGAAAAATATGAAAAACTGATGCCAAAGGACATTATCAAGCTGATAATTTCAATGATGATCTCTAAGAAATGATGCAGGACATGCATATGACGCCAAACAGGGTGACCTTTGAAATCGTCATTAATGGCTTTGCCAAAGCAAACAGAGTTAAAATGGTGCTGGAACTTCTGGATGAAATGAAGGAATATTTTCACAGACCTATCAAGCAGTTAATGCCAGCTATTACGGCATTGAAGGTGAAAGGGAAGCTGGATGAGGCCACAATTCTATTAAGAGAAATTTCACCCGACCTGAGTTTAGATGAGCTAAATGAAAATGCTTTCTGTTGTGAAGATTATGGTAGTGATGACATGTATGAAGAAGACTTTCCTCTGTCAGAGTGGAGGTCTGTGACTTATATACATGAGGGCTTTGACATACTCTCATTCACCCATGCTTTACACTCTTGGAATTCTGCAGTTGCGAAGGCACTTGAGCAAGCAGATGTGCAGTGGAGTAGTTCTCTTGTTTTAGGAATTTTAAGATTCCTCAAAAGCACAAAAGTTTCTTGGGCTTTTTTTTACTGGTGGAAAGACACTGCAGGATTCATGCTAAAATTGGTTTCTGATCGCTGTTTTGGGTCCCGACAGCCTGGTCTCAAGAGGGAGTTTCTAGAATTCTCTTCTCAAGCCTTCATGGTAACGTCGTGAGAGGGAGCCCTCTTTTCTTGAACCGGCACGTCTTGATTATAGGTTTTTGGCTCTTGTGAAGGGTCTATCTCCACAGACCCACACCGGTTGTGCTGTGAGATTGGGAAAACACGCTTCTATCACCTGGTTTCTGCAGATTTGTCTGTGCAGAGCCACCATATCTGTTACTTAAACGGAGGGAGGGAGATTGAAAGAAAGGGGAGAGTCTTAACTCGTTCTACCAGAGTTGGATTTGAGAATTGCCAGTTTTTGGACCCTCTGTGCTGAATATTAAGGGATCCAGTGCTTCCGCATCTCCATCACGTCAAGTAAAGGCAATATGTTATGCCTCTCCCAACAGGAAAGCCTCAGTTTAATCTCCATTCAGAGGATGCAAGGGGAAGAGAGAAGTGGTCTGGATCGCCATGGAGGACCTGTAAGGAAGGATCTTCTTTATCTCTTTTGCGCTGATAACAGGGATTGAATTCACGCAGCCGTCAGTTGGAAAAATTGCCCTTGACCTTACTTCGATGAAAACGTCGTCATCCACAACATCTTCCGAGCTCTCAACCCGAACTTTTACATGTTTCCATCGTCCTCTTCCTCGTCTCTCTCAAGCTTCTCTTTGAGCTTCCATGGTGGATCAACCTCATATCTTCTTTGCTATGCATCAAGGGCTTGAATGGCTAGCATAGCAGCCTTCTCCACTTCAGTACCTTCACACCTTTAACCATTTTGACTACATTTGGAGCAACCTCGTGTTAGGGCTAATCAGGGCATTCTGTGTTGTTTCCTTGATTGTGGACAGCAGATTTCAATAGGACTGTTATACCACAAATGCAACAAGCATCTAATACTACTACTTTTTATCAAACTTAATCAATTGCGAGGCTTTCGGATGGTTCCAATCATCTCACGGAGAAGTGGCTTCATTCTTGAAGTTGAAAGGCTGTGACTATTCACAGAAGTGGAAATTTCTTGGGAGCAACCAGAATGGAGAATTATAACAAGCATTGAGCATCATTTGATCTTCTTGGCAATATTCTTTCTTTCAAAGATCCTAGTGTGCATCAGAGAGCAGTCGTGAATACAAACCAGCATGGATATGGAGGATTAGAAACCTTTGAGGTAGTGTTGTCTGTGGAGCTGTCAATGTTTAGCAGGGACAGCATAGTTTTGCACAACACAGCTACACATGGCTAGCAGCATATGGTTACGTGATTCCAAGTGAAAGATCAAGAGCTTTAAACTATTTAGCAGCCGGTGTCTGTAATTACATGCTGAAGTGGCTGTGACATTGTCCTTTTCTTTAGCCATAAATCCATTCAACACAAGATGGAATTTGTGATACTATACAGCTTGCAATTAGCTTTGCTGGTGGCTACATAACAGGAGTTTTCTGCCAATGACTCACAACTAGCTGTCAATCTTGTGTCATTCCTAAACAACTCAAAGGATGAACAACTTGTTGTAACTGCTTTTCATGTACGAAAGTGGTGGTCACTACAATAAATGCTGAATTGAAGAACATGGCAACTGCCATGAATGAACATGCTGAAGTGAAGAATGTTTTTCTTCCTACTGCTACTGTCAACATACACCTGAATGGAAACAGTTTATGATGAACTTCAGTTTATTCTGAACATGAACTTCTTGTAACTCATTTGACAAGGAATATAGTGAACTTTGGCATCGAATTTTTGAGTTCTTCTTGTTAATCTCTTTCATTGCTGTACCTTGAACCCCGTGTTCTGCAGCCCTTGCGTGAACTCTACGACAACGTCCTCCTCCATAGGACTCGTTTTCTTGAGTTTACTGTATATTCTGATTTCTACCATAGCCTCCAAATCGGCCTCCTCTACCTCTGCCTCTACCTCTTCCAGCATTTGAGTAGAAGACAGCTTCTTTTGAAGTTCCTCCTGAAGAAGATGCACCACCATTTCTCTACTCCTCAAAAATTAGAAGAGCAATCAACTTCTCAAAATCAGGAAATCTTTCATGGACGGAAATGGATGTTCGGAACTGTGCATAATCCTTTCCTAGACCATTCAAGGTCACAGAAACTAAATCATCATCTTCCACTGGCGACCCAATGGAAGCAAGTGCATCTGCAATCTTCTTCACCTTCATGTGGTAGTCATTGATGCTCATATTTTCTCTTTGCACATTATGCAACTCTTGCTTGAGCTGCATTTTCCTAGCTTGCGTATTTGTGCTATACATTTTTGACAAAGTATCCCATGCCTCCTTTGGCGTACTTGCATCTTGAATATGCACAATCATAGAGTCTGAAATGCTGATAGACAGCCAGTACATAACTTTCATGGCTCTCTAATGCCATGCTTTAAATGCCTGCATTTGCTGTTGATTGGGAACATCAGGAAGAACTGGTTCTTCATTTCCTGCAACAAATTCTCAATATCCTTTTCCCATAAGGAAATTCGTCATTCTAAACTTCCATGCTTGGAAGTTGTTCTTGTCAAGCTTTTCAGTGACAATCTGTGAGAGAGAATCAGACGCCATTACAGAACACTACAAAAAAATTCTGTCACTGCAAAGAACACAGCTTCAGCCTCACAAGGGCTAATCTGCAAAACTGACGAAAGTGGTATTTGACCACACAGTCACTTCCTAGTGACGATTTTGCATCAACAGGCAACAAGGATGATTTTGTAACTCCCAATGTCTCTGCACACAAGCATACGATGCAATTTCTACAGTAACTTTTCACCGAACTGTAGAACAGTGGTCGCACAGCATAAAACTGGGCCTTTTCCTGAGTGCATGCAGAAAAGTTCCGCCTCCAAAACAGGCCCCGAAATGGCCTCAAATAAAAAAAACTGCCCTCTTGCTTCACCGCGAAGGGCGTCTCAACCTGAGACAATGCACTCTTGCAATTTTCGGCTGTGCTACCTTCTGCAGAGATCTGCTCCCAAAACAGAAAATGAAAGCAACACTGCTCCTCTTACCAGAACACCGCGAGCTTGGCTTGCTTTCTTGAGCTCCTTACCACGAACAAGGCTCTGATACCATGTCAAGATTGTGGGAGAGAAGGAAGGAGTCTCACTTGTAGCTTTCTTGCTTGCACAATGGGGGAATACACACAAGGGTGGAGGTTGAAAAACAGTTTTCCTCTTCTTAGTTGTGTAAGCCAAAAGAACTCAACTACAAAGAAATAGAAGAACCCTATATATGGGTCTCAAAACCAAACTCAACTAACTAAGGTGGCATACTAACTGAGCCACGAACTAGAGTAGATAAGGATAGCTGTCATCTAGCTATTATTCATGGGCGGTGTACCAACCACATCTGCAAACTGACAAGTCGGTGACATAAATGCACAACGGTCACCCTAGCATATCACGAGTGGAGCTTGATATCTCAACATGTCTGATCGTCTCTGTGACATATATGCATGCATGCACTCCATCATTCAGCTCGTAGAAAACCTATCTGCTGCAGTTGGTACCGAAAACTCCTCATACAAGGATGCTACTATATAGTCCTTACTCCCCTCCAGTATGTTCATCCAATGATCCAAGATGTTGTGCTGAAAAACTTGTTGGCACAACTCTTTCATGCGAGCCATCACCCTCCTCCCCTCATCATTCATGATGATGGCTCCTAACCTATCATCTACAAGGTAGGCATATCCCTCTGGGGTATTCCTAAGATGGGTCCTCTCCCACCTACAACCACACTCCTGGGCATATCCACGAGACCCCTGTACATCTGGTGTACCGATCAGGGTAGTATCTATCGGAGTAGCACCCATAGGGATGCCATCTCTGGACGCCTGAGCAAAAGTCAGAGTGAGTGGAGTAGACGTCCTCATAGGTGTGACAAATCCCGGAGGTGACGCAACTCCAGCAGAATGATGAGACGGAGACACCACGTCCATGCCTCCACAGCAACCACTTGAGCCATGCTCTCTGGAACCACCACGAGACTAAGGAGTAGCACATGTATCCTAAGCCCACCGAGGGCTCACTGCATCCGGATCTCTGCAGCATCCCCCTGAACCACTCCCTCCATTTGGCCCAAGTCTGGAGTGTCGACCTTGTCTGCTCGAAATTGAAGCATCAGATCGCGACAAAGTAGATCTAATAGAGTAGCCTGACAGTGTCTGAGATAGCTCTTGGTTCGCCATGTCTCTGAATCTCACTATTTTGATCTGGAGACATGCGCGTGAAGATCTCATGCAGCTCCTCATCGCTCATCCCTTGACTCATCCTGATGATCTAAATATCCACAAAGGTCACCTGCATAGACAAAAAATGATGTTAGCATAATCAATTTAAATCATACAAAGCATGGTAATATAAATCTTAAAAAAATGATCTTACTTAAAATGCATATCTTATGTACCCTTATAAGCGATTCGTCAACAAAATGAGTAGGTGGATGCTCCAAGTATGAAGTATCCTATGGTTCCATGTCAATCTCCTGACACAACTCGGCATACACTGGAAGGTCGATAGACATGTTACCACAAAAGGATGAGTCCACCTCGTTCTCAAAGAATTCTTGGACTCCTGTATTTCCATCATTGTTACCCGATGCTAGCTCCTCTACATGCTCAGTGGCCTCCACCCCTTGCAATATCGACCCCTCTATTTGCATATTGTCCTCATCTATGCTTGGAACATCACTTTGATCATATACTCTCGCACTTTGGAGAGCTGAAGGTATAACATACCACCATCGAGGTTGTTGAGGGTTTGGATAGAAGATTACATATTCACAATCACGTACAAGAGAGATTTAACTATTGTGACATGTACATGTCATAATACAATTAAAAAACAAATGCATTCATGCACCTGTTCACAATGGGCGGACAACACAAAGGTGTCACGCAAATCCGTCCATCTTTTTCGAAATCTATTTCGAGAAATCCAGATGGATCTCATTGAACTGTTGCTCCACCTCCTTCAAGTACCACTTTGAACCACTGCACATCGAATAGTATCATGGAGAAGCTATGGTAATCCACCGTAACAATACTTTGCAAGTTTCCAAAATACTCTATCTTATCTATAACCATGTTTGGATTCATTGCTCGTCGTCGGCTTTCTTACTCAAACCTTGCCATGATACCACAATGTGTTGTGGAGCGCATTTTGTCAATATGCTCCACGCAAAAATGTCGTCCGTGTGACCATGCTATACTATATATATTTTGTTGTACATTGAAACACTCAATTAGTTGTCACATATAAAATATAGATACAAAAAACCCTAGACATGTCATCACCTTTGGACTACATCTCCTCAAGAATTCCCACTCCTCGGTTGAGACCTCCGCCCCTTCACGAGATGCTGCAGTCAAAGATCCATGCAACCATCATGTTGACATAAACTGCGGCATCTTCTCCATGCCCTCGAGATATCGAATTGGTCGATGGCACGTACTATGTCAAAATTCAGATTGTACTTCCTCTCGATCTTTCCTAGCTTGCTGGTACCTAACGAGCCATGTCTCCATAGAGGCATGGTACAACATACAAAAGCGATTCACTTTCTCCTCCATTGCAGTATCCATTCTTTTTTCTACCCCATTTCCAACCACCACATCTCCAGTTAGTCTATCATTGTCCTTCAGCGGACCATAGCATACTGTTGTCTGAATCTACCATTGGTAGCCATTGTGAAATATGCACTAGCACCTCAGACATCAACCAACCTTCAGCCATACTACCTTCTGGCGAAGCTTGTTGTCCCACAAAGCCTTTCAGGGTTTTCATGAAGCGCTCCAAGAAGAACATCCATCACGTATGGATAGGTCCAGCAATCTCCACTTCATATACAAGATGCACAAGAAGGTGGATTTGTATAATGAGCATGTTGGTAGGTAGGTATTTCTCCAAGAGACAGACCGTCTCCACTGCTCCCCGCCTTGTGGATTCAATAGAGGACATCTTAATCTCCTTCTGTGAGATCCATTGCACTAAAGTTGACAACCTATAAATTACCCCGTGTATTTTTGGAGTAAGGCATCCTGCGATTGTGATCGGTAGTACAAACTACCACAAATGAGAAAGCATTATGAAAAATGACTACACTCCAAATAGCAAAATATGCAGGCCACTTACAATCCATTCGTAGTACAAACCTGACATATCTTATGCCAATCATGGGATTTTAGCCCTGATAATTGGTCATCTTTAGAAAATGCATACCTGAGAGAATGCATCATACCCATCGAAGTGCGGATAGACTTGACTATTTGCTTCACAATGTGCTCTTCTTTAGTGGACAAAACCCAAGGAGCCCAAGGTAACTGCAAGCGACCATTAGCACTCGACTGCAGCCAAAGCACCTCCATCTTGCCTACCTCCTTCAAATCCATTCGTGTCCCTATAGTGTCTCTCTTTCCTGTGATGCGATCCCATAGCAAGCTGCCCACGTTCTTGAAAATATGCATGGGATCCAACAAGTGGTTGATCTATAAGTGGGTCCAATATGGAAACTCGTAGAAAACTGAGAACTGTCGCATTCCATTTGGATGTGAATCCATGTGGACCATTTTCAGCTCGTACCAGCTTTGGGCATTCATACGTGTTGGAGGTCGTCCAAGAAAACCTTCCCTGAGTTCATGACTCTCTGGCAAGTAAGTGGCGTGTCCTTGATATACCATCTTCTTCATGGTTTGTAACCTTCGGGAGTCTAACTGTGGCCCGCACAATGGACATGCATGATAACTTGAGGTAACCAGACCTGTCCCAACACCTCTATCCAGTGAATACAAACTTGAACGAGCTATGATAGATATTACCAACGAGAACAGAAGCCTACTTACCTGTGCACTCTCCAAATCCTGGAAAGTCATGCATCTTCCACATGAGAATGGCTCAAATATTGGTGGACTGTTGACCATCACGCTTGCTCATATCTTGCACGGTGACCCCCTCATCCCACAAAATCTTAAGCTCATTAACTAATGGATGAAGATACACGTCCATATTTTTGACTTTGTAGCGGCCAGGAACAAGTAAGCTAAGTATGAGATGTCCTTTCTTCATAGAAAGCCCTGGAGGGATATTGTAGTTGACAAGGACTATATGCCACACACTATAAGAAGTTGAGCACAGACTGAATGGGTTCACGCCATCCATTACAAGACCGAGCCGAAGATTCCTTGGATCTTGGGCAAAGCCTAGGAAGGTAGACTCAATGTGGCTCCATGCGCGTGAATCCGTTGATATTCATTGAACTCCATCTATGGACCTATTCTATGCATGTCACGTTGTCAAGCTCGCCATGCCGGACGTACAAAACATGTGGTTTATGCGGGGGATAAGTGAAAAGTGTCTAATAACTTTTTGAGGGATGGTTTGCCCTTGCAAGTCCTGTCGATACCTGTGAGAACCACACTTTGGACATGTCTCCATAGTCTTATATTCTCCTCGAAATAGTATGCAATTGTTGATACATGCATGGATGTTATTGTAGTCCATGCCAAGCTTTCGTAAAACATGTCATGCATCATCATGAGACTCAGGCATGGTATTTGCAAGTGGTAATATATGATACTTCAGTAACCTGAAAAAAATCATAAAACACCTTGAAAAGCACAAATATTTTTAATGATAGTGCCGAAAAGAAACCAACGAAGCATACCTACAAGGTACTTGATCAACTTGGTCACACTCGCATTGCTCCACCCGTATTTTTCTTGCACACTTAGGATTGCAAGCAGTGTCAGACGAGATACTCCGCACCCATCATATAATGGTATGGATGCTTCCTATCTAAGTGGATCAGAAGTCTCGACATCCATGGGAATCAATGCATCGATCATTGCCTCTATCTTAGGCTCCAAGATTGTAGGTAAGTCTCAAAGGCTTCCTGTCTCCTCTGGTATTGACGATATAGATTGGGTAGTACCTTCCAAGTGGTGGATTGGCTCAGGCACTCCATCCATCGCATGCCCATGAACTCTTCTAATTGGTCACAAAGGTTGCACTCCTCCTTGGGACGAGACATCACCTCCCTGGATAGAAAATTTGCCAGCCACACCCAATCTTTTTGTATATGGTATTCAATTAGCTTGCGAATACAATGCATGATTGATATAAACTTTTCTTACCATTTTCTCAAAATTCAAGATCGCCTGATCAATGATCTCAGATTGAAACTCACCAAAGCGTCGTATGTGTTCTATAGACAATTGACGTTTTTGTTTGATTGCCAGATTACATTGAGAGCAAGGACGTGGGACACGCTGATTAAGATATGCCTCATGATCTTGAACATCACGACCTTCATCGTTTTCCATTTTGTCTACGTTACGACGAACAATTTATTTTTGTTATCATTCTTTTTTTCTTTCTTAAATTGTTTGAGAAGGGATTTCTTCTCTTGTAACTCAGCAAAAATTAACGAATGTAAAGTCTCCACCCACCCACAAATTAACGTATATCGGAGTGTTTCCCGTCTCGTGATATTGCACTGGACCTCACCGGACCTTGCCACCACTTTCTCTTTGTTTTTTATCTATTCATTATCTCCTCTCCTTCCATTTCTCTCTCTCTCTCTTTCTTTATTATGCTGTATGTTTATTCCCTCTCTCTCGTTCTTTCTTCCTTTTTCTCTTCCTCCCCCTCTCTCATTTCCTTTAACAAAACATATATCTCTCTCTACTACCGATTTCCTTTAACAAAACATCTCTCTCTCTCTCTATCACTACCACTACCACTACTACTACAATAAACAAGAAAAGAAGATAAAACAACAACAACAACAACTACTACTACTGCTACTGCTACTGCTACTGCTACTGCTACTGCTACTGCTACTGCTACTGCTACTGCTACTGCTACTGCTACTGCTACTGCTACTGCTACTGCTACTGCTACTGCTACTGCTACTGCTACTGCTACTGCTACTACTACTACTACTACTACAAAAAACAAGAAAAGAAGAAAAAACTACTACTACTGCCACTACTACAACAACAACAACAAACAAGAAAACTAAACAAAAATAAATAAGAAAACAAAAAAAACTATTACTACAACAAAACAACAATAACAATAACAAACAAGAAAACCACTACTACTACAACCATGACTATGATGACTATGACTACGTCTACGACCACGACTGCCACTACCACTACCACTACCACTACCACTACCACTACCACTACCACTACCACTACCACTATAATAAATAAGAAAAGAAAAGAAAAAACAACAACAACAACAACTACTACTCCTACAATAACAATAAACAAGAAAAGAAGAAACTACTACTACTACTACTACTACTACTACTACTACTACTACTACTACTACTACTACTACTACTACTACTACTACTACTACTACTACTACTACTACTACTACTACTACTACTACTACTACTACTACTACTACTACTACTACTACTACTACTACTACTACTACTACTACTACTACTACTACTACTACTACTACTACTACTACTACTACTACTACTACTACTACTACTACTACTACTACTACTACTACTACTACTACTACTACTACTACTACTACTACAACAAAAAACAAGAAAACTAAACAACAATAAATAAGAAAAGAAAAAAAACTACTACTACTACTACAACAATAACAAACAAGAAAACTACTACGATGACTACGACCACCACAACAACTCTCTCTCTCTCTACCACTACCACTACCACTACCACTACCACTACAATAAATAAGAATAGAAGAAAAATCAACAACAACAACAACAACAAACAAGAAAAGAAGAAAAAACTACTATTACTACCACTATTACAACAACAATAAACAAGAAAACTAAAACAAGAAAAGAAAAAAAACTACTACGACAACAACAACAACAACAAACAAAAAAACCACCACCACCACTACTACTACTACTACTACAACCAGGAGTATGGCGACTACGACTACCACTACGACTACCACAACGACAAACCACTACTAATGCAATAAACAAGAGAACAGTCTTGGGTGTGGCAGATATTATTTGGCTAATGTCAGATATTACAAATGTTTCTTAAGGTATGCTTATGCACTGAGTTCAGTACAAGTGACAGTTCACTAGAATTAGTAGCTTATTGATAAAAACTAAATTTTGGGTTTTGCTACATAATATCTAAGGTATTTAATTAGATTGTTAGTAACAAGCTTGACAAGCGTAACTTTGATGCTTAAAAGTTCAAATTGACCAATTTCCTTATGGATTGGGATTACGTTGAAGGAGATAATATTGAGGCTCCAAAGTTACGGGAGAAAAATGCCATGCTTGAGCATGGCAATGCATTTAAGGAATATAACTATGGTGTTGAAAAAGTTATGTATTGGCTTTCCATCAATGTTTCAAATAATATGATTGGGTAAATACATGATGGATACATCCCTTCAAAAGCATGGAATAACTTGGTCAAACTTTTTGGTACAAGTACCAAAGTTAGAAAGTTGTAGTTTAAGTTTAAGTTAAAAACCATATTAAGTGTAACAATTTTTCAATTAATGACTATGCATTGAAGATTAAGATGATATAGTGGCTACATGTTTGGATGTCTTGAGTGAGGAGTATAAGCAATTTTGAACCTCCATCAACACAAGAAACACCATCCCTGATTTTGAAAATCTAATATCTATGTTGATATTAGAAGAGAAAAACTTGAATCTTGTTGTATCTTCGTCACAAAGCAAGAACAACTTAGAATAGGTGCTCTACTCTAACACAAGTAGAGGTAGAGGTCGTGGTGGTAGAGGCCACAATGGTATATGGGCAAAATCAAGGGCAATTGCATGAGTAATAGAAGTAATCACATACATGTGGTAGAGCCTAATCTCAAGGTAGGGGAAGCCATAGAGGAGGTGGCAAATAGAATGAAGGTTATGATAATAGAGAATGCTATAATTAAAGTGAGAAAGGTCATACTACATATGTCTGCCCAGAAAAGAGAAGAGGTGAAAATAATAGAAATGGGAGAATACTATATAATAATAATTTATCTACTAGTAAATAGGTTGATAATGAGAAGTTATTTGTTATGTAGCACATGATGAATGTAGTAAATGTAGATGCATAAAAAATAATGAGATTGATGATGTATGGTATGTGGATTTCGGTGCCTCTAACCATATGACATCTCATGGAGACTGATTTAGAAAAACAAAAAATCTTGAAATGCCTAGTTTTGTGGAAACATATGATAATACAGTGCATCCTATTACTCATTTTGGGAGCATCCATTGTCTATGCAGGATGGAAAAATTAAGTATTTTCATTGATGTGTTGCATGTGCCTAGCATTGCACAAAACTTGGTTTTTGTTGAGCAAATGGTTAAGATTGCAAGTCCAATTAGAATGGCTACTTTCTAGAAAATTTCAAGAATGGATGTAAATTGGTTCAAAAGGCAAACATGTGGGAAGGATGCTTACTTTGGATATACATGTAGCCAAGTTGAAGGTTATTATGTTTGCACAAGGTGCAAGAGTTATGGCTGATGTTGACATTTGGTATACATGTATTGGCTACGTAAATGTGCAATGGTTGAGGAATATGTAGTCATGTGAAATTGTGAATGGTTTGCCTAAGTTCAAAGTGGCTAATATATAGGAAGTTTATAAAGCATGCCAAATTGGAAGAAAAATAAGGTATGCATTTTCTCATGATAAACATGTAATCATCCAGTTACTTTACAGTGCACATTTGGATGTGGCCATGTAAATGTGCAATGGTTGAAGAATATTTAGTCATGTGAAATTGTGATTGGCTTGCCTAAGTTCAAAGTTTTGATATGGAAAAGGTTTGTGGAGCATGCCAACTTGGAAAACAACCAAGGCATGTATTTCCTCATGATAAGCATGTAATCGGGCATTTACTTGATGTTCTACATTTAGATATGTAGGACCTTTAAATACTACATCAATGGTTGGATATAAGTATTACGTACCTTTATTGATGATCATACAAGGAAGGTATGGGTGTATTTCGTAGAGGAGAAAACTGAAGTATTCTCTCACTCTTAAGATTTTAAAAAATCAAGTTGAGAAACAAATAGGTGTCCAAATTAAGTACTTGAGGTTAGATGGATGGGAATAGCATGGAATTCAAAGGTAGTTTATATGCTTGCGATAGAATAGTGTTGCTAAAAGGAAGGACAAGCATATTGTAGAAATTGCACGAGCCTTGATTGGTGAAAATAATATTCCTCATTATTATTGGATTGAGGCTATCTCTATAGCTGTGTGTATTGTGAATAGGATTCCCACAGCTACATTACATGATGTGACACAAGAGGAGAAGTTTACTAGCAAGAAATTAGATTTGTCACATATTAAAGTATTTGAATGCATTATATATTTATATATTCCTGATGAGTTTAGAAAGAAATTGGATCCAAAATCTAAAAAGTATCTATTTGTTGGTTCTTCTCTAAAGTAAAAGAATTATTGGTGTTTTAATCTAGTTATATGCAAGCTATAGGTGAGCATAGATGTTGTGTTTGATGACATGAGTAGCTAGTATACTATTGAAAAATAGATTTTTGGAGATGATATAAAAGAAAAGGAGATTGTAGAAAATGTGGGTCCTCAACCACAGACATTGAGTGGGCCAGAAGAGTCCTCTTCAATTGGATCTATTGAGAGACCATGGAGCGGCAGGTTCATGTGAATAACACTTCTACAAGTGCAAAAAATGCATCACAAAAGGAAAAAGGAAAAGTGGTTGAGTCACTTGGTATACCATATGTTTCTACAAGCTATTCACATGTAGATGGCAAGTCTAATGGTTCAGATTAGAGTATGGATGAGGAGTTTGGTATTCTAGTTGTTTATACACCTAGTGTAAGAAAATCCAGGGCTGATGCAATGGGATCATAGAGTGCTCCATAAGTATACATGTATGCAAATCTCTATAGTAGATTATGCATATTAATGCCAAGAAGTGATACCAAACATCGGAATCCATCAAATCCATTATTTATCCATTATGGGCTTCAAAAACTACTTTAGCTCTGTATGACGTTTTCATTATAGTAAGAAGAAAAAACTCATTGTTTCCCATAAATCCACTCTAAACTTGAGTTTTGATGATACTCAAACCTTGTGTAGCGTTAGAGAGTCCAATTCCATCAATAAATGCATTTAGAAGTCTGTTTGAAGCTCATGAACTTCATGGATAGCATGCTACCTTGTTTTGCCCCATTCTAGACAACAAAAATACTTAAGAGATCACTCCTAAAATCCTCATTTTCATAAGCTTTAATGGCTTCCTCTTCTACCCTTTATTGGGAGTTTCCTTCTAAGCATAAGAAACATACATCTCTCCTTCCCAACCTCTCTATGTTTTTTCCCAAGCAAGCTATCCATGACTAACTTCACACAAAAGTCTCACTTTCCTCCTTCTTACCCTTTGCATGTTCACTATATTTGGGCACTTTGCCCTTGTTCCATGAGTAGTGGATATTATCTTGGGCACTCACTTATTCTTGACACTTTTGGTCCTAACCATTTACAACCTTTGCAATGTACATGGTCACTGACTTGACAAGTATATCATATGTAAACTCCATCTTACACTTGACAAGTCTTTGATGTATCCTAAACTATCATTCATATTCCCATATAGTCTTTAAGACATAATCAACTTTCATTTTCCCTGCCAAACACTAGTCATGAGACATAGATGAAATCATAGTATTTATATATCATCTATAGTTTTTCATTAATTGAACATGCATGTCACAACACCTAAGTAGTGGAGAAAACCCTGGGTATAAAGGAAAAGTCAATAAAATATGCAAGAGCTAAGGAATTGGTACAAGTGTCCAAATGATGAAAGGACCCTACAATTTTAGGAGTGAGGGAGTGATGCTCGTAGGGGTACAAGAAGAAGAGTTACAAGTCATCACACATGTGATTTGTCACCTATAATAGGCCCTCCACAAGTAAGTCTAGAGTACCTAGATAGCAAATGGAAGACATCCTAATTGGAAACTTGGAAAATGAGGACCTTAATGCTCCATGGCTAGAGTGCATCATGAAATCTCTCACAAAATCTCACAAAGTGTTCTACCAAGAAACAAACACTAGATTGAGCCATGTGGAGGCAAAGAATACCATAATCAATTATGATATCCCACTTCTATCCATATAAGGTCATCATAGGATCCCATATGGTGCGAGATCCACCACCAAAAGGAAGATAGGGGAGAAAAGAGCCTAAAGAGCATCCAGGGTGATGCAAAAGATATAGAGAAGACAATAGTGATGAGGACTCATAAGAGAGGAATCTATTTGACAAAGTCCTTCAACAATCCAAGGACGAATTTGACAGGAGGAAGATCTCATGAGAAAAGAATGGGAAGAGTACCAAGCAACCATGAGAGCATTTATCGAGAAGTCAATGCATAAGAAGGTGAGTCAAATTGTAGTGTAGAGATGTGAAAGTAGCTCTAAAAAAGGAAAGGAAAAGGTAACCAAAGAAGCCCAAGTGATTGACACAACTATCCTACACAACCTGAGAAATAGATGGAACAAATGTAGGCTTAAATATTAGAGTTGGCTAAGGCAGAACCCTCTCCAAAAGACACTAGACATCATCATTAAGCTAGAAAAGAGCTCCCACCCAACTGATTCCACTATAGACCCAGAGTTGCAGGGAAGATTGGAGAGGACACGAGAGGAGTACAAAAACTTCTTGATAGATTTAGAAATGTAGATTGAGGAGCTCCAAGCTCACTTGCAAGCTTGTGATAAGGCACTAAAAGAGATCCAAGGAAGGCAAGAGTAGGAGTTCCAAAACCAGCTGAAGGAGCATGACTCAATGCTAATAAAGCTTCAGAACCATCTAGAAAGCGTGACATTGTGCACAAGGACCTCCGAGAGAAATAGGTCTAAAATATTTAGAATTAGCTAAAGGAGCATGACACAATAATTAAGAAGCTCTTGGCCTCAAAGAGTAGGAGGCGACCATAAGTAAGCTTCAGGATCAAGTCAAGGAGAAAGATTAGTCGCTTGCATGCTACAGAACCAAAATGGCTAAGTTGAGCACATAGATAATGGTGATCAACTACTAGCTCACTGAGATAAAAATTGAAGCAACCTAGGAGAAAGAAAATGTGGAATTGAATGAAAGAAGGCACCTAGAGTACTAGCAAATACAAGGCCAATGAAGTGCCTCATATGCAAGCTTGTAGGAAACCATTTTCAGTAGTTTGACAAGGGCTGTGAGCATGGTGGACATGCATTGAGACTTTATGAGCTCACCTTGATGAAGCTCATCAATGACTTAGGGGCAATCCTATATACTGAAGGCTAGCATAGACTCCAACTAGAAGCCTGCAAAGTAGTCATGGTGGACACACACAGAGACTTTATAAGCTCACCTTGATGAAACTCATCAATGACTTAGGGGAAGCCCTATATATTGAAAGCTAGCATAGAGTCCAACTAGAAGCCTACAAAGTAGTCATGGTGGTGAAGAAACATGACTTATTTAGGGAAGCTATAATGATAGCCTACATGCCCTAGCTGGAGAGTGTAGAAGAGCTCAAGACCAGATTGGGATCTCTCTCCAACACTTTGGCAAGCATGGAGGAAATTCAATGAATTAACCTGATGGTGATAGAGGGGAAAAACCAAGAAGATTTAATTAGGCAACTAACACAAAAGGGTTATTAAAAGCATGAAGTCAAGGTAGTAGGATTGATACAACTTGAGTAAGCCCCCAACCAACATCTCCCATTGCCCTAGACCCACCTACTACAGTCATGACACCTGCACATGGATCTACCTATTTTACTAGAGTTTGGCACAAGGGAGTCCATCTCAAACTACATAGCCCTCTCCTAGGAGTGACTATCACCCCTACACATAGCCTCATCATAGGTGAGAGGCTCTTGTGCATCTGTAACCAAGACATAATGCATCAAGGGCTCAAATCTATCAAATGGACGTCTATCTCTAGTAGACCATCTCACTGCAGGCTCTACTGCATGTCTAGCATCATGTCCAACACCCTCGCCATGTGTACCAATTGTTGTTGTAGACTGTCCAACTAGCTGTGAAGGATGTGCTAGAGCACATGGCTCCTCCTGGAAAATAACACTACTTATCTCTACCACCTTCTCAGGCTGCCTATGCATCTTGTCTTCATGGAAGACTACATCATGATTGTGGATGACTTTCCATGCCTGCGGTGTCAAAGGGTTTCGAAAGCAATGTCGCAACTTCAGACGTCCTTGATAAATTCCAGGATAAAAGATCAATCGAAGCAAGTAATCAAGACAAATATGATGCCAAGTAACAAATATATTACTGCCAAGTTATCTCTGAGCATAGAGAAACATCATTTCAATCCACATATGATCTATGCAACTAGCCCACGTCATGTATACAAGTTCTTATTAGAATCCAAGTATTTGTGATTGCTTCAGTTAACAAGAGCAATATGAAAACTGAGAATAACTCTTCAAATCATGACAATTTGATTGAACTCTTCAAACCTTGTAATACAGAATTATTCATTGCTGTTGCTCTTCCAAAGTCTGGATTTTGAACACAGGTTCAAAAAATTCTTCTTGTACAATGGATGCATCATGAGAAATTTCCACTACCCTTCTCTTTTCAAGACACTGAGATTGTCTTCTGTCATTCATGTAATAGGTATAGTACCTTATATGCTTTACATTCTGAACAAAACCTGCAAGGAAGCATACTGCTGCAATGATAAAGTAGATCCAGTTTAGAAGGTGACCTGACTAGCTAGCAGAAATAAGAGGGCCCTGGCCATTGTGCCTAATCCAGTTGCAATGTCAGAAATTTAGTAACATGATACCCAACCATTTTTCTAATTTATATGTTTCCTTGGAGCGCCTCTGCTCAGCCACTATGCCAAACACTCAAAATATATTACTGTAAGAACTTGTAACTGCTCTAGAGCAATCTCCACTCAAGCAACACTCGAACTTATCAAATATTGAATAGTTTCCATAAAGATCAAGTAGCTGTGGACGCAGAAACTATAGATTTCCTGTTGGTGGCTAAAGACACCCAGATAGAGAGACTGTTGCATGCAGATCAGATTATGTATAATAAAGCAAGGTGAAGCGCGTTGGCAGGGAAGGCTTAAAGATATATTGACTTTGTTAACATTAGCATGTTCCTATATTTCATGGGGTGGTCTTAATATGCTGTGGTACACCTGCGCTGGAACATCAAGCAGCAAAGGATGATGGTGCCGATAGGAAGGGAATGAATATCCAGGCGCCGTGGTAGTAGATCAAACTTAGTATGCAGCAATCGCCCCTTCTCTCCTCTACAATCCTTGTTGTAAAACCAGTTATCTTCTCCTTCACCGAGTTTAGTTTCTCTCCTTGAATTGCTTATGCAGAGGATGCTGTTCAAGCCGCACAGTTCTAGAGGCTGGAACCCTTTGTTCACTCTCGAGAGCTAATGTGAAATTCCAGACTCTTACCATCTTTCTTTCACCTGCACTAGCTACCCTGTCTGCTCCAATGTCCACAGAGTAGAACTTTTGGCTGGCACCAAACAGCATCCGTTGTGGGGTTTCTGCATCTGTAGAAGCTATAGCACATGGACTCCATCGACTCTTTGCCTTAGAGATACCATCTGGTAGCATTTGAAGTAGAGAAGTATCACCACACGCAGATGAAAAGAGCTGTTTTCGCTACTGCAGATATTCAGCGAGTCCCATCTTCTTCCTTGCGATTGAAACAGCACTTGAGATAGAGCTTGTTGTAAAACACCACATATCTGGAGAAAAACAAGCAGCTACCACAGTACACCAAAGGGTTGGAAACTGTTGCAATCTTGGCCGGAGCCTCGCTGAAATTTTACTACGTGTTCTCGAATCATAGATCCTTGGACACTGAGATTTTTCAATCTCAATCCTAGCAGTGCATTGAACGCTGCCATAGCACGTCCCCTCGTTCCCCTCTGTCACAGTAATTCCCTCCTCCTCAATCACCAAAGATGTCACAAAAGCTGGAGAAGCCGATCCAAAGCAAGGCAGGATGGCAGGGAATTGATCTACAGCGCCTCATTCAGACGAAGGAAGCGCAGAAGAGGCAAACCCATTGATGCAAAACAAAGGTGCGATCTGTAATACTCCTTCCCGACGATTCGATTCAGAGAAGATAACAGTAAAAAAAAACAAGCCGGCTGGATTGGATTGTACAAATCCGTGAAACACAACCATCACCCCCTTTTAGCCGCGCAGAGTACCGTCCATTTTCTTCCTCGTCCAGCGCAGCGTATCCTCCACTATTTTCTTTCCTTTCCCCTATTTCTTCCTCATTCGTCTATTTTCCCTCTCTCCCGATTCAAAAAAAAACTCTTATTTTTTTCCCCTAAAAAAACCTATTTTTCCTTCCTTTTTGTTCCACACGCCTCATATTTAGCACAGCACCAATCAACAGACCACCTGCACTTCTCCCATGGATACATAACTTGTCCTTAGCACCAAAATTGTGGGCCAATAGGTGTTCTGCTGAGGCAATAAAGTCAATAAACGTGTTCTTCTTTTTCAATAGCTTCCCATCTTCATACCATTTTCTTCCCATCTCTCCCCCTCCGCGTATGTGTGCAACAGCATACACAAATCCTCTATCAATCAGCGCTAATCTATTTGATCGAAATTCTGGCTCAATTGGATACTCATATGATCCATATCCATACAACAGCATGGAATCTGTACCATCTAGTTTCACAAGATCCTTCCTGTAGAGAATAGAAATTGGTAGTTTTGTTCTATCAACTGCCATTGCCCATTCACGAGTTGTCACATAATTCATACATGTCCACAAGCATGTCACCAACAACAGAGTCTCTTTCTAGGCCCCTTAGGATGATCTCAGCATGTATCTCTTGGCCCATTGGGAATGATCCTATGCTGCCACAGCTTTCAAACGAACCCTTGGTCACAATCAAAGTGGTCCATGTGATTGTATCTCAAGTTACCAGTCTACCAAAATTCCTTATTCTTCTCCGTCTTCGGCATAGAATGAAAGAGCAAACATAACAACTAAATATGTACAAAGTATCAAATCACACACACAACTTTTAGGTGGTTTTCACACCTCGAATGCGCAGCAATACGAGAACGGATCCCAAAGGTGGTAGCCCATCTCGTCTGCATCTCCATAGCCAAGGAAAATGCATTTGACACTTTTAGGATCCAGCTTACTATGCTTGTCCTTGGGCACATGGAAGAATGCATCACATTCAAAGACACGTAGATGTGCATAAGAGAGAGGTTTCCCAGTCCATACCTCCTCTACAGCCTGAAATTCCAAACCATTGGAGGGTGATCTATTTATGATATTCACAGCTGTATTGACTGCCTCAGTCCAAAAACTCTATGGTAGACCTGCATGGCTAAGCATACTATGTACATGCTCCTGGATGGTTCTATTCATATGCTCAACCATACCATTCTAGGGTGGGGTATAAGGGGCGGTCAACTGGTGCTTAATACCCCTCTCATCACATAGCTGCTCAAAGGCATGTGACACATATTCTCCTCCATTGTCAGTCCTAAGGCATTTCAGCCTATGCCCAGTCTGGTTCTCAACCAATGCAAGCCATCTTTGAAACATGGCTAAGACGTTTGACTTAAGCTTAATGGGATAAGCCTAGACTTTATGCGAAAAATTGTCAATAAATGTCACAAAATAATTTGCATCACCCATAGATTGACAGGGCATGGGCCCACAAACATCTGAATGTACTAATGTTAGGGGCTTACTCATGCGTGTCCTACGAGACTTCTTATGCATATTTCTAGTCTGTCTGCCATAAAGACAATGCTCACACGAATTAAAACATACATAGTCAAGGGGCGGTAAGTACTGCAAACTAGAAAGCATTTTCATTCCCTTCAAGGACATATGGCCCAAATGGGGATGCCAAAGAGGTACATGTGGGATGGAACCCATAGACAAAACATGATCAATAGAGGATTCATCAACTATAAGAGGATAGAGGTTGCCAGCCTTGGCACCTCTAGCAAGCATAAGTCTACCACATGTGATCTTCTAGGGATAATTCCCAAAAGAGATATGAAACCTAGCATTATTAAGCTGCCTTGCAAACATAAAACTACTTGTAAGTGTAGGTACATGACGTATATCCTATAACGGAAAAGTACTTCCAGTAGAGAACTGCAACTATACATCCCCAATGCCAACAATAGCAAGTGACCCAAGCAAACTGAACTAGAGATAGTACAGTAGGAATGGAACCACTCATGGCATGGTGTAACATGAAATGAAGCACCAGAATCCAAAAGGCACCATTGCGCATGCATAGAGTGAACCTCGATCAACGACATAGCATCACAAGAACTAGATGTAAGTATGTACTCCCCATCGGAGTTCTCAGTCTGCATGTGATGGGACCTAAAATGGGCCGACACTGGCTAAGGCATTAGCCGGACCTCATGCTCTCAACAGACAACCCCACCACATGACCTTGCTAACAAGGAGCGTTTGTCGAGGGATACACTATCCTAAACACTAATTATTGCACGTTTATAGTCTGTAATCCAATGGATGTTCCCTTTTTCCATATCCTTAGAGGGAGATTATACATATATCGGCAATAAATGCCACATATCACAGACACAAGGGCAGTCCATCGGCTGATTGTCGTGGCCCTACTGTAGCTCTCCTACATCTTGGGGATTGGCCCCTCGATGCGTTGCTTCCACACATAGACACATTCGAAAAAAAATCCCCTCTTAGTTCCAATATATTTAACATTCTAGAAATGCACTTATCCTCACTTATCCGTCCCCTTGGACCCATTGTCTAGACCTACAGCCGGGTTGCTCACTCTCTCTATGTGGGTCAAGTCCTAGAGAAACCAAGTGCTATGCATCCAGGAGCTTGTAATTGATACCATTTAACCATGCTGCTTAATGCAAATGTGTATATGATTAAGTGCTCAAACAATTAAAAAACCAACATCGAGCATTGTGCAAATCCATTATTTTCATGTTTCCATACACTAACGCATAATTGCTGCGATGAGAGAAGGCACCAAGCCTTACACTCGTGCTGTACTTCCCTTTATTTAACTTAACGTCATCCTATATGAATATTAATGCAGCAAATACATTAGATTTTATATTATACTTCAACACTCAAACTTCCCTCCTCCCCTACCATTTAGAGTTTTGCTTTGTTGCATAGGTAAAGGGGTGATTTCATGTGTATTTCGCACGAAATAAGCACTAAATAGTCACAAAAACACATAAATGGGGATAACTTGAGGCAAACCCTCATGTTTTATCCTCATTATACACTCACAGACACATCCATAATTTTCCTCATCCGTTCCCTATTTTTTTTCCTTTTAAAGAGTATTTTTCTCTATTTTTCCTTATTTTCCCTTATTTATTATCAATAAAAATGGAAGAAAATTAAAATTATTTCAGAGCTGTGGCTCTTGAGTCCTTAAACATCAAACATGTAGATTTTATTGGTGTTTTGTTTCATGCTTTCCCGATTTTAAGCCCAAAAACCCATTTTTACTCGAAAAACCATGCTTTTCAGGGTTTTCCCATTTATTTCTCACATTTTAAGTGTATATTTTCTAGGCTTTTTATTATGAAAGACTAAAACCAATAGGAAAAAACATGTCCATCAATTTTCAGCCCATATGAACATTGCTAACCTCATCAAATGCGAAAAAAGAGCAATTTTCTTTGTAAAAATGTCATTACCGTGTAGTTTTTATTATTTCCTGTTTTGAAACTTGTTGCGGATCTGCAAATCAGGACCCGTTTGATGCTTAGCCCACCTCCACACTGCCATCTTCAGCCCACCTTCGGTTTGGAAGCAATCCGGTACCATGCCGGACGAGCATTCACCAACCGCGCTTCATTCTTCTTCACACGCAGGAACTGCCCCTTGTAGGAGAGAGAGGGAGGAGAGAGAAAGACTAAAAATGAGATTTTTAATCCTCCATTAAAACGGGTAGGCTTGTGGCCATCTTGTTCCTCTCCCTGCCGCCCTGATTGAGAATCTCCCTCTCTCTCTCCAAACGGGTTTGAATCGGAGAGGCAATGAGCAAAAATGAGGAGGCGCATTGACCTTCCCTCTGTTGGACAATTTTTGCAATAGTTTCAAGGCTTTTATTAAGCCTAAGGTTTAAAACATTAAAATAACCGGTTCATCTTTTTGTGTTCATACTGTCCCGCAAGTGGATTTTTCAATTTTGAAGGCCCAAACGAACTTCGATTTGCAATCCGATTGGACAGGTGGCTTCTTGGCGTCAAACTCCATCAACCTGGACTCTCCCACGCACTTTACGACTTCCCGATCTGGTAGCTGCTTTATAATGTGAAACCTTGCAGGGATTAAATGGAGGGTCAAACAACCTCAGATTGATGAATCGAGACTTGTGTTGGATTCCTGATGTTGAAATGCATCTAGGAAAACTCTAGCTTGGCCATTTTCCACCATTTGATTTTTCATGAAAATTGGCTCTTTAACACCTCTTGGGCACTGAACTTATGATATTGACAGAGGATCCAATGTCCACGATAGCGTGCTCCACTAATATTCTATCCACATACATTGGAATCCTAGGGCAATGCTTTTCAGCATGATCGAACCAATCTTCTCCCACTCTAGCTATGCCCAAAGGTTCTACTATATACCCAATACGTAGGATTTTCTTGAATTCGTTGCGTACTCCTGGAGAAAGTTTAATCAATTGCAGCAGATTCACATTTGGTTTGACTTCGCAAAGAGAGCTTGCTAGGTCAAAGTCATGGTAGTTAGCCAAAGTTCTCTTCTCGCGCCAAACTATTCTTTCCTTGGTCATTGGACCGCCGGCTTTAGTGCCTCTTTTTTGACTTTTGTCTTCTTTCTTGGCACCTCTCTATCCTTCTTGGGATCCACTTTACCGTCAACAGGCCTTAGAGGTCCACCTTACATATCCGGATTCAGGACACTTTTCCATAGCATCCTGCTTAGAGTTTCCCTCGACAGGTTTTACAGTTCCTTTATCACCCTCTTTAATCTTTTGCCCTCTTGTTACGGCTCGTAGATTAGAAGTTTCAGCATCATTGACATGTACAGCCTCAATAAGGCTGACTCCACTGCCATGAGGCAACTCTTCTACAACAACCGTTCCTTGTTGCAGTATTTGTCTTGGTCCCTCATCTTGTTGGAGATTATTCCCTTGTGCGCGATGATTAACTGGACTAGGTTGTTTACTTCCTTGTTGGAGAGAATTGATCTTACTCCAACAGGTAGTAGCTAAGTGGCCAGACTTTTCGCAAATATCACATTTGACATTTGGGCAATTCCTAGGGAAATGTTGGCCACCATACCACTTACAACTAAATCTTAAGGGGCCACCCTCTTCAGGGCATCGTCTCCCTATCAAATTCTATTGCTTCTTGAGGAAATTGACATCCACAGCTATTTGTCGATACTATTCAGAGATCATATCGGTATAGTGCTTCATCATGTCCTTAACTTCACCAAGGACATTAGAGGCACTCGACTCGTAGCCGTGATCATCAGTTTGTCGTCCCATAGGCCTAACTACTTGATTAGGGATTGGCCATTGACCTACTAGGACAACATTAGGATTCATTGTTTGGCCCCCACTATTCAGTGAGGTCGCCTGAGTAGCCATGGGCCTAGTCATGCTAGGAGGAGCTGGTAACATAGGAAAATTCGGCATGATTCCTCCTCTCCCATTCACGTTTGACATGGGATCCCCTTGACTCCCATTGGTCAAGGCCAAGTTATTACCATTCCAATTTATCCTTACTGCATAAGCCGCTTACAAGCGCGACTCTACTCCTTCTGCTTGGGTAATAGCAATGTCAATGTTAGCCAAAGCAACACTACTTAGCTGCACCTGGATATTAAAATCCAATCCATGTAGGAAATATTGTAGCTGGGCAGCCATTGGAATGGGGATATAAGTATTTAGTTTGCTTTAATTTCTTGGCATAGGTATGGACATTCTCATTTGGCTCTTGGTGGGTTACATTCAAGACACGCAACTAATATTGTCCACCCTTCTCAAGGGCAAACTCTCTACAGAAAGCCGTAAAGAATTGGGCACTGCTAGTTATGCTTCTGGCTTCGAGACCGTGGTACAATACTGCTGCTCTTCCTTTTAACGTCATGTTGAAGAACATCATTAGGTGTCCTTCGTCTTGGATTCGATAATTGAACATGAGTGTTTGAAACTCCTTAATGTGGATTTCTCCATCTTCTTCTGCTAACCCATGGAAAATGGGCAACGATGCTCCTAATATCGGAAAATCCGGTGTCCGTACTGGAATTGCGATAGGTTGTGCCATGGCTATGATCGGATTGACAACAAGAGTTTGTGTAGGTAAAACTACACCCCCACTTGTTGTGGGCTAATTAACTGGAAGTAGGGAAGTACTAGGACTTCCACTTGCACTCGAAGAGCTACTCGTAATACTTAGATTATTGGAACCACTGCCTCTTATGTGCAACGGGCTGCTCCTTTGATGAGAATAACAACTTATGATCTCCAACCGCCATCTAGCCCTCTCAGCATATTCTGCTTTTTGTATTTCGGCTTCACGGTCCTTGTTTAAGGACCTAAACCAACTATTTGGACCCTAGAAACCCTAGATTTGAGAACCACCACTTGTTGGCAGCTTGTAGTAGACGCACCACTGATGGGACCTAAAATGGGCCGACATTGGCTAAGGCACTAGCCGGACCTCATGCTCTCAACAGACAACCCCACCACACGGCCTTGCGGACCAGGAGCATCTCTCGAGGGATACACTATTCTAAACGCTAATTATTGCATGTTTATAGTCTGTAATCCAATGGATGTTCCCTTTCCCCATCTCCTTAGAGGGAGATTATACATATATCGGCAATAAATGCCACATATCACAGACACAAGGGCACCCCACTGGCTGATTGCCGTGGCCCTACTGCAGCTCTCCTACATCTTGGGGATTGGCCCCTCGATGCACTGCTTCCACACATAAACATATTCGAAACAAACTCCCATCTTAGTTCCAATATATTTAACGTTCTAGGAATGCACTTATCCTCACTTATCCGTCCCCTTGGACCCACTGTCTAGACCTACAGCCAGGTTTCTCACTCTCTCTATGTGGGTCAAGTCCTAGAGAAACCAAGTGCTATGCATCCAAGAGCTTGTAATTGATACCATTTAACAATGCTTAATGCAAATGTGTATATGATTAAGTGCTCAAACAATTAAAAAACCAGCATCGTGCATTGTGCAAATCCATTATTTTCATGTTTCCATACACTAACACATAATTGCTGCGATGAGAGAAGACACCGAGCCTTACACTCGTGCTATACTTCCCTTTATTTAACTTAACGTCATCCTATATGAATAATGTAGTAAATACATCATATTTTATACTATATTTCAACACTCAAACTTCCCTCCCCCCTACTGTTTAGAGTTTTGCTTCGTTGCATAGGTAAAGGGGTGATTTCATGTGCATTTCGCACGAAATAAGCAATAAATACTCACAAAAACACATAAATGGGGATAACCTAAGGCAAATCCTCATGCTTTATACTCATTATACACTCACAGGCACATCCATAATTTTCCTCGTCCGTTTCCTATTTTTCCCCCATTTAAAGAGCAAATTTCCCTATTTTTTCTTATTTATTATCAATAAAAATGAAAGAAAATTAACATTATTTCAGAGCTCTGGCTCTTGAGTCCTTAAAAAACAAACATGTAGGTTTTATTGGTGTTTTGTTTCATGCTTTTCCGATTTCAAGCCCAAAAACCCCATTTTTACTCTAAAAACCATGCTTTTCGAGATTTTTCCATTTATTTTCCATATTTTAAGTGTATATTTTCTGGGCTTTTTATTATGAAAGATTAAAACCAATAGCAAACAACATGTCCATCAATTTTCAGCCCATATGAACATTGCTAATCTCATCAAATGCGAAAAAAGAGCCATTTTCTTTGTAAAAATGTCATTACCGTGTATTTTTTATTATTTCGGGTTTTGAAACTTGTTGCGGGCCTGCAAATCGGGGCTCGTTTGATGCTCAGCCCGCCTCCACACTTCCATCTTCAGCCCACCTTTGGTTTGGAAGCAATCCGGTACCATGTTGGACGAGCATTCACCAATCGAGCTTCATTCTTCTTCACACGCAGGAACTGCCCCTTGCAGGAGAGAGAGGGAGGAGAGAGAAATACTAAAAAATGAGATTTTTAAATCCTCCATTAAAACGAGCAGGCTTGCAGTGTTCCTCTCCCTGCCCTGATTGAGAATCTCCCTCTCTCTCTCCAAATGGGTTTGAATCGGAGAGGCAACGAGCAAAAATGAGGAGGCGCATTGACGCTTCCCTCTGTTCGACAGTTTTTGCATTAGTTTCAAGGCTTTTATTAAGCCTAAGGTTTAAAACATTAAAATAACCGGTTCAACTTTTTGTGTTCATACTGTCCCGCAAGTGGATTTTTCAATTTTGAAGGCCCAAACGAACTCGGATTTGCAATCCAATTGGACATGCGACTTTGTGGAATCGAACTCCATCAATATGGCCTCTCCCACGCACTTTATGGCTTCCCGATCCGGTAGCTGCTTTATAATGTGGAACCTTGCGGGGATTAAATGGAGGGTCAAATGACCTCCGATTGACGAACCGAAACTTGTGTTGGATTCCTGATGTCGAAATGCATCTAGAAAAACTCTAGCTCGGCCATTTGCCACCGTTTTATTTTTCATGAAAATTGGCTCTTTAACACCTCTCGAGCACTTTGCGGCTCCAAAACGAGCTTCAACGCTTCAAGAACGGGCCAAATATCGGGTCCTAAAATTTAGCTCTCAGCATGACATTTATCTCCTCTATTTTCACACTGGATTTTGCAGGCCCGATGCTGCGATCGAAGGACCTTTTACGTACTTTGTCTTTCCCCTTCTCTTTGCACTTCTCATTGCGCAACTCATGACACTGTGGGTGTAAATGACCCTTCTTGCTACAATGAAAAATAATGGAGTAACCTCATCATTGAAGCTAATGCCTTGCGAAGTCAAGTTCTTGAGAATAGCATGGAATTGACTCAAATGAGTAGACATCCTCATATTCTCCTTCATGCGCAGGTCCATAAGTTGCTTCAGCCAATACATCTAACTTGTTGGACTTTTCTTTTCATAGAGATTCTTGATCTTATCTCAAAGCTGCCAAGCACTCTGTGCTTCCTCAACCGCATTGTAATGCACGTGTTCAGTGAGAAGACAAGATGAGGGTGGACTTGCATAACTCATCAAGCTATTCATCATCAGTCATAGTTTCAGGCTACTTAGCATGCATTCATAGTGGCTTTATCTACGAATTTTGCACCAATACCTACCAAAATTGGCTCTTCCAATAGGCATAATTTGTACTGTCAAGCTTAGTGATGTTGAAGATAGCACTGTTAGTGGAAGAAGATGCCATAGTGTAGTCCAAAATGGTGCTCTGACAGTTCAAAACTGCTTGTTGTTTTCTACTGTAAACAACCAAAATACCACCAAAACCAAGGCAAAATGACGATGAATTGATAGCTAATGATGCTTCCCACCAAGTACCATCAAGAGTACATAGAATCAGGATGATTCAACATGAAAAATACATCACAATCCATGCATAACTACTTGCTGTAATAAATTACAACTAGGTACAAAGAGAGCAAACTATAGGCAAAATGAATGCACCAAGTCAACCACTGACTGTCAAAGCATAACCATCATCAAGCAGATATAAATCAACATGTGATAGTCATATGGACATCAATCAAACACCCAAGCATGTCAAATGAATCCGTCAGTAAGCTGGCATACCCCCTGTGTGATAGGGCAAAGTGTACACAACACTAGCAAGACTTGACACAAATAGGTGTATGCTCAGGGAGTGCAAAGCCCAAATCAGCCCAAGTACATCTCTGAGGACCACAGCATATCAACCATGCAACATCTAAGTGAAGATCCTAGTCTCAAGTATCCAAATTCTCAAGTAGCATAAAACACCTACTCAATGTCTATCAAGCATCTAAAGATTCTCCCACTAGCATAAAAGCCGTAAATGTCAAGCAAACAAGCTTAGCAAGAGCATATGATAGCACCAATGCCAAAATATCCAAGATCAAGCATCAATAAGACCTCACGAGCATGTAAACTGTGTAGCATCCGTACATAGTGTCCATAGATATCAAGTACATCCAAACTATAACTCTGGAAAGCTAAGAAATAACAAAAGTAAGCTCCTAGCAATCAAATGTCAAGCCTAAGTAAGCCGCAGTAGCAATCAACTCCAAGACAATGTAACTAGCATGTATAGAGATGGCATAAGCCAAGCATGTCAAGACCGATTAGACATAAGCAAAGTACATGCCATAAGTACATCAAAGATGGAGATCCAAATGCTATGCAAAGCAAGCTCAACCAATGATCTGAGAGAAAATCCAAGCTCTATGTCGATCCTCGAGAGTCACTAATCAATGTATACATCCAAGGCATAGCCCGAATCCAATATGCATATCCAAACATAAGAAAATGAGCTTCAGCCTTAAATATTCTAGTTGCAAATAAATGTCCAAAACTGAGCAAACAGTGGCTCAATCCAAGCTCAAAACCATAGGCAAACCATAGGCAAACCATAGGCATACTTTCCCATATGTATAGGCACCAACCGGGCATAATCGGGCATCAAATGACCATGTAGCATAAGCATAAAATGTAATGATAGGAGACTAGCTTGTTTTGGGCTGCCTATGGATTGTGTAAAACAATCAATGGCTAAGAAAATTCAGCCCCAAAAGCATCTCACATCATAGGCATACATCTCCCTAGCATTCGGGGAGCATTCAGGACCAACTGGGCAACCAATGTCAATGCCAAAGTGGTCCAGATGTAAAATGCTAATGTAGCACTGCTATGGGCTGCTTCTAAACTATGTATAATAGTCCCAAACTTGAAGTAAATCATATCAATGCTCAATGCCGAGCATAAACCAAGTGTATAGTGCCCAAATGAGGCTACCAATGACTGGGATGACCTGTCTAGGGGTTGTCATAAACTGGTGCAAATTAACGCTGACTGTATGGGGTTATTGCTCATGTTTTTTTGCTGGTCAGGGTGGTAGGAAGCTTAGGGGGGTGCCAAAGAAGGCACACAACAAGCCTAAGGTGCCCCATAAAGGCCTATGTCAAGATATGGAGCCAGCAAGATACAATGGTGCTACCCCCTTTTTCTTCTTAGACCTATAGATCTATAACCAGCATGAAACCTTGAAGAAGATGAATGAATACCTTGGTTGGAATGCCTTGAGGGTGCCCAAAGGGGCTGAGTAGGTGCTTGTCGGGAAGCCAGGGAGTGAGAGAGCTTGAGAGAGTTGGCTATGGCTGTTAGGAAGGAGACCCAATGAATGTGGGTAATCAATAGGAAGCGAAAGGAATCACTAACCAAGTAGGAATGCTTGAGCAACCATGCTTTTACACCAGTTGAAAGGTGAGAAGGATCGACGCTTTCTTGGAAGAGTTATGGTGGGAGAGCAAGAGTAAGAAAGAGAGAGACACGAAATGGAAACTCCAATAGTCACAATGTGTGACCGGGCCTTCCTTTATTCAAACTGTCACTAAAAGAATAAAGAATAAAGTGATGATGACGGGTGCCCACCACCTATAGTGTACAGTGGCAGGCATTGTCAATGTAGTAATACATGGGCAGCTAGGTGGAGGCATCTTTACCCCCCCAACACTTTGACATCAATGATGGAATTGACTGAGTGGCTATGGTTAGTCTTCACCCCTCAGCTCTATTATTGCCAACCTATTGTATCTAGTTATACTGGAGGACATGGTGGATAGTAGATTTGCCATGTGTTTACACCCATTTTTTCCAGAGACTTCACTATAGCTATGAGAACATGTTAAGGAGTACCTTCTCAGCGCAAGGGATATATCGAGCACATGCACAGACCTATATCTGAGTGATCTATTCCTTTTTGGTACCTTGTCAGTTTTTTTTGTGTATTTATTTAAAAAAAGGGGAGAGAAGAAAAATAAGAAGATAAAAAGAAAAGCAAAGAGCATGCATATCCATTGTACCTAGGGCAATCCCCTAGCCCTTCCCCACATCACATTCTAGGGCACATCAAGTGTGGAACTTTCCAAGCTTTCTTGGACAACCTATCACCCTGAGAAAAGCACTGCACCACACTCTTCCATCAACTGGGTCCTCAACAAGTGTGGGATTACATTCCAAGTATACTTAGAGATTGACCCATCTCCCAGTTTCACATCATGTGTACATCACTACACTAGATAAGTAGACACACCCCATAGAGAGAGAGCTGAAATAACCAAGGGAGTGTATCATGGTTCATGGAGCTTGCAACGTGCATCTTTCATACTTGAAAGAATTCTATGTATACTCACTACAAATGGATCATAGCATTCGTGACATACAAGATGCTAGGTGAGAGATAGCCATTGTGCTTTGTGATCAAAGCTCCTGAAGCAATAGGAGTATATCCAACATCTTGTTGTTGAGTGCGTGTTGCCCAATAGTATTGACAAAAACCTCAATTAGTGGCAAATGCTCACCATCCACCTAGCTCATAATATTGCCACACACCTCAATTTAATGCATATAGGTATTTGACACAATCTAAATCCAATTTTACTCATTCGATAGTTAGGTAGCTAAATTCTCATCATCATGTTGCTCCTATTAATAAATCCCTACCATCCATCTAGCTCATAGTATTGCTAAAGCCCTCAATTAAAGGAATGGATATTTGCCATGAACTATATCCAATTTTACACATGTGATAGTTAGGTAGATAAATTCATCATCATATTTGCTCACAGTATTTCCACACACTTCAAGTAAGAGATAGGCATTTTCCAAGAATTAAATCCAATTTCGTCCATCCAATGGTTGAGGAACTAAACACAATATCATATTTGCTAAAGATGCTTCATGGTTTGCACATGACCATAGTCATTTCAAGAACTAAATCCAAGTCCAACCATAAAAAAGTAGATGAACTTATATTGTATATTGGATAACACAGTTCACACATGATTTATCCACATGTAAGCACTTAAGTACATGTGCTTTATGGCTTGTTACAAATGCCACTAGCTAATCCATCATAATGTTGCCAATGTGTAGCCCACAACATTATTGGACATCTCAATTAGGAGACTTAATTCCAAGTTCATCCTTATAGTGCATGTGTATTTCTTGAGAGGATTTGGGTTATCCCCATTGACCAGTGGGCTCCTCTCCTACAAGTTGTACTAATATAGTACTTGAGAGTACATAAACACTTGTATATTTGGGGCTTAAAGGAACTCTCAAGGTTCTCCAACTAGGTTTCATTACCAATTGGTGGATTGGGTGTGCGTGCTATAGCTAGGAGATGAGTGTTACCACCATGAAGAGTCATCCTCATCCCAAAGCATCTCAATGATATTAAGTAATGATAATAGTTATAAAAATAATTTAAAATTTTAACACACCTAAATTTCAATTTAATTTATTATTTTGATCAATTTACTTGAAATGAAAAATAAATTTATTTTATGTAAATACATTTAATTTAATTTAATTTAATATTTTATTTCTAATATATTAAATAAAATAATTTATCCAAATGTTATTTTAAGAATAAATTTTAATCTAATTTTTAAAGCCCATAGGATGTTATCAAGCTAAAGTATGTACTTCAATTCCCATTGAAATTTGGTTTTTAAAATCTCTTCTTTTGTCTTCACAATCCCTTGGTTATAGAGACCAGTCAGACATAGCATGAGTCATGCAATCTGCACATTTATAGGGAAATATCATTTCATTTAAAATAATAGTTCATAAAAAATATCCTTTCATATAAAAAAATACTTCCACTAATCATCTTCTTAATCCAATATGGTAATCACCATTTTTGCTTACATGTATTCATATTATACTTTGTATTTTTAGGGGTCCACTTCATTTTTGTATTGTATTTTTCTCATTATTGTTCGCCACTAACATCATTACCACGTTTATCATGTAACTTTGGTTTGTAAAAGACTTTAGTATTATGCTCACAAGAAAGTACAAAATATTTATAATAGAGAAACTACATAAAGAGTATATTTGTATTAATAAGAAAATTACAATGCGTATTTTTTTCCAAGGCTCTTGTGATTTTTGGGCACTAGTACAAAATTTAGTTCATTTTCACATGTTTGATTCTTTCATGGGCTTGCTTGCATCTCTTATTGCCATCTAGCAATAAACCAATCTCGACACTCTACTTCATGGCCCCCTCGCTCACTGCTATGGCCCATCTAATATCCATGGTTTGCAATAGTCTCCTGCTTAGGCGTGTGTGGGGAATACATGCTTCACTAGCTCCTTCTTCACATCTCTTCTTGCATCTCTTTTTGGCCTCTAGTAGCAAATTGGTCTTGACACTCTACTTCATGGCACCCTCACACACCCGTATGGCCCTTCGAATATCCATGGCTTGCAAAAATCTTCTGCATAGGTGTGTGTGGAATAATATGTGCTTCACTAGCTCCTTCTTCACAAGAATTATCTTGTGTGCATTTAAAGTGATTGTGTGAGTGCATAACATCTTTAATAGGGCCTTCAAAATGGAGAGTTGACTTTCATCATTTGTGGTTAAAGTGGAATATATGATGACAATATCACTAGCAGTGAGGATTTGATTGATGTAGTACCCTATTGAGGCATCCTTCTGAAAAGTTCCTCAACCCTCCTAGTGACTTGTGAATTCATTGATGTGGAGCATAGTCTACGTTGACAAGAAGGTAGCTCAAAATGATATGCAGAGTAAAACAAAATCTCTAGATGAATGATTGTTAGAATTCCTACTCATCATTGATAGTAATATTTTAGGGTTTAGTTAAGTCCATACTAGACTTAGACCCATCAATTGGGGGGACTTCCTACTCTTCTTCTTATAGGGGCACCTGGCCTGTAACCAAGATAGCTCACACTACTTTAAACTCTTGGGGGCCAACTTTAGCATGTTTTACTGAGTCGATGGCCTTTCAAGAGCCATGATTGCACCTATTCTCCTTTAAGCTGTGGATTGTTGTATTCCATGCATAGATTCTTTGACATCAAGGGAAATTCATTGGCAATTACCAACATTGAAAACAATCTCTCATCCTTCCTCACTCCCAAAAAAAAACACTAATGGAGACCTCACTCATGTTGTTAATGCGATAGTCTACATCATCCATAGTGGTAACACACCTCAATTTGCTTCGTCTTCACATGGAAGACCAGATTCTTGGCCAACTGAATAGCACTCATAGAATCTGAATGCAATGTAGGGACCTCATTGGTAATTCTAAGTTTGCCACTAGATGACCTAACCAAAGGACCTCCTTGTAAGCCTCAATGCTTGCAACATACTCTGTCTCTATAGTAGTAGATAAGGCCGTGCATTTCTACAGTGTGGATATCTAAGAAACAACACCTTGTGCAAAGGTGAAGACATAGGTGATGTATGCATGTCCTACATAATCAAAGTCCATGTATCCCATGACTTATGTATCTTGGGCATTATAACACATGCACATAGCTATTGTGCCCTTGAGGTACTACATGATACTCTTGACAACATCCCAATATCGTCTGCCAGGTGTAGCCATATAGCATGTCACAACTCCCACTGCAAATGCTATGTCAGGGTGAGTGGCTATTGTGGCATACATCAAAATACCCAGTGTAGATGCATAAGGTATCTTGGCCATCTCGACCTTCTGCTCATCAGATTTCAAACAATTGGTATGACTAGCCTTCACATGATAAGGTAAAGGATAACCAATAGGCTTAACATCCTGTAGATGAAATTGCTCAAGGACCTTGTGGATGTACTCCTTCTGTGATAAGTAAGGGAGCCTCTTAGAGCAATCGCACATAATGAGTAGCTCAAGAATATATGAGACCTATCCCATGTCCTTCATCTCAAAGCTCTTCTTGAGCTGATCTTTCAAGGCATCCAACTCATCATGAGCACTCCCAATAGTTAAATATCATCCACATAGAGGATCAAAATCATAAGGTTTCCATCATGAGCCTTCTTCGTACATAAATATGGATCCATATCATTATGGGAATATCCCTATGAATGCATAAAAGCATCAAACTTGTGGTACCATTCCCTAGGTTCTTAAGGCCATAAAGGCTCCTTCTCAATCTGCACACTAGGTGGTCCCTATTGCCAGGTTCTACAAAGCCCTTAGGCTACTCCATGTAAATCTCATCATGCAAGTCCCTATGAATAAAATCCATCTTGACATCCATTTGATAAATATCTAAGTCAAGCTGAGTAACAAAAGCAAGTACCAAGCATAGGATAGTCATCTTCACAATACATGAGGAAAGACTTCATTAAAGTACACACCATGCTCCTGCTTGAGACCCTTAGCAACCAATCTGGCCTTGTATGCTGGCTTGGGGTGTCCAAGGGTACTTTTCAACTTGTACACCCACTTGCATGAAAAAGCATGCTTTTCACTAAGAAAAGGAACTAAATCCCATGTATGATTTTTCTACAGTGAGTTATACTCTAACTACATGACCCTCTCCCAAGAGTGACTATCCCCTCTCCGCATGGCCTCATCATAAGTAAGAGGCTCACCAACATCTATCACCATAACATAATCCACATAGGGCTCAAATTGCTTAGGCTATCATCTATCTCTAGTAGGCCGCATCAAAATAGGTTGTGGGGATTATATATCCTGTGGAGCATCAAGGACCTAAGCCACTGGAGCCTCATGGCTATCTAACTAGCTATACAATAGGAGGAGGCTCCTCCTAAAATATCACATTGCGTACCTCAATGACATGCTCAAGCTATTTATGCATTTTCTCCTCATGGAAAACAACATCATGTCTATGGATAACCTTCTGAGCCTGTGAATCCCATAGGTGATTGCCCATCTCACCTGCATCCCCATAACTAAGAAAGATGCATTTCCTAAACTTAGGATCCATCTTATTGCACTTATCCTTGGAAACATGGTAGAGAGCCTCACAACCAAAGATACACAAATGAGCATATGAGGGAGGTTTTCTAACTATACATCCTCAGCAACCTGACAACCAAGAGCAGTACCATGGGGACCGATTAATCAAGTGTATAGTAGTAGTAATTATCTCAACCCAAAAATGTTGTGGTAAGCCTGCCTAGCTAAGCATACTATAGACTCACTCCTAAATTATCATATTTATGCGCTGGGCCATACCATTCTGGGGTGGGGTGTACGAGGCATAAACTTATGCTTAATATCCCTCACTAGAAAACTCCTCAAAGGCCTTAGAGTCATACTCACCCCCATTATATGACCTTAGATATTTATACATAAACCTAGGATAGTTCTCAACCAAAGCAAGCCAATGCTAAAACACAGCTAAGAATTTTGATTTCTGCTTAATAGGATATATCCAAACCTTATGTGTATAATCATCAATGAAGGTAACAAAATACTTTGCACCACCTAATGACTTATAGGGCATGGGTCCACATACATCCAAATGAACAAGAGCCAAAGACTCACCCATGCCTATCATACAAGACTTTTTATGTGTATTACGTGTTTGTCTACCATATAAACAATGATCACAAGATTCAATGCACTTAGAGTAAGGGGTGAAAGATACTACAAATGGGTAAGAATTTTCATTCCTTTCAAAGACATGTGCCCAAGGTGACGATGTGCCAAAGAGACACATGTGAAACTACATCCACTACCAAAGAT